>NC_047092.1:92296376-92609662 GCF_902459505.1 Geotrypetes seraphini
AACTCTGGCTCTTAATCATGGCTAGAGAGCAGCTGCAGTTTCTGTGACCAGCATTTGTGAGAAAGAGGAGCTGACAGGCTCCAACAACAATTTCTAAAACTTAATTTTGAGGGGTTTTGAGTGTTTTCTAGTGTTTCTCTGTGTTCCCCCACCTGAAAAATCCTATGTTGGTAATTTTTTTAATTTTGGAAGTGACGTTTTCAGTGCAAATTCGGGTCTGGCAGCCATCTTGGGTTTTCAACGCTTTTTTTTTTCAACTTCTCCCTGCTTCTTTAAAATTCATATATTTGCCGGGAAAACTGCTGAAATGGGTTCCTGAGGGTCTCTTAGTTTGAATTCATGCCAAATTTGAGCAAATTTGCTGCTTTTTGAATGTTTTTGTGGCGCGGGGGGGGGGGGGGGGGGGGAGGTAACTACTGGTTCAGCTTCCCCAAAACAGAAGCAGGTGATTTCAAGCTCAGCTAGCCCATTGGGGTAGCCGTTTTTGATTTCGGTGCTTGATTTTGTGTCGGCAGCAACCAGCTGCAAGATGGACCCTCCACAGCCTTAAATGCATGAGATTTTTGTGCTCTGAGTTTCCAGTTGAGGATCCGGCTGCTTGCTGTTCTGTCCCACCTGCACAGTCTCTGCCTGACGTTTCCTCCTCAGGGAGTTCAACGTCTGTGCCAGCTTCGTCTTTTCCTTTTTCGCAGCCAGTTCAGGGGGCACCAGCGGCGAATCCAGTCCTCGAGAAGCAATTGATTGCAAGGCTGTGCTGCTTAGATTGGAGGATCACGATTTGCATGCTGAATCCACGGATCCCTTAGGGGCTCTTCATCCTGGTGCTGATCAGACTGTGGTGCTCTTGTTTAACTTTGTGGCGCTGCTTGATCTGGTTGCTCAGATCTGATTGCTCAGTCCCTGGCTTTGCTCTGTATCTTTTTCTTTTTTTTGCTTAAAGTTCTTTTTTTTAAATGCCGTGAGACATTGTGCAATGTCCTCTGCCGGAGGAACGGATGCAGTTCTGCTGAGCCAGACTGCTGCTTCACAGAGAATCTTCAGTGGATCTGTGGAGCCAACCTGCTTGTGCCATCCTTCTCAGACTTGGGTGTGCATCCTTCATGGGCTGCTGTGCGAGATGCCTTCCTTGGTTGTTGGGAGAATACCGGTACTTGTAGCACAACTCTTTCTCTAGGAGGGGGGCATTGCACCCTCTTGCCTGAAGACTTCTGAGATTTCGGCTTGGTTTGGCCTTAGCATTTCAAAGGACACTCCTTTCTATCATTGGAGTACTCTGATGACCTCGGTTTGGTTTATTCGTCATTGACTTACACCGTTAGGCCAAGTGCACCCCAGTTCTTTCCATTGAGTAGAATGAATCTCATTTGTTGGAGGCTTGGTGCATGACTTCTAGTCATTCTTTCGGACGTGCGATCTTTATATTGGTTTTTTTTTAAAGACGGCAGTCCTTCTGAGTCCATCCTTCAATTCTTGGAGAGATGGCGGACCACGTGGCTTGGTATAGCCGCCTTTGGAGGTTCTGTTTTCAGTCCTGCCTTACTGAGGACTGCTTTGTTACATCTTACTTGTCTCTGGATTCATCTGTTGCTGATGACAAGGAAGAAAAAATTTTCATACCTGATGATTTTCTTTCCTTTAGTTACAGAAGATGAATCCAAGGTCCTGCCCTTTGGGGAGGGGGGGGGGTGTTCTTTTGCTATTTGGTCTTCCTTTACTCTGTAAGTTTTGAAGGATGGGGTCTGCTTGTGTTGACTGTGTAGAATTATAGTGTGAGGAGGGAGTTCTTGGCCGATAGGCTAGTTTGGTTGATCCTTCTGCTTTGTTACAAGGAATACTGGCTTACCAGTGATGTATCGAACGGCAGTCTATAAATACTAATAAACATACCATCCTGTCTGTGACAGAACTCAGCGTGGTGCTCTTTATCTCCACTTGCTGCTTGATATACACAGCCCGCTTGTGTCTGGATTCATCTGCTATGACTAAAAGAAAGAAAATTATCAGGTATGAAACATAATTTTTTTCATACCATAAGGAAGTAGGTCTTTCGTCTTGCTACCTCCTCTATCTAGTCTGAAAACACATGTATTGTGATCAAAAAGATTTTTGAGTTTTTTTTTGTGCCTCTAAGGCACATCATAAGATTTTTTGCAGTTAAAAGGTTAGAGCAGTGAAAGCCGGGAAACCTTATTTCTTTCTTTATGGAGTGTGGTGTGGGTGTAGAGAGGATTTCTATTGCTCAGGTATTGTTTTTTCTTGGGCTGATCTAGTGGATGACAAGGAAGGAAAAATTTTGTTTTTTTTGTGCAAATTTTTTTTTTCTTGAATCTAACCATGACCAGATGCCTACCTTGTTTGATTTTTTTCATGCCAGTCACTTTGGGCTAAATGTACAAAACACAGTTGTTAAGACCATGTGAATTGCTGTTGACTGACTCTGGAACTGCGATTGATGTTCCAACAAGTTTGCAAGCAAATTATTTGCATGAAGGTTTGCCCTTAATCCCCGTCCAATCAGTCCGCTTTGAGAGCACACTTTGACACATGTGCAAAGCTGGTTTGGGGAAGCCTGAATAGCTGACTGGCAGGGGATGTCCCAAAGCAGCCTCCCGCCACTCAGCTGTTAGGGCTTTTTTCTTATTTTTTTTAATGGCACAGATGTGCATATGAATAAAGCCCCCACCCTCCTACGAATGACCCTGGTATCAAAAAAATTGCAGAAAGGATGCCCACTCCCTCCTGTCACCAATGAACCAATCAACCTGACCCTTCCCTGCTCCCCTTCCTAAAAATAAAAAAAAAATTGGCTCAGTCAAGCCAAGGGGAATTAGACTCCTCCCTTAGGCATCTGAGCCAATCAGGATCTTAGGCCCCCCCTCTGCATCCTAGGATGCACCAGAAAGGGAAAGGCCTGCCATTTTGGAGTAGCAGTCCTGCAAGTTGGAGGGACTGGGCATCCCTCCTGCTGTCAACTATTTTTGAGGTAAGGGGAGGTTTGGGGATGTGGGGGTGATTTTTGGGGGAGGGCCCAGTTGGCATCCGGTGGCAGGAGGGAGTTGGCATCCCTCCTGCCGAGGGGAGGGATCGGTTTGGAGGGGTCAGTGTATAGGGGTGGTGATGGGAGTTTGGTTAGCGGCAGCAGGAAGGAGTGGGCATCCCTTCTGCTGATGTGTGGGGAAGGGGAGGGATTCGGTTTGGGGGGGGGTCAGTATGGGGTTGTTTTTTTTGGGGGGGGGTTGTCGTCAGTATGGTGCAGTATTTCTTTTTTTTTTTTAAATGGGCACAATATCTGTGCCCATAGGAAAAAACAGGCAGACCTGTCAGGTGTTCTGGGTTGGTAATACTGATCCAATTCTGGCATGCAAAGTTAGGGCATTGATCGGTTGTCTGGTTTTAATATTAATGACTTCATTTGCATGCCAGAATTGGAGAATGTACAACTCACAGAAAACCACGTGGTGGTGAGACGTTTTGTGCATAGTCAGGAAATCCGATTGATCGCTAAACCAGTCACACTGGTCAATGATCTTTTGACAATTGGAGTCTTTAGTGCATCTAGCCCTTTGTCTCCTTTGGCTTGGTGTATTATATGGTGTGACACTGATGGTTGTCTCGGGTTATCTCCTTCCAATAAATTGGTTTTTGAAGATTTTTTCTGCTCAACATTTGCTGTGTTACAGGAATACTAATGAGATGAAGCTGTACAGTGCATTTTAAGTTTAAAACATACAGCATCTGTCTCCATCTGCTGGCTGAAGGGCATATTCATACATTCTAGATTGGTTGGGTTTAAGAAAATTAGCAGGTAAGAGTTAATCTTTTCTTATCAGCTTTTAGTAGGACTGTTTATGAGCTAGAAATCAGCAGTCCTATATTAAAGTAGTATTCACAGGCAGCTGTCTTTTATTGATTTTCCTTTCTGCCAACCTTGCTTTTCACCTCCTGTCAATCATTTCATTTTTTTCCCCTAGGAGGTCAAAATGATCTGATAATTTTGTTCTGTGTTTTAGTGATTTCTGTATATACTTCAGCATTGAGCATTATCAATACAGTTTAAAATACATTGATTTGTTGTGTGTAAATTTCTTCCGTTGTTCATTCCAGCAT
Source organism: Geotrypetes seraphini (assembly GCF_902459505.1). Taxonomy (NCBI): domain Eukaryota; kingdom Metazoa; phylum Chordata; class Amphibia; order Gymnophiona; family Dermophiidae; genus Geotrypetes; species Geotrypetes seraphini. Next base: position 92,300,484 of record NC_047092.1, read on the forward strand.
TTACTCTACTTACCTTCAGACTTTTTACATTCTGATGAACTCGCTTTTCCATTCTATTCATAATGTTGAGGAACACATTTACTACTGTTACTTTCTAATCATGTTGTTGATCTTGTGTCATTTCAAAAAGTGTGCACAACAATTTGAATGATAGTTTCTATTTATTATTGTTTTCATACCTTTGAGATTACTTGTGTTGTCTGTGTATCTTGATAACAGGATATTGACTTTCCAGTATAGAGGCACTTTTCAGGAGAAGATCGTGATGTCAGGCTTAAAGTATGTACACTGTACAGGCAGTCCCCAGGTTTAGAACGAGTTACATTTTTAAAGCTATTCTTAAGTAAGATTTGTATGTAACTCAGAACTTATAGATTTTAAGATTCTTGCTGCTTACCTCTGCTCGCAGCTGACAAAAGGGTCAACTGTCCCTACCAGTGTTCCCTCTAAGGCAGTGTTCTTCAACCGCCGGTCCGCAGAAATTTCCTGCCGGTCCACAAGGCTGGCACGTGCATCAGGCCCAATCTTCAACCGCCAGTCCACGGTGTGATCGATGCGGCAGTCATCTTCAGTCGGCTCCCTCTTCTTCACTGCCGAAGTACATAAAGCCGCGGGCAGCGGCTCCTACAGGTGTCCTGCTCCTGAACCAGAAGCCTTCTTTCTGACGTCAAACGTCAGATGGAAAGCTTTGAGATGAGGCGCGTGATGCGCGAGGAGCCGCCTTCCCGTGGAGCATGCCTACAATTTTGCCAGCAGCATCATCCACACACTTGGGAACTATTATAAGGGAGCTCTAAAATGCACTCAGCCCCATGTGAGAATGTCAGTAAAGCACTAGAGAGCATGTGAAGACCGTAGCACTGGAGGTACAAAACTTTGCAGTTGGCTACATCAGGGAGCCTAGAGGAGGCACAGGGACAGGCTACCTGAAGCACTTGGAAGAGCTGAAATTCCAGAAAGAGACTGCACTGCACTTGCAAAAGTTGCAGCTGGAGCACTGCGGGTAGTGAGGAAGAAGGGGCAGTCCCGAAGATTACACCAGGGATTGGCATAAAACAGCCAGGGGGAAGCAGGCCAGAAGGAGGGAAGGAAACAATCAAAAGGTAGGGGGAATTATTTTTATTTTTGAATTTAGTGATTGAATTATTCTGAGAATTTACATCTGCTGTCTATATTTTCCACTTTTCAGGAAGAAATGAATTTGTTTCTTTTTCTCTGGGTTGTACTGCATGCAGAGTCTTGCATCTTAGGGTTTGTTTGTATATATTAGTATTTTAATTTTTGGTCCCATATTTGTATAGGGGTTATCGGTGTTCTGGTAGGAATGAATGTTGAGAAGCATACAGTGTGCTTTGTGTAGTTTAATTTTATGGTTAACCATTATGTGTTGTTAATAAGATTATATTGTATGTATATATGAAAAATAAATAGAAAAAATAGTGTTACAATTAGTACTATTATGGGGGCAGGGTCTGGGGCAGAGATTAGGTGGACATGGGCGGGGTCTGGCCTATGGCTTAGCCCAGTGTTCTTCAACTGACAGTCCACGGACCAGTGCCGGTCCACAAAATAATTCTTTTTATTTCCGCCGGTCCATAGGTGTAAAAAGGTTGAAGAACACTGCTCTAAGGTGTAGCATTCACAACTGCCCGCTGTTCTTAATGTGGCCATGCATCATTCCTGAATCTGCTACAGGAGAAGTGTAGGAGTCTATGCCACTGGAAATAGTGCTCAGTGAAATCAAATGAAGCCACAACTGCGTTCTTGTAAGAGTTGTACTTAAGTCGGGCATCTGTAACTTGGAGACTGCCTGCATTTATATATTTGAAAGTTTTGTGAAGATCTGTTTCTGTGTACTAAAAGACTTTTTAATCTTTCTTTTATCTAGATTTCCCTTTGAGAATTATTTTGTGAATATTGTCTGGATATTGCTGATAAGACAATACTTGACAAATCTCAGCTTAAAAGACTTTTAAGACGCTTCTACAAAAATGATCACTTCAGAGTTACCTATACTACAGTAAGTAGTGCCATCAAATTATTCATTGGTTTAGTAGTATCTTAATGCTCCTTTGGAATTCCAGCTCTTTTGTAATTTTTGTTGGACTGTGATTATTTGACACTTTATTTACAACTACCCAGGAATAGTGTGGGGATAGGTGCTGTAGACCAGTGTTCTTCAACCTTTTTACACCTATGGACCGGCGGAAATAAAATAATTATTTTGTGGACTGGCAAACTACTAAGACTGAAATTTTTTAAAAAAAACATTGCCGTGAGCTCGGTCCCACAAACCATCTGATCCCATGCGCACAAGCCTCAAATAGTTATGATTTTATATTGAACATATTTTATTAAAGTATAAAAAGAAACAATATTCTATACAATTGTCATTTTATAAATACAAATAATACAGGGCAAAGATCAACAAAACCCCTGTCTCCCCTCCCCTTCACATATATCCCCTGTACTATCAAGAAAACTGAATAAGCCAAATTATTACAAAATGCTACACAAATATCATGTAACAGAATACCACAGTCACACATGACAGGAATGGTGTTAGGGGAGTGGAACTAGGGCAGTGTTTTTCAACCGCTGTTCCGCGGCACACTAGTGTGCCGCGAGATGTTGCCTGGTGTGCCGCAGGGCCGCCGGGCCCGGAGCTGACAGGGGACCCGAGGCAGGGGCGCCAGTAGCTCGCCAAGGCAAAGTGAGTCGATCACCCAGGACTCACTTTGTCTTGGCGATCTAATCTATCGAGCCAATAAGTCTTCTTCTCCCCGACGTCAATTCTGCAGTCGGAGAGGAAGTTCGGGCCAGCCAATCGCTGCCTGGCTGGGCGGAACTTCCTCTCCGATTGTAGAATTGACGTCAGGGAGAGCATGCGTCGGCGTCGGCTTTGGGGCCTGTTATCCATTGGTGGGTCCTGTTCCCCAATGGCAGCGGCAGTGGCAGTGGCTTGGGGAACGGCAGGGAGAAAGAAAGAAAGGGGGCAGGCAGGGAAACAGAAGGAAAGAAGAGAAACAGAAAAAAAGAAAGAAAGGTCAGGGAGAGAGGAAGAAAAAGTTGGGGGAGGGAATGAGGTGTGGAGGAGAGAAAGCATACAGGCTGATAGAAGGGAAGAAAGATTGGATGCACAGTCAGAAGAAGAAAATGCAACCAGAAATCACCAGACAAGGTAGGAAAAATGATTTTATTTTAAATTTAGCAAAGTGGAGGCAGTATTACCACAGTTTTCAAAGGAATTTGCCCAAATAACTTAATAGTTAACTGGGTAAATTCCCAGAGATGAAAACTTCCCTTCACTTACTATGCACAGTTCTGAATTTATATCTGCTGTCTATATTTTACAATATGGTCCCCTTTTACTAAACCGCAATAGTGGTTTTTAGCGCAGGGAGCCTATGAGCGTCAAGAGCAGCGCTGGGCATTCAGCGCAGCTCCCTGCGCTAAAAACTGCTATTGTGGTTTAATAAAAAGGATGGAGGGTATATTTGTCTGTTTTTGTATGCTATAAAAACCAAATACAGAGAGAGACTGAGAGCTGTTGACGAAGAGCTACGTGTGTGTCTTTCTTCGATTCCAGCCAGAATATCAGCTTTGTGTTCAGCCAAACAGGCCCAGGTTTCGCACTGAATAAAGTATTTTATAATTTTTATAATTTTTATTTCGTAATAAAGTAATTATAAAATACTTTCTTTGTGTTTATTTGATTCCTATTCAAGAGAATTACTTTATATATAGTCAATATAGGCAGAGAGTTAAATTTTTTAACATTTTCTAATGGTGGTGTGCCTCGTGATTTTTTTTCATGAAACAAGTGTGCCTTTGCCCAAAAAAGGTTGAAAAACACTGAACTAGGGTAACTGCCCCCTGGTCAGAGAGAGCCCTAAGCCAGCTGGAAGCTAAAAAAGCACTGCCTGGGCTTTGCACTCCCCAGTTATGTCTAGCAAGATACATATTTCAAATCTGATATATTTGAATCACAAGATAGAAATAAAATTATTATTTTCTACCTTTTGTCGTCTCTAGTTTCTGCTTTCATTGCCTTTTCACTCTCTTCCATCCAGCGTCTGCCCTAAGAACATAAGAACATAAGAATTGCCACTGCTGGGTCAGATCAGTGGGCCATCATGCCCAGCAGTCCGCTCACGCGGCGGCCCTCTGGTCCAAGACCAGCACCCTAACTAAGACTAGCCCTACCAGCGCATGTTCTTGTTCAGCAGGAACTTGTCTAACTTTGTCTTGAATCCTTGGAGGGTGTTTTCCCCTATAACAGCCTCTGGAAGAGCGTTCCAGCTTTCTACCAATCTCTGGGTGAAGAAGAACTTCCTTACGTTTGTACGGAATCTATCCCCTTTCAACTTAAGAGAGTGCCCTCTCGTTCTCCCTACCTTGGAGAGGGTGAATAGTGTCTTTCTCTACTAAGTCTATTCCCTTCAGTATCTTGAATGTTTCGATCATGTCCCCTCTTAATCTCCTCTGTTTGAGGGAGAAGAGGCCCAGTTTCTCTAATCTTTCGCTGTACGGCAGCTCCTCCAACCCCTTAACCATCTTAGTCGCTCTTCTCTGGACCCTTTCAAGTAGTACCGTGTCCTTCTTCATGTACGGTGACCAGTGCTGGACACAGTACTCCAGGTGAGGGTGTATCATGGCCCGGTACAGCGGCATGATAACCTTCTCTGTCTCTTCAGTCCAGCATCTGCCCCTTCCATTCACTGTCTGTCTTTCCCTGCCATCTCTCATCCTGCCCCCCCCGCCCCCCCAATTTGGTCTGGCATCCATCATCTTCCTTCTTTTCCCCTCATGGTCTGGCATCTCTGTCCTTCCTTCCCTCCTGTGGTTTTTAATATCTCTCTCTTCTCATTTCCTCCACTCAGATCTGATATCGTTCTCTGCTCTCTCTTCCCTTTTCTTCTCTGGTCTTCCTTCTCTATTTTCTGCCTCCATCTAAATTAAATTCTTTCTTACTATTTAGTCCTGTTTCCCTCTTTTCACTGTGTCTACCCACAGCTTGTCACCCCTTTCCCTCACCCCTCCATTATCTTACTATTTTCTTCCCCCTTTATTTATCTCCTCCTTCCATCCAGTATGTGTTCTTTCCCCACTTCCATTCAGCATCTGCTCTCCCCTCTCAACTGACATCCATTTGCCTTCTGCTCTCTCTCCCTTCTTCTCACTTCCATCATCTGTCCCCTTCTCTCTCTCATCTCCTCCATTCCATCATCTGCCACTTCTCTCTCTCCCCCCTCCCAACTTCCATCATCTGCCCCCTTCCCCTCACCTTTGCGGGTCACTTTCTTTCCCCTGAGAGTGGCTCATGTCAGAGGGGAAGCTTTGGCCGAGCAGAACCACTTGCAAGGAACAGTGGAACTTACTTGATGTCGATGCTGGGGCCCGTTGCCGTTTGAAGAAAAAAAAGGTGGAAAAAAGGGACCTGCAAAGGTGAGAGGAAGGGAAACCTCCAGGACAGCTGCTATTTGCCCTCCTTCAGCGGCCCAAGAGTCTTTAGGCAAGCGGCAGCTCTGTGTGCTTTTGACTTCAGAACAGAGCTGCCCCTAAGCAGTAGTTTAGCGCGGTTAATGAGGCAGCCTCGGGGCCTTTGCTAGGCCGGCCCACATCGCATCATTGAAGCGGGCCGGCCTATCAAAGGCCCCGAGGCTGCCTCATGAAACCGTGCTAAATGCTTAGGGGCAGCTCTGTGCCGAAGTTAAAAGCACACAGAGCTGCCGCTGCTGATCTGGAGGTGCGGAGACAAGGCAGGAAGCATATGCGGCAGGAGTCCCGGCACAGCTATGGCAACAGGAAGTTGAAAGTCAGCTGACGCCGGCACCTTTCGTTGCGGTGGGTACCCGAATCCTTCGCGGACCAGCAAGATATTTTTGCGGACCGGCGATTGACAAACTGTGGTCTAAGATTCCCCTCCCCAAAGTTCCCACTATCAGGGATGTGCAATGTCAGGTCACTGAATCCACTCCAGGCTTTATTTCTCCTTTTAAGATTAGTTAGCATTACCCATCCCCCCTCACTATGCTTTGCTTGCATACAGGGATTCTGGTTTAATTTCTACTGTTAGGCAATCCTCACATTCACACATTCAAACTCATTCATTATACAGTCCCCCCTAAGGACAGAAATGTTCCTTTTAAGTACTGTAGACCATTGTTACAGAACAAACTTTCATTCCCTTAACCCACACAATACCTTACTCACTCATGTTGCATTCAGACATATAGGCTACGGCTTCAGGGCTGCAATCCATTTCATTTCTCTTAGAGATATCTCCCTCTACCTCCATAAGAGATTCTTCACTCTCTGAAGCTGGATACAGGCTATCCTCTGAAGCAGCATTTGGCAAACCCTGCTCATGGAGCTTTTCCCTTCCAATTAGCCTTTACTTGGACAGCAAAGTTTTGTTAGTATGGAAGTGCTGTGAGACAGGGAGTTTCTTAGCAGAAGGCAGTAAGACAGAGCTTCTAGCCTGCGAGGAACGTCCTTCCCTCCAGGTTCCTGATTGCTTGTGGGTGTTCTCAGCTGGCCTTGATTTATTCTGCTGTGTAACTTTCACTCCTGCTCTAGCCACATTCTGCCTGTCAGCTCCACCCCTTTCCTTAACCCTTAATGTATCAGATTACCTGACCAGAGGTTTAGCTAGAGAATTAACAGATGATTTATAAAAAAGATTATAGTGACTTGGAACAGGTATTCTGTTCTTCTCTGCCATCCCTTCTCTGTTCTGCCCTGCCTGTCTGACCTTGGGAACAGAGTTAATGGGCACTTGCCTTGGCGTAGGAATAGGCACATTTGTTTTAGTGGCAGGGTTTAAAGCAGGCTTTAAACCAGTGACAGGGGCTTCCCTGTCACAATATGTACACTCTAGAGGACAGGAGGGACAGGGGAGATGAGATACAGATATTTAAATACTTAAAAGATATTAATACAAAACCAAATCTTTTCTAGATAAGGGGAAATGGGAAAACTAGAGGTCATAAATTGAGATTGAGGTGTGGTAGATTTAGGAGTAATACAGGAAATTCTTTTTCACAGAGGGTGGTTGATGAGAAGAAAATGGTGATAGAATTCAAAAAATCATGGGATGAACTCAGAGGATCTCTAATTAAAAAATGAAGGGTATAAATTGAAGAACTAAGGCTGGTACCTTGTACTTTTTGTGTCCCATATATGGCTATTCAGCTTAGCATGGGCCGGCGAGATCATGGGGAGTCTCCGACAGTGTGCTTTCTCCCCTCCCAGCGGCTCTCCTTACCAGCGCAGCGATTCAGGAAGGCAGCCTTGGGGCTTTTGCTGAGTCGCAGCCGCCTCTGATGATGCAACTTCCGCTTTCCTCAGAGGCGGTGCGACCCCAACAAAGGATCCGAGGCTGCCTTCCTGAATTGCTGCGCTGGCAAGTAAGGAGAGTTGCTGGGAGGGGAGAAACCACTGTTAGAGGCTGGGAAGCTGCTGAGCATGGTTAAAAGAAAAAAAGGGACAGCTGCTACTGGACCTGGAGAGGGATAAGGAGATATGCTGCTGGGAGGGGAGGAGGGAAAGGAGTCTGGGAAGCTGCTGGTCATGGGAAAAAAAAAGGGACAGCTGCTACTGGACCTGGGGAAAAGGAGAGATGCTGCTGAGAGGGGAGGAGGGAAAGGGAAGGGAAGAGAGTTACTGCTGAACAGGGGGAAGAAGGAAGGGAGAAGAAAAATGGAAGGAAACAGCTGGCAGGGAGATTAGAGGAGGGGAAGGGGAGAGACAGGAATAAGATGGGAAGGGGGGTCAGCAGAGAAATTGAGAGGGACAAAGATGCTAGATCTGGTGTAGGAAAGATAAAAATGAAGAGAGCAGTGAAGCTGGAATGAATCATGTAAAAAGGAGAGAGGGGCATAGGCTGGATGGAAAGAAGACAAGAACATAAGAATTGCCGCTGCTGGGTCAGACCAGCGGTCCATCGCGCCCAGCAGTCCGCTCACGCGGCAGCCCCCAGTAAATATCATATGGAAGGGGAGAGGTCAGACAGTAGATGGAAGGGGCATATGCTGGATTGAAGAGACAGAGAGGGCAGACGCTGGAAGGAAGAGAGTGAAAAGAAGATGAAAGCAGAAACCAGAGACAACAAAAGGTAGAAACAAATAATTTTATTTCTATTTTGTGATTAGAATATATCAGATTTGAAATATATATCCTGCTAGAGCTGGTGTTAGACATAACTGGGGACTGCAAAGTCCAGGCAGTGGTTTAGGGCTCTCTCTGACCAGGAGGGCAGTCGCCCTAGTTGCACTCCCCTAACCCTATTCCTGCTATGTGTGACTGCGGTATTCTGTTAGCATGATATTTCTGTGTAGCATTCTGTAATAGTTTGGCTTATTCAGTTTTCTTGATAGTAGAGGGGATATATGTGAAGGGGAGGGAAGATAGGGGTTTTGTTGATCCTTACTCTGTATTATTTGTATTTATAAAATGACAATAGTACAGAATATTGTTTCTTTTTTATACTTTAATAAAATACATTCAGTATAAAATCATAACTGAGGCTTGTGGGGATGGGATGAGATGGTTTGCGATGACCGAGCTCGAGGAGACGGGGCGGAAACGGGGTTTGCCCTGGTAGTTTGCCGGTCCACAAAATAATTTTTTTTCCCGCCGGTCCATAGGTGTAAAAAGGTTGAAGAACACTGTCTTAGACAATTAAAACAAGGGTGGATGGTTCCCAGCTCTCTGCTCTGAAATCAGAAGGGTAGTGGGGGTATTTATACTTCAGGTAGTCAGGTGGGGAGAACTTCCTGAAGAAACAGTGGGCTCAACACAATAATTGTGCCAAGCCTAAAAAGAGTGGAGCTAAACTCTTGTATTTGGGTTCTTGAAACCAGAAGGCTGCCCAGAACTGTGCAAAGCCTGGCAGTAGAACTATGAGAAAGAGAAATCCTGGTTTAAAGGGAAATATTTGTTTGGGGCTTTTTTTGATTGAAGGAAGGACATGCTTTAAAAGAGAACTTTTGTTTGTGATGAATCTTTTCCAAGCCTCATCTGCCTTAGAATCAGTGCAATTGAACTGGATAATAAAACTTGGAACTAGGAATTATTGGTGGAAAGGTTGTTTTTCCAAAGAGCGCTAAAACTTGCGCCTGGGGCAGAAACTGGGTGGCCAGCGCTAGGCTTACCCCTGGCTCCGTCACAATATTCAGGTCTTCCAGTCTCCTTGTATGTCTTTTGGCTCAAACCTCCTACCATTTTTGTCTTCTTTCACCAGGCCGCTTCAAGTCTCTCACATCCTTCACTACATACGGTCTTCAAAATTGAACACAATAACAAGTGGGGCCTCACCAATAACATGTATAGGGACCCTTCTGGTTACAGTCACCACCTTGTTACACTGTTTCTTCACCTTCAGATCCTCAGATACTATTACCCCAAGGTCCCTCTCCCCTTCAGTGCTTATTGGTATCTCACCTCCCAGCACCTACGGCTTCCATGGATTTCTACTCCCCAAATGCATCATTCTGCACTTCTTTGCATTGAGTTTTAGTTGCCAGACATTAGACCATTCTTACTTTTGCAGATAACTTTTTCATGTTTTCCACTTCCTCCAGTCCACTCCGATACAAATCTTGGTATCATCTGCAAATATGCAAACCTTCCTTTCTAAATCTTCGGCAATGTCACTCAAACATATTGAACAGAATTGACGCCAGCACCGATCACTGAAACATTCCTCCGAGCAAATTTCATTAACCACCACCCTCTGATGTCTATCTGTCATCCAGTTTCTAATCCAGTTTACTACTCTGGGTTCTAAATTCAGCCCGTCAAGTTTATTCAAGAAACCTCCTATGAGGAACCGTGTCAAAGGCTTTGCTGAAATCTAAGTAAATTACATCTAGCTCACATTCTCTATCCAGTTCTCTGGTTGCCCAGTTAAAGTATCTAATCAGATTTGTTTGGCACAATTTACCTTTAGTAAACCCATGTTGCCTCAGCAATGCTTCCAATATTTTTCTAATAACGGAAGTGAGGCTTACCAGCCTGTAGTTTCATCTCTGCGACTACTTTTATGAAGAGGGATCATATCTGCTCTTCTCCAATCCCAGGAAACCTCTCCTGTCTCCAAGGATTTATTGAACAGATTTTAAGAGGACCTGCCAGAACCTCTCAGTTTCCTCAGTATCCTAGGATGGAGCCTGTCTGGTCCCATTGCTTTGTCCAGCTTTAATTTTTCAAGTTGTTCACAAACATTTTCTTCTATAACGGGCAGTATCCACTCACTTTTCATGTGTAACTTTGCCAGCCATTCACAGTACTCGACAGCAGAAATCCATGCAAAACTTACACACTTAATGGTGAAACCTTAGTTAGGACCAAGGCGGAACGTGATTTGGGGGTGATCATTAGCGAAGACATGAAGACTGCCAATCAAGTGGAGAAGGCTTCATCAAAGGCAAGACAAATGATGGGTTGTATCCGAAGAAGCTTTATCAGCCGGAAGCCCGAAGTTATAATGCCGTTGTACAGATCCATGGTGAGGCCTCATCTGGAATATTGTGTACAATTCTGGAGGCCACATTACCAAAAAGATGTGCTGAGAGTTGAGTCGGTTCAAAGAATGGCCACCAGGATGGTCTCGGGACTCAAAGACCTCCCGTATGAGGAAAGGCTGAATAAATTGCAGCTATACTCACTCGAAGAACGTAGAGAGAGAGAAGACATGATAGAGACGTTTAAATATATCACCGGCCGTATTGAGGTGGAGGATGATATCTTCTTTTTTAAAGGTCCCTCGGCCACAAGAGGACATCCGCTGAAAATCAGGGGTGGGAAATTTCATGGCGACACCAGGAAGTTGTTCTTCACCGAAAGGGTGGTCGATAGTTGGAATGAACTTCCACTTCAAGTGATTCAGGCCAGCAGCGTGCCGCACTTTAAAAGGAAATGGGATACACAAGTGGGATCTCTAGGGGGGTAAAAATGTAGATGGGATACACATGTGGTATCTCTAGGGGGGTAAATTCAAGGGGGTGGGGTGGTTAGAGTGGGCAGACTTGATGGGCTATGGCCCTTTTCTGCTGTCATCTTCTATGTTTCTATGTTTCTCCAGAAGTTCTTGTTTAGCACATTTGCTTTTTCCTCATCACTTTCCATATAGCACTCCATAGCTTCTTTCAGTTTCACTATTCCATTTTTTGTTTTCCTCCTTTCACTAAAATACCTGAAAATATTTTTGTCTCCCTTTTTTATTTTTATAGCCATTTGCTCTTCTGCTTGTGCTTTTGTCAGACGTATCTCTCTTGGCTTCTTTCAGTTTCATCCAGTAGTCCTTTCTGTACTCCTCTTCTTGAGGTTGTTTGATTTTTGTTGTTTTTGTTGGGTTTTTTTTTTCCAAATATTTCACAAACACCAACTCTTTTGCCTTTATTTGCTCCACCACTAGTTTGGAGAACCATATCAATCTCCAGGGCAATTGGTGTGTCATTCTGGAGATGTGGGCTCTTTCTCCATGGCCGCAAGCCATATACAGAAGGAATCCACTCTGGATTTTTTTCTGTGACCCTCCTATTTTACCATGAGTCTGCTGCCACCTGCAGTTTTTCCCTTATGCATGCGAGTTGGAAGGAGTGATTCTATTCTGCTCTCTCCTTTTTCTTATTTTATTCATAGTTTTGATTTTTATTTGATGTTTTTAAGTGCGTGGAGCTTATCGCCTTTAGTGTCTGCTCTGCCTGTTTAGAGAAGACAAACTCAAAAAACAACTCTGTCTTTATTGCTTTTCATAAGACTCCAGCTCAAAACCTCACAAAGAATAACATTAGAGTCTTTCTTAACTTATAGACCTCAGCGGTACCACCTGTATGCAAGTAAACTTTTTTAAACATACAGAATTCGGGCACCCAAAGTCATCATTGGTCTCAACATTTCAAATGCTTTAAATGCTTTAAACTATTTTATTTTAAATATAGATACTCATCTTCACCTACGCCCGAATTCTGTATGTTTAAAAAAGTTTACTTGCATACAGGTGGTACTGCTGAGGTCTATAAGTTAAGAAAGACTCTGATGTATAGAGAAGAAGCAGATTGAGGTCTGCAGCTGATAGGTTGATCCATGGTCGAACCTGCTAGCCAGCCTGCACAAGTATTTTGGAGCTCGGTGCCATCCACACTTACCTTCTCACCTAAAATTTAACAGGGGTTTGAGCGCAGGCTGTTAAGCTACTGTAGGAGACTCAGCAGTGTCTCACCAGGTGCCGACTGCATTTTTTTGCATCCCTCCTTCTTGTAGCGCATCCGTCGATCCACATATTGGGGGTGCGGTTAGACACCATGTCTGGCTGGCAGCCCAAAGATCAGTTTTCAGCATGAGGCAGCCCAAAGAAGAGTTTTCAGCATGAGGCAGCGATTCTTCTCCTTTCCAGCTACTGTAAAGAACTGAGGTAGGCTGCAATACATTGCCAGCTCAGGTTACATTGAGTAAGGCTGTTATAGCCTCTGAGGTGTATTGGGGGGGATTGAGGGTTCCTGCATGTTCCCCCTCCTCAAAAATCCTAAATGTGCCAATTTTTTACTTCAGTATTTCAGTTATTTTAGTGATTTTAGGCACAAAACTCTTGATAGCTGCCATCTTGGATTTCTAATCATCTTTTTTCAAAAGTTGTCAGCAATTTCAAAACTCAAATTTTTGCCTCAAAACTGGTTGGGATGGAGTCCCTGGGCTCTTATATTCAAAATTCATGCCAGGATTGCACTAATTCTGCATCTCAGGAGCGTCCTTGCGCTACGTGCTGTACTACATGGACCGGAGAGGAGGGAGTGGCCATTTTAACCTCTCCTCTGCATGCTGTGGTGATGAAAAGGACGGCTAACCTGTTGGGGCAGCCTTTTCTGTTTACAGGGCTTGGAAATAGTGACTGCACTAAAGAACGCGGACACCGTGTAGCCCAAGAAATGTAAGGTAGTGTCATCATAGGGTGACTCCTTGCTTCCTGGTATGGCTTTCTTCTCTGAATTTAAGAATTTTATGTGGAAAGCCTCTCAGGAGAGCCATGGTCCTGCGCAGTCCCACTGTGTGTTGTCCTTGCCTTATCAAAGCCTAGCCTTTCAGGACACATCGGCTTCCCAGTCTGTGATTGTTCGGTACTTGGGAGACCAGTTTGCAGGGGATACCAATGATGAGATTAGTTTTACTGTTCCTTTATTGTCTATGGATGCTCCTCCCGTGGCAGGGGACCAGGGAATGTACTCTGGTACTTTGATTCAATTTTGCCTCTAGAATCTGGAAATGATCCCACAGTTCTGCGTTTATTTCAGTCCACTGCCTTACGTAATGTCATTTCGGAGTCTCTGCATGAGCTGAATTTGGGGACACAGCCAGCTCCTTTTACCTTCTCCATTCTCATGTGTGGAGGGAGGGTTCAATCCTCTAGATTTCCCTGGCATCCAGACATTGTTGTCTTGATTTTAGAGCAATGGGTTTCCTCTTAAGCGTCTCTCAAAGTAGCGAGAGCCATGTCCAGGCACAGGAGTGTCAGCAACATTTATTTGGCCCAAAGTAGATTCCTTGGTTTTACAGGTTACTAAGCGCACATCCCTTTTGATCGGAGGTGGTTGTGATGCTCAAGTGTATGGCTGATGTTCTTAGGAGACTTTTCGTGGCAGTGGCTCAAGGCAGTGGCTTGAGGAATCAGAGCTGCCTTGGTGGCGTCCTTTGTTAGACATGCAGACTACATACTTTGGAGAGTGAGAGAGATGAACCACCTCCTCAGCTGCTTTTATCTGGTGTGGATTATGTAGCTGGTGCTGTATACGATATGCATGACTTTGGTAAAGCATTAGCATATTCAATTTCTACTTGTACAATACTCTGGATCAGACAATGGGCTAGTGATTCCACCCTTAAAACAACTCTGGCCAAAATCCCTTTTAAGGGGCAGTTATTATTTGGTAAAGGCCTGGATGATTTCATGAACTGCATGGTGGACTGTTGCCCCAATCTAGCAAGTTATGGGCCACTGCCCAAGGCCTTTCTGTGACCTGGAAGTCACACTTCCTAAACTTCCTTTTATAGTATAATGTTCAGGGGACAGACCAAGTCTATCTTGAATTGCAGTCCACACTTGTCGATAGTCCAAAGCCCTAGTGGCGTCTAATGCCTAATAGACCGCTTGGGCTTCACCTGTCAAATAGGTAGCTAATTGAATGGAACTCAGAGCGATTTTTAGTGCTCTCAAAGCTGGTCAACGTGCACCACTAACACTTTTCCAAAAGTAGCCAGAAATAGCTTCTGGTTCATCATCTTGTCCTAGCTTTGTTAAAAACCAACCCTTTTGTCCAGCCCCCTACCAGCTTGCCCTGCTCTTTACATTTTCCACTCGGTGTCCTGCCGCACACCAACTTTCTGCATGCCATTGACAGTCGTGCAGTTATTTTCCTTAGGCTTCCATCAGCTGAATCAATGGCTGCTGTTGCTTCGACATGCTAGTCCAGGGCTTGGAGAAAGCAGTGTTCCATTGCTTCCTGCCGGGCTTGTAACTGCTGTGCTACCCACTTGAGCGCTGCTTCAGATGCCATTCTGTGGGAAGAAAACATGAATAAAGCGAATCCAAGTGTGGCCCAACTACCACCAAGTCTACTGAAAACCTCCCTCAAGCACACTTCCCCAGTTCTGAGGGTTCCCTTTACCATGATAGTACTGGGTAAGAGTGCCTTCCCCGAGGGGACACATGTAGTTTCGTCTGGCGGTTTCTTTATCCCACCACTGCCACAATGTGATCCAGACTGGTCTTTATCCCAGGACAAGCAGGCAGCATATTCTCACATGTGGGTGACGCCATCCACGGAGCTCTGGTATGGACAGCTAAAGTTCTCTTGCACTTTAAGAACTTTAGAAAGTTTGTGACTGACCTCACCACACATGCGCGAGTGTCTTCCCGCCCGACATAGGCGCACAGCTCCTCAGTTCTCCGCAGAGCTATGAAGTCATGTGTGAAACGGTCTGCGTTTTATTTTACCTTCCTGCTTGCGCATTTTCAGATCCTATTAATAAAACTAAAAAAAAAGAAAGTTTACTTTTTTTTCCTTCATTTCTTTTCTGAAGCCATTTTTGACTGTGGGACCTTTGCCTCTGCCTTTGATTTGGCTGAGGCGTTTTTCCCTCCCATGTCCCGCCCATTAAAACTGATCCACACAAGTGGTGTGTTCAGTTCCTGGGCCCGGACCATTGCGTGGCGTCGTATACGTGCTGTTTCACCTTGCAGAAGCACTCCATTAAGAACTGCCTTCTACAACAAAGACTTATCTTCGGTACCCTCAACACCATCCAAGCCATCGACATCGACCAAGGTACCAGCTTCCATGCCAGTATCACAAGCTAAGAAGTCACCAGCTTCCTAGATGGGAACTCAGGCCACTAAGGTATTGAGTCTAATTGTATCGGCCAAGCAGAGACCATTAATGCGGTTCACTTCAACTTCGAGGGGTGTATTTTCCTCAATGTCATCCTCTCCAGAGTGAGCCGTGGCACCATTGATACCAGCATCCAAGCCATAGGTGTCGATGCAAGGTTTTAAAGAGAAGCTCGATGCTCTCATCCAATTTGGGACATGTTTTAGCTTGTCACCCCCATGTCAGTTCCTCTGGTACCGGTCTAGCCTGAGCGTTGCCCTAAGCAAGATGCAGGTACCACTACTGCCTCCTCGGTACTGCAACACTTATGGCACCGATCATTGTCATTGAGCCATGCTTCTTGGCACCGTTCTTTAAGGTACCGATTACCTTCTACATAAGCATCGATCTGTCTGGACATCCCAAATCCAAAATTGGGCAACAACCAACTCTCTGAAGCTAACACAACTAAAATCAAAGTCTTATACTTCCACACGGCACAGGAAATGGCACCTACAAGGCATCACCATTAGATCAAGGCGAAACCGTCTCTATATGAGGTCCTCCAAAATCCTAGGTTGCATACTGGACTCCACTCTAACCATGGAACCCCAAATATCTAGTCTCCGAAAGAAATCCCTCTACACACTGAGACAATTAAGACTAATCAGACATTACTTTCACCAATACCACTTTGCCTTAATCGTACAACTGATTATCCTACCACAACTTGACTAGTGTAACTCCATCTACATGGGAATCAACACTGCTCTAATTCACAAACTGCAACTCATCCAAAACACTGCTGTAAGACTTATCTTCAACCTTCGACCAGATGATGACCCAGAAGACTTATCTTCAACGACTCAGTCACAACCTTCATCAAACAAATGCACTGGCTACCCATCCCATCACGAATAACATTCAAAATATCTTGCATCATTCACCGCATACTTTATGGAAACTCTGCGGCCTCACTCATCCAACTCTTCTCAATAGCATTGTCTACTTCCCTCAGAACGCTCAACTGGATGCTACTAAATCTCCCATCCACTAAAGATCTTCACTATAAATGAGTTTTCCACTCCATGCTTACCTTCCTAGGAGTCAAAACTTGGAATGGCCTTACAGAAAAGACCAGAACTGAACCTTGCCACATCATCTTCTAAGAAAACTGAAAACCCATCTGTTCGATACTTAATCTCCTTTATCCTCTCTTCTCTCCCTTTCTCTTCCTCCCTTTCTCCTGTCTCCCCTCTTACCTTGAGCCTTGAGCCTGTAAGGTATGAGCGATGCACAAATAGAAGATTAGATCTTGTTCTCAAAAGCATAAGAAGATTCTTCTCTGAGACTCGTTCCAGTCATTCAAACTTCGGCTCCATGTCTTGATCTTCTAAATCTGGAAAACAGTCTTCAAAATCTAAGCATATTTCTCCCAAATGCGTCAGATAACAGAAAAATAGATTTTATTCCCACTATGTCCTTGTTCCAAAAAAGATGGGAGATCTTCGCCCGATATTGGACCTCAGAGCTCTCTACAAATTTCTTGTCAAAGAAAAGTTTTGGATGCTGTCTCTGGCATCCCTGTATTGCTTACTGGATCAAAACGATTGGTTATGCTCTCTGGATCTCAAAGGAGGCTTACACTCATATTCCCATTCACCCAGCCTCTCGCAAATTTTTCAGATTTCGAGTAGGAAATCATCATTCCAATACAAAGTTTTGCCTTTTGGCTTTGCATCATCTCCCAGAGTTTTCACCAAGTGCATCGTAGTGGTAGCAGCAGCCTTGAGAATTCACGGTTTGCAAGTTTTTCCCTATCTAGATGATTGGCTCATCAAAGATCCTTCCTCTCAAGTGGTTACTATAACGACACAACAGCCTATATTGTTCCTGCAAAATTTGGGATTTGAAATCAACTTCCCCAAATCTCAATTACAGCCTTCTCGGACTCTTCATTTCATCTGAGCTCTCCTAGATATTGTTCAACTCAGGGCATTCCTTCCTCAGCAACGTCAAGATGCTTTGATACAACTTTGGTATCAGGTGTCCCTCACTTCAATCTCAGTGAGGCACATGATGGTTCTTCTAGGTCACATGGCCTCTACAGTTCATGTGACTCCTTTTGCCAGACCACCTACGGATCCCCCAGTGGTCTCTGCCTTCTCAGTGGTTGTAAGCTCTTGATCCGCTTTCCCAGCACATTACAGTGACATCTTCTCTACAGCAATCTCTTCAGTGGTGGATGCTTTCTTCCAAACTTTCCAGAGGTTTACTGTTTCAAATGCCCCCTCACCAAAAGGTTCTCACAACAGATTCATCAATCTATGCCAGGGGAGCTCACCTGGATGGTCTCCATACTCAAGGTCCGCCACAGATCGTTGCCATCACATAAATCTGTTGGAACTCAGAGCGATCTTCAGTGCTCTCAAAGCTTTTCAGCATCTTCTTCAAGATCAAGTCTTGTCCATACAGACAATCAAGTAGCCATGTATTACGTGAACAAGCAAGAAAGCACAGGGTCCCTTCTCCTTTGCCAGGAAGCTCAGAAAATTTGGGATTGGTCAATTCTTCACAACATTTTTATGAAAGCTGTTTACATTCAAGGAGAAAAAAATTCACTGGCGGACAAATTAAGTCATATTCTGCAACCTCAAGAATGGACGCTGAACTCAGCAGCTGTCCATCAAATTTTTTCTCAATGGGGAACCCCTCTGATAGACCTTTTTGTGTCTCCACAACAACAAACTGCCCCAGTTCTGTTCAAGACTATATTCTCTTCATCGCCTAGAGGCGGATGCTTTTCTCCTGGACTGGACGAACAAGTTCCTTTATGTGTTCCCTCCATTTCCACTTATTCTCATGATGCTTGTCAAACTCAAACACAAATCAGCCATTATGATTGATAGCTCCTCAGTTGGCCAGAAAATCATGATTCTCCCTTGTACTTCAACTCAACAGCAGGGAGCCACTTCTTATGCCAATTTTTCCTTCTCTTCTTACACAGAGTCAAGGTTCTCTTCTTCATCCCAACCTGCAGTTTTTACATCTGACAGCATGGTCTCTCTCAGGATGACCTTCAGTTTTCTCAACCTGTCAGGGACATCTTAAATGCTTACAGAAAACCAGTCACAAGACAATGTTATACTCAAAAATGGACTCGATTTGCTGCTTGGTGCAATCTTCATCATCAAGAACCACAATCCACCTCTTTGTCTTAAGTTCTGGATTATATTTTTCATTTATCTCAGTCTATACTCAAATCAACTTCTATTAGTCCATCTCAGTGCAATTACTGCTTTTCATCGACCAATAGATGGAAAACCTCTCTGCTCTCTGCTCACCCTGTGGTTTCCAAATTTATGAAAGGACTATTCAATGTTAAACTACCTCCAGTAGTTTAGGATCTCAATGTGGTACTTGCTAAATTGATGAAACCTCCATTTGAACCAATGTCTACGGCTCATCTTAAATATCTCAATTGGAAAGTGGTTTTCCTCATTTCTCTAACCTCTGCTTGCAGAGTTGGTGAACTTCAAGCCTTAGTAGCGGATCCACCATTTACAGTGTTTCATCATAAGGTTGTACTCCGCATCCATCCAAAGTTCTTCCCTAAGGTTGTT
Source organism: Geotrypetes seraphini (assembly GCF_902459505.1). NCBI lineage: Eukaryota > Metazoa > Chordata > Amphibia > Gymnophiona > Dermophiidae > Geotrypetes > Geotrypetes seraphini. Next base: position 92,319,475 of record NC_047092.1, read on the forward strand.
ACTGAGTTTCATCTCAATCAATAGATTGTTCTTCCAATATTTTTTCCCAAGCTTCATTCTCACCTTAGAGAATCAGCTCTTCATACTCTGGACTGAAAATGAGCATTGGCCTACTATTAGTAACAAAACAAACTAAATCAAACAGATCTTCTCCACAAATTTTTGTCTCCTTCGATCCTAACAAGTCAGAGCATCATGCTTCCCAGAGGACAATTTCCAACTGGTTGGCTGCTTTTATCTTATTTTGTTATGCTCAGGCTGAACTGCGACTAGAAGGTTGTGTCACAGCCCACAAAGTTAGATCAATGGCAGCTTCCGTAGCTTTTCTATGTTCTACTTCTATAGATGAAATATGCAAAGCTGCTACTTGGTCCTTGGTTAATACTTTCACCTCTCATTACTGTCTGAAATCCTTTTCCAGATGGGATGGCCATTTCAGCCAAGCAGTATTACAAAATTTATTTTCTTAATGGTCAACTCTCCCACCATCCCATTTTTGGGTAACTTGGAGGTCATCCACATGTGAGAATATGCTGCCTGCTTGTTCTGGGATAAAGCACAGTCACTTACCGTAACAGGTGTTATCCAGGAGGGAGGAAGTGGTGGGACCATTGGATGATCATGGAATAAAGGGGGTGCTGAAGGAGGACAAAGCAATCACCGACCAACTGAAAGATGGTAGAGGCGCTGATAAAGAACCGCATCATTGATCATCTTGACGGACACGGTCTGATGAGGACCAGCCAGCACGGTTTTAGTAAAGGCAGATCTTGTTTGACGAACTTGCTGCACTTCTTCAAGGGAGTAAACAGGCAGATAGACAAAGGCGACCTGGTCGACATTGTATATCTGGATTTTCAGAAGGCATTCAACAAGGTTCCACATGAATGACTACTTCGGAAAATTTGAGCCATGTAATCGAGGGTGAAATACTCATGTGGATTAAAAACCGGCTGGAGCATAGGAAACAGAGTGGGGGTAAATAGACAATATTCAGACTGGAAGAGCGTCACCAGTGGGGTGCCGAATGGCTTGGTGCTTGGACCTGTACTCTTCAACATCTTTATAAACGATCTGGACATAGGTACTATGAGTGAGGTGATTAAATTTGTGGACGATATGAAGTTATTCAGAGTAGTGAAGACACAGGGGGATTGCAAAGATCTGCAACATGACATCATCAAGCTCGAGAAATGGGCATCGACATGGCAAATGAGGTTCAACATGGATAAGTATAAAGTGATGCATGTCAGTAACAGGAATCTCATGCACGAATATAGGATGTCTGGGGTGGTACTTGGAGAGACCTCCCAGGAAAAAGAGTTGGGAGCTCTGATTGACAAGTCAATGAAGCCGTCCGCACAATGCGTGGTGGCGGGGAAAAGGGTGAACAGAATGCTAGGAATGATTAAGAAGGGGATCACAAACAGATTGGAGAAGGTTATCATGCTGCTGTCCCGGGCCATGGTGCGCCCTCACCTGGAGTACTGCGTCCATCACTGGTCGCCATACATGAAGATGGACACAGTACTACTCGAAAGGGTCCAGAGAAGAGCGACTAAAATGGTTAAGGGGCTGGAGGAGTTGCCGTACAGTAAAAGATTGAAGAAACTGGGCCTCTTCTCCCTTGAAAAGGGGAGACTGAGAGGAGACATGATCGAAACATTCAAAATACTGAAGGAAATAGACTTAGCAGATAAAGACAGATTGTTCACCATCTCCAAGGTAGGGTGAATGAGAGGGCACTTTCTAAAGTTGAAAGAGTATAGATTCCGTACAAACGTAAGGAAGTTCTTCTTCACCCAGAGAGTGGTAGAAAACTGGAATGCTCTTCCGGAGTCTGTTATAGGGGAAAACACTCTCCAGGGATTCAAGACAAAGTTGGATAAGTTCCTGCTAAACTGGAACGTATGCAGGTGAGGCTGGACTCATTTAGAGCACTGGTCTTTGACCTGGGAGCCACCGCGTGAGTGGCCTGCTGACCACGATGGACCACTGGTCTGACCCAGCAGCGGCAATTCTTATGTTCAGGGACAGTAGGCAGATATTCTTACATTCCACTCACCTCCCTTGTTTGGCTTCTTAGCTGGCTATCTGAACTGATGAGCTACGTGTCTGTGTCGGGCGGGAAGGCACTCGCATATGGCTAGTGTGGTCAGTCGCAAACTTTCCAAAATTCTTTAAAGTGCAAGAACGCTTTAGCAGCTGTCTGTACCGGGGCTCCATGGATGACATCACTCACATGTTAGAATATCTGCCTGCTGTTCCTGGATAACACCTGTTGCAATAAGTAACTACGATGTCTGGTCACTCGGGCCTGTCTGTTAGTGATGTTATAGTTACCTCTACCTATCTCTAATCTCCCAGGTCTCTGGAATCACCTCTAGTCCTCACCAAATACCCTCATTCCTCCTCTTGAGGATCACCTACAGGAGCCAGCATTTTTAAGAAGCTCATCTATCAGTCAAAGAACAGGGGAAAAATAGTTAAAGGTCCTTCCTCCATAGCCCTTTTCCGCTCAGGGTGAGGGAACTTCTACTAATTCAAAATTAGAGTCTCTTTATTTCCCTTCTCTGTTCCAGAGGTTTGCTTCAAGTTTCATCAATTTTCCAGATCCCCAAAAGCCCCTAAGGCTTCATTAAAAAAAAATTAAAAAAAAATATGCAAATGAATATGCAAATCCATATGCAAAACAGAACCTTTTCATTCAGAAGTAGAAATCATTTAGCCAACTCTAGGTCCTAGGGAATTGATTCTGGTCAGTGTTATGGGATAGAATGCTCCTATCACCTCCCACATAGTTTCCCTAACTCGCTATTGCCACCCACTAGAGGAGCATTGAACCCTCCATCGCAATGCTAACAGGGATCTATCAAGAATTAATCCCAAGTTGTTTTTGCATGAGGAATTTTCCTAGGCACACCTCTCTTATGTTATATCCTGTCACAAGCAGCTACTTGGTCTACTCATTTATTTACAAGGTTTTACAGAATGGATGTGGCAGCTTGAGAGAATGCTGTCATTTGGTCCTCAGTCTTGTGGGCAGGCTTTTTTCTCCTACCCTAGACATCGGCCATTGTTTTGATATGTCATCTAACATATAGAATCCTGAGTAGATGTAACAGAATGAATGATTGAGTTCATACCTGGATTATCTTTTTTCTGTTAAACTTCTCAGGAATCAGAATGGTCCACACTCAATATAATATGTTTTACCTCCTTTCTGCCTTGGATATTTCTTAATTCCAGGCCTGGAGTTATTCTCCTGTCAGCCAGAAAACTAAGTGTAAATAAGTAAGTGAATTACTCAGCTTTTGGCTCCTTTGATGTTAGTGTTTGTTCCACATAGCAGATTGATTCACTATTCCTGCTATGTTATAAATTCCTGTCTTCTTTTTTTTCTAAGTTACAAAGCAGAACAGAATATCTGCGGGGAAGTTCCCCATACCCCTCTTTCTTTGTACTTTATTCTAGTGGAGATCAATTGCTTTGGAATGTACTGCAGGGGGCATTACACGTTACTGGCAATGCGGGAGTTTGCTGCAAGTTGTGAGTAACACAGTTCTGCAAAACCTGGTTTGCAGGATTGGATCACCTATTCGCACAAATTCCTGAGAAGAGTAACAGAAAAAAGATTATCCAGGTAAGAACCTATTCTTATACAATCCCACTTTATTCCGGAACCAGTGGTAACCATCTACCTGCTAGAACTTTGTAGGAAGCCTCAAACTTTAGAGACTTAAATCCCTTCCCATCTTACCTCATCACTGTGCCTGATCTCCAGTTTTCCTTCCTAAAAGCCAAGCATTCTCAGGTATACTCCGGGCTCTTCCACAAGACAACTGTCCTCGTCATTTGCCAGACTGCTCTTCGGCGGGTTCCAATGTCAGCAGTCCATGGCAAGGAGCTTATCTTTTCTACTCGTGTTTAATTTTGCATAATTTCAGTATTTTGTGTTTGAGGTTTTCTCCTTTGTTCTGTGGAGGTTCCCTGCAGGGGACATTCGTGACTGTGGGAGATCGCAGACCTTTGGAAAAAGTCTGCTTCTAGGGGATTTCCTGCTTGTCAGTAAGCCTTCTGGACAGCTTGCACATCAGATCAGGGCTCAGGGACTATTCCCTTGAGAGCGTGCTCACCCCAGGTTCATCCGCTAGTGGATAGAGTGCAGGCTGAATGGTTCCATGGAGGCACAACCGGGATCAGAGCTAGACTGCAGGCTGCCCTAAGAAGTTGATTCAGGTGTAGATCACAGTCCACAGACTTCTGGATATTGTGGCCATAGAACCTGCTCCAGAGCGAGACTTGGGCTCTGGGAGATACTCGATATACTTCATCATTCCAAAGAAAGGATCTGACGATTGGAGACTGATTCTGGACCTCAAGGCAGTCAATACTGTCCTGAAAGTGCCTCGCTTCTGCAAGGAGATTGTGCACTCAGTGATGGCATCAGTGGTGCCATAAGAGTTTCCAGCCTCCCTGGATCTGATGGAGGCATATCTGCACTTTCCTATTTTTCCAGAACACCAGTTTCTGTGGTTTCACATCTTGGGGCAATATTTCTAGTTTGCGGTGATGCCCTTTAGATTGACGACGACACCCAGGTAGTGGTGGTGGCCCATCTTCATACCCTGGGTATCCTGGTTCACCCGTAACTGGATGACTGGTTGATCAGAGCTCCCTCGCTGTCTGAGGGGCGTTAGGCTGTTCATCAGGTAGAACAGTTGCAGTAGCACCTGAGCTGGGTGATCAACTTCAGGAAGAGTCACCTCAAGCCGATGCAGGATTTGGAATACCTGGGAGTTCAGTTTCATATGGGACAGAACAAAGTGTTACTTCATAAGGGACAGAACAAAGTGTTCCCCAATTCAGACCACAGGAAAGGGAGCCCAGTGTGGACATGACCTGGGATCAATTTGAACCCCCTAATTGGAACCTATTCCTCACCTTGTTCAACAAATACGCCAAATCAAATTGCTTACTAGACGAATGCCCATCTAAGATCATGCAAGTTGCAGTACCAGAATTCAAAAGGGATCTATTTAACTGGACTACATCCACTCTTATAAGAGGGATTTATCATGAAGATATGGGACACATACTGATTACAACCCATCCCCAAAGACCAGAAGAACTCATTCGCATTGACATCCAACTATAGACCCATAGTGAGCACCCCCTTATTCACCAAACTACTGGAAGGGTTGGTCAACCTGGAACTAGTAAATCACCTAGACCAGGGGTCTGCAACCTTTAAGATATAAAGAGCCACTTGGACCCGTTTTCGAAAAGAAAAAAAAACTTGGAGCCGCAAAACCATTATAAAACAAATCTAACACTGCATATATTGTTTCTTATCTTAATGCTATATACAGGATCATGCAGTTAGCTGTCAATCTGAAGAAAAAAAGGACTTTTTCACTTAACAATGTAAAATATATTTTTGCACATTAATAGCTAATTAAAATATTTAATTTAGCTGGTTAATGGGATTTTTGCTCCTGAACCTCAGTGCACAGTGTCTGCACATCAGGGCTGTAAGACGTCACCTTCATTTTCACACAGGCTTGCAAGCTGTCATCTGTGAGGTGTGATCGATGTTTGTTTTTAATATAGTTCATGTTGGAGAAGACCTGCTCACATACATACATATAAGCCCCCCATATAATGTGCCAGTAGCCACAGGCCCCCCTATAATATGCCAGTAGCCAATAGGAGCCCCCACAATATGCTAGTAGCCATAGCTTCCCCCTACATTGTGCTAGGAGTCATAGTCCCCCCTATAATGTGCCAGAGTCCAGGCCCCCCATATAATTAGCCACAATAGTAGGTTTTAGCACAGGGAGTTACGCTGAATGCCTCGCGCTGCTCTCAATGCTCATAGGCTCCCTGAGCTAAAAAACGATATTGCGGTTTAGTAAAAGGGAGCCATAGTGCAAAATATAGACAGCAGATATAAATTCTCAAAACAGACACATTTTGATCACTAAATTGAAAATAAAATCATTTTTCCTACCTTTGCTGTTTGGTGATTTCATGAGTCTCTGGTTGCACTTTCTTCTTCTGACTGTGCATCCAATCTTTCTTCCTTTCTTTCAGCCTCCTGTATGTTTCCTCTCTTCCAGACCTCATTCTCTCCCCCAACTTTTTCTTTCTGTCTCCCTGTTCCCCCTGGCCCACGGGACTCCCACGGGAATGCCCCCTTGACCCACGGGACTCCCACGGGGATGAAAACAGCCTACCTAAATTCTGGCGATGCAGGCATACAGCTTACAAGTCCGGCGTCGCGGCGGGAAATAGCCATGCTGAGCAGTGAGCTCAGCACGTACACAGATGAAAGCCGGACCAATCAGCAAGCAAGGCTTTCATCTGTGTACGTGCTGAGCTCACTGCTCAGCATGGCTATTTCCCGCCGCGATGCCGGACTTGTAAGCTGCATGCCTGCATCGCCAGAATTTAGGTAGGCTGTTTTCATCCCCGTGGGAGTTCCGTGGGCCAGGGGGGGAACCCGCGGGATCCCTGCGATCCCCGTTCCCATGCAGACCTCTATCACACGTCATCCTCCGCGCCTCCCATTCTTCAGGAGCGCGCCGCAGCCACTGAAAGACTCCGGCCCGCGTGACACACTACCGGAGCTGCGGCAAAGGTGAAAAAGAGCCGCATGCGGCTCTGGAGCCGCGGGTTGCCGACCCCCGACCTAGACAAATTCAACCTCCTCAATGAACATCAATCAGGTTTCAGAAAAGGATTCAGCACAGAAACAGTCCTAGGCTCTATCCTCAACCACCTATATAATCTCTTCAGTAAAGGTACTAGTGCACTGATCTTACAACTAGATTTCAGCAGTGCATTTGACCTAGTGGATCATGAAATAATGCTGAACTGTCTAGACACAATGGGCCTCTCGGGAAGAGTCTGGACCTGGTTCCAGGGCTTTTTAACAAAACGATCGTATCAAGTAGTCTACGATGGAAAATACTCTAATTCTTGGAAAAGCCCTTCAGGAGTTCCTCAAGGTTCCCCTCTATCTCCCACCTTATTCAATATTTATATTTCATCCCTAGGACACCTATTACAAAAATTAAACCTAATATACTATATATACACTGATGACATCTCTATTCTAATTCCTGTGACTAATGTGACAAATGACACCCTAAAACAAATCTCCCACATCATTACTGAAATTGAACAATGGACTATCAATTTTAAACTGAAACTTAACTCAGAAAAGACAAAAGTCTTCTTGGCCAGCCTAAAGGAAAAATTCACTGCAACAACAATACACCTAAATGGTCATGATCTCCCAATATCTAAAACCATAAAAATTCTAGGGGTCACCTTAGACACCCACCTAACCTTGATTGAACACACAAACTCGGTGACAAAAAAATGCTTCTCTACACTTTGGAAATTAAAAACTATCAAAAAATACTTCGACCCTCCATCTTTCAGACTACTGATACAATCATTGATTCTATCCACCCTAGACTACTGAAACATCATTTATGTGGGTATTCCTAAAAAAAACCATGAGTAGACTAAGGATAGTGCAAAATACGGCCGTCCGCTTAATTTATGGACTAAAGAAAAGTGAACACATCAGTCCCTACTACAAACTTCTACACTGGTTGCCTATTGAGGCACGAATCTTATTCAAGTTCTCATGCTTTTGCTATAAACTGGTGTGGGGAATGGCCCCCAATTATATCTATTACCTCACTTCGAACTTTACACACCCACAAGGACAACCAGAAATCACAACCTCTTTGCCTACCCGAAAATCACAGGTTGCAAATATAAAACCTTTCTGGATAGATCTTTTAAATTTCAAGCTGGTAGACAGCAATCCTGGCTAGGCAACTTCATGGACAGAACCAGGTTAACCTACGGCACCTTTCGGAAAGAAATCAAGACCGCTCTGTTCAATAGATTCAATTCCTAGTCAAAAAATGCCCCCCTTTCATTTTAAAAAGCTCTCACTCTTCAGGCTGATACTACGTATCTTCATCTAGAGGTATCCTGTTTTCAATGACTGTTCAGTGTCTTCTTCACCAATCATATTCTGTAATTCGCTGGCTCTCCAGCCCCTTTTAATGTAACATGTTAAGTTTATACTGCAACCCATTAATATCTTTTCTTGCTAAATTTGTAATCACTGACTGCTCAGTGACACCCTCACTATTTGTACACTGTAATTCGCTGATTGTACAGCTCTCTTCACTGTGAACCGCCTAGAAGTCGCAAGATTATGGCGGTATAGAAAAATAAATTTATTATTATTATTATCTCCCGTCAGGAGAAGCTTTGATGAGTTGTCCATGACCTTTTGGCCACTACGGTTCCTACAGCATGGCAGTATCTCTGGGTTTTGGGGACCATAGTGGCAACAATCATTGTGGTCCCTTGGGTCAGAGCCCATTTGCATCTGCTGCAGAATGCTCTTCTTTCATACTGGAATCCCTAGTGGAACCCGTTACATGCACCTATGCCCTGGATGACTGAGGCATGGTGGTTGCGACTTCTCTCACTTTCCAGGGGCCTTCCCTTCCAGATCTCAGATTGGGTGATTCTGTCTACAGATGCGAGTCTCGAAGACTGGGGAGCAGTGAGTATGACCATCCGTCCCTATTCAGGGTTTGTTGGGCACCTTCAGAACGTAAGTGGTTGATCAATAGCCTAGAACTTTGGGCGATTTGGCTGACTGTTCTCCACTTCGACGGTCATCTCCATTGTTGAGCCGTCCGTTTCCCCTCTGACAATGCCACAGTTGTGGCTTATATCACTTGTCGGGGGGGGGGGGGCACGAGGAGCCCCTCTGAGCGTGGAGGCTCAGCTTCTCTTCTGGTGGGCGGAGAGATACCTTGTGGTGCTGTCTGCTTGCACGTGGCAGGAGTGGACAATGTTCAAGCAGAATTTGTCAGTCATCAGACGCTGGACCCCAGAGAGTGTTCCCTGTCTGAAAGAGCATTAGATTGCATAGTAGATCAGTGGGGAGGCCCCAGGTTTGACTTCATGGCATCTGCAGCCAACAAGAAAGCCAATCGATTCTTCAGTTGTCGTCGTGAGGCTGGCAGCGAAGGCCTGGACATTCTGGTTCAGCCCTGGCTGGCGGAAAGAATCCTCTGTGTCCCATAAGGCATCTGTTGAGATGGATAGCGGCCCACAAGGGTCTGGTGATTTCTGGTTGCACCCAATTGGCTGTGGCATGCCCTCTTGGTTCAGCTCCAGCAGGATTGAGGGCTTTGGCTACCTTGCCATTATCACCTTCTCACACAGGGTCCGACTGTGATGCAGGATTCCACTGTGATGCTGCATACTATTCCTTTCTTTTTTCCGAAAGTGGTTTCTGTTTTCCATGTGAATGAGGAAGTCTGGCTTTCTGCTTTTGCTTCCTCTGGTTTGAAGGAGCAGGACCGGGTGTTCTTGGACGCGTGCAGGGTTTTTTTGCAGTATCTGGAAGTCACCAATGAGTTTCATCTCTTTGACCACCTGTTTGTTCTGGCAGGTCCTGCTCTCAAAGGTAGGCTTGCTTCTAAGGCCACCATTTCTAGGTGGATTCAGATGGCCACTTCTGCAGCTTGCTTGGTGGCTGGAAAGAAGTTCTTCCCCCCATCTTGGTGCCGGCTCTTTCAACCAGAGGTGTTTCATCCTCTTGGGCAAAGTCGTTGACTGTTTCTCTGGATGAGATTTGCAGGGCTGCTTCCTGGTCCTCTTTGCATATGTTCACTAATTTTTACAGGATCGATTGGGAGGCCAACCATCATGGTGCTTTTGGTACCTCCGTTTTAGAAGTGGGCTCATCAGTCCCAACCTGAATTTTTGGGAATGTTCTGTTACGCTCCACTGGTCCTGGAATAAAATGGAATTGTACAAGAATGAAAGATTAGGTTCTTACTTTTGCTGCTAATCTTTCTTGTAAATCCACACTTTATTTTGGGAACCCACTCTATGTCTAGCTGATTCGCCGATTGTCTGCCTTTACATGTACTGGTAAGCTGGATTTCTGTTTTCTGACCAGCCTTTATAAGAGTGCTATCAGAATGGCCTCTTTTACAAAGCCACGCTAGCGGCTGCCGCGCAACAACAGCCCCGAAGCCCTTTAAATCTCTATGGGCTTCGGGGCCGTTAGCACAGCGCAGCCACTAGCGTGGCTTTGTAAAAGAGGCCGTTAGTTTTGTATCTCTGGAGGGGGGGGGTGTTTTCTGGTGCAGGCGTCCCCCTTCTGACAGTGCAGGCTTTGTCTCTGTATAGCAATGCGTGGCAGTGGTGAAAAGGGCAAACAGAATGCTTGAAATGATTAAGGGGATCACGAACAGATCGGAGAAGGTTATCATGCCGCTGTACCTGGCCATGGTACGCCCCTACCTGGAATACTGCGTCCAGCACTGGTCGCCTTACTTGAATAAGGACACAGTACTACTCAAAAGGGTCCAGAGAAGAGCAACTAAAATGGTTAAGGGGCTGGAGGAGTTGTCATACAGTGAGAGATTAGAGAAACTGGGCCTCTTCTCCCTTGAAAAGAGGAGACTGAGAGGGGACATGATCGAAACATTCAAGATAATGAAGGGAATAGACTTAGTAGATAAAGACAGGTTGTTCACCCTCTCCAAGGTAGAGAGAACGAGAGGGCACTCTCTAAAATTAAAGGGGATAGATTCCGTACAAACGTAAGGAAGTTCTTCTTCACCCAGAGAGTGGTAGAAAACTGGAATGCTCTTCCGGAGGCTGTCGTAGGGGAAAACACCATCCAGGGATTCAAGACAAAGTTAGACAAGTTCCTGTGGAACTAGAACGTACGCAGATAGGGCTGGTCTTTGTTAGGGTGCTGGTTTTTGACCTGGGGGCCACCGCGGGAGTGGACTGCTGGGCACGATGGACCACTGGTCTGACCCAGCAGCGGCAGTTCTTATGTTCTTAGCACTGTTTTGTCATTCAGGTTTCTAATGTTTCATAATGTGTTCTCTCATTTTTCATTGTTGCTGTTTTGCATTTGTTGTTATGAGCAGAATTGATTTATTTTCTGGAGAGTTTCCCCGTTCCCCCCCTCCTCTTGTTATTATCCTCTACAGATGTTCCTAGCTGCTTTTAGACTGACTGAGGATCAGGCTCAGTGATGAGGTATGACGGAGATGCTTTTTAGTGTCTAAAGAAGGGTTGCCCAAGTCCGGTCCTTGAGATCTTCTGTCAGGCCAGGTTTTCAGGATATCCAGAATGAACTGCATAAGAGAGATTTGCATACGAAGAAGGCAGTGCAGGCAAATCTCTCTCTTGCAGGTTCATTGTGGATATCCTGAAAACCTGGCCTGCCTGTAGATCTCGAGGACTGGACTTGGGCAGCCCTTGCCTAAAGTATGAGGCATCATACAAAGTCTTGGCGGATAGATGGAAATAACCCACTGGTCCCGGAATAAAATGTGGATTTACAAGAAAGAAGATTAGCAAAGGTAAGAACCTAATCTTTCGTTCTTTTATTCATAGCCCCACTGGATAATTTCCTAACTATCATATACCCATTCTCTCCTATTCCGATCCACTCTCCTCTACCGATACTTCTCTATTATCTTCCCTATGAAAATAATGTTTCTTACCAAAGTAGGCATCTCTTTGATCCATCTCCCACATAAATGCCATAACAACTGGCACCTTAGCTTCTTTGACTTGTTCATTCTCCGCTTGCAAATCCTTTTTTTTCTTCCAACAGATCCTGGACCTGTTTCTCTGTTTCAAGTTTCTGTTGACTAAGGTAGGCGTTAACTGACATCAGAATATTTAGTTAAGCTGTACTTTGCTTCAATCTGTAGGCGTCTGATTACACATTTGTAATTCATTAATTTTCTTATTCAAAGATTGAAATGCAGTGAAAACTATCCATAGCACAGATTTTATACTTTTTCTCACTCGTGAGAGATAAGTATCTTTCATATAGGTTCTGTAACCCTTGCATATCAATACATTCTATTACAAAATCTTTTGTAAAAGGATTACGTTCTGTTTCATCCAAGAATTTCTATAAAGCACATATTTATTGTGTTTAATGCCAAAGCGGCTGTGTCCAGAACTCTGAATTCTCTTTTCCTAAACCACTTGAAAAATGACATTTTTCTCATGTTTACGCACCTCTTCAGCTTTATTTACCTGTTCTGTACCCTGATCTGGTGACTGGTTTCTTTTCAAAAAGAAAATCAATATGATTGCATCTGTGAGCACAACTCAAAAGAGAAAAATCATGACAGATTCCTTTAATTTAGTTTTCCCCTCGGAACCATCCTCTCCGCTACCAATAAATGTTAGGGTTATTATCCTTTAATCTGTTCAATTCACTCCTTAAGCTATGTTATCCCAGAGGTGATTAAAACAAACCAGAAGCGCAGCTTGAAATTAGAGGTTTATTGTAATAAATTAATAAAATTACAGAGAGAAATTTTAGTAGAAATGGTTAATGTGTAACTGGATGGCATAGAACTATATTTCCAAATAGACTTGTCTAATATCTTAGTTCACTTAAGCTCTCTTTCTTCTTTTATTTCATTAATGTGTATTCATATTAATAACACATTAAAATAACACTGGTTCCTCAGATTTTATTCTTAGTAACCTTCAGCTATAGGATTAACTTAAGAAAGTAAAATATATTAGCCAAGTGTCTCTTCTAGATTGGCCTTCAAATTTCACAGCAGCCTGCTCCTTCAAAGGAAAGGAGGAAGTAGATCCTCTTGTACCTCTGACTCTGTGGTGCTGCTACTACTACTTATCACTTATATAGCACTGAAAGGCATAAGCAGCACTGTACATTTTGGCATTTAAACTGTCCCTGCTCAGAAGAGCTTACAATATTAACTTGGACAGATATAGAGGGTTGGGGATCCAGAACCCAAGGTGAGAGGAGTTAGAAGTCAAAAGCACTCTCAAAGAGGTGGTCTTTTAAACGGGCCTTGAACACTGTTGTGATTCGGGCAGCTTGTTCCAAGCATACGGTGCAGCAAGGCAGAAAGGACGGAGTCTGGAGTTGGCAGTTGAAGAGAGGCACAGATAAAAGGGACTTTCCAGCTGAGCAGAGTTTACGGGAGGGATCATAGGGGGAGATAAGTGAAGAGAGATAGTAAGTGCATTTTTAGGTCAGTAAGAGGAGTCTGAATTGTATTCGGAACTGGTTGGGAGGCCGGTGAAGTGACTTTAGGAAAGGAGTAACGTTAGTAAAGCGGCTCTTCCAGAATATGAGTCATGCAGCCGAATTCAGGACGGATTGGAGGGGAGTGAGATGGCTAAGCAGCAAGCCTGTGAGTAGCAAGTTGCAGTAGTGTAAGCACAAGGTGATGAGGACGTGGATAAAGTGTTTTGGTAATGTGCTCAGAGAGGAAGGGTTGGATTTTGGTAATTTTATAGAAGAAGAAGCGGCTGGTTTTAGTGATAATGTTGCATCTGGGCAATGAAGGTGAGAGAGGAGTCAAAGATGACCCTGAGATTACAAGCAGACAAAACAGTAAGGATGAGAATGTTGTCCACAGAGATAGAAAACAAGGGAAGCGGAGAGGTGTGTTTTGGCGGGAAGATGAGCAGCTCTGTTTTAGCCATATTCAATTTTATATGGCAATGAGACATCCAGGTGGCAATGGCAAATGTATGTGCAATGTCAGACAGGCTGAAATTCTGGTCTGGGTTTCAATAGAGATATTTGGCGCAGAGAAGTAGATCTGGGAGTCGTCGGCATGTATCATATTTATCCTAGGACAAGCGGTGATCATATTCTCACATATGGGTGGTGTCATCCATGGAGCCCGGTATGGACAGTTTTACAAGTGAACTGTCACTTTAAGTTGAAAATCTTTGTGACTGCGTGAGTGCCTTCCCGCCTGATGCCAGCTCGAGCCCCTCAGTTCTTCATTTTCTGTGGAGCGAAGAAGTTTTTTGTTGCCTTCCCGCTTCACATATTTTATTTTCTATTTTTTTCTTTCTAGTTTAGTAATTCGGTTATATTTTTGACAGGTTTTCTAAAAAAAATAAATATAATAATAGGTAAAATAATTTTTCTGTCAAAGACCTCTTCCATCCATAGCAACGGCTTGTACAGCGATAGTTACGTTTTTTTGGTGCTGATCTTTTCTAAAGGTTGGCGGTTTTCTTCTGTAACATCTCTTAACACCTCTTTAATTTACTTCTTTAAAATAATTTTTCTTCCATGCCTGTTTTTTTCTGTGAAGAACAGTTCTTCAGCACAAGCATGGACAGTGCCAGGTCTTTGCAGCCTCTGACGTCGAGAGCATCAACATTGGCATTGGCATCGCAAGACATTTTACATTGGGAAAGCCAGTTAAGCGGCCATTTGCTTCCCAACAAGTGTAACAGATCTCTACAGCATCGAGTCACTCGATGCAGACCAAACAACGATGCCACCACTCCCTAGCTTCACAGGTTGTCTCTCCTTTACAGTGTGCATCCTCATCGAGGTCACCCATACCGAGACAATCTGCTGCACCGATGGTACCGGCTGTTGAGCCTATAGTACTGGTGCATACTGCAGGTCTCTACAGCTTATCCCAGGACAAGCAGGCAGGTATTCTCACATATGAGTGACATCACCGACGGAGCCCGGATGCGGAAGCCTCACAAGCAGACTTGCTTGAAGAAACTCAAAGTTTCGAGTCGCCTGCACTGCGCATGCGCGAGTGCCTTCCCGCCCAGCACAGGGCGCGTCTCCTCAGTTCTCAGTTTTCCGCGAAACCGAGAAGTCCATCTTTGACTCTCTGCGTTTAACTTCGTTCACTTTGTGCCTTCTCTCAACCGCGGTTTGTGTTTTTTTCTTCACGAATCGCTGTTTTATTTCTTTTATTTTAGTTCAAAAAAAATAAATAAATACATTTTTTTCTTCTTCCGTTTGTTTTCCGGGACAGGTTGCTCGGCCGCAGCCTGAGGGCTTCGACTATGCGGCGGCTATTTTTCTGTCTATGTCCCGGCCTGCTACAGGCTTTAAGAGGTGTAGCAAGTGTCAGCGCGCGATCTCTCTCACGGATGCTGCCTCAAGTGCCTTGGGCCGAAACATCATCCTAGGTCGTGCCTGCCTTGCCAAACACTTCAGCCTCGTGCTTTCAAGCATCGTTGCATTCTGGTGGACAAGCTTTTCGAGATGGAGTCTCCTACTGATCCCTCGACTTCAAAAGTGTCTTCGGCCTCGACTTCCATCGAGGCTCCTTCTGTGCCTACTGCTTCCACCTCGAAAAATTGGGATTGTTCACCCTCCAGAAGAGAAGGCTGCGAGGGGATATGATAGAGACTTTTAAAATACGAAAAGGTTTCGACAAAATAGAGCAAGAAACTTCGTTATTCACATTGTCAAAAGTGACTCGAACAAGAGGTCATGGACTGAAACTGAGTGGCGGCAGACTCAGGACTAATGTCAGGAAGTTCTGTTTCACACAGCGAGTAGTGGATGCTTGGAATGCTTCTCCCAGAGGAGGTTGTGACAGAAACCACCATTCTGGGATTCAAAGGCAGTTGGATGCACACCTTCTTGCAAATCACATTGAGGGATATGGTGAACAAGGTGTCCATTAGGGAACACCTAGCTCAGCCTCCGTGTGTGCGGGTCGCCGGACAAGATGGACCTAAGGTCTGATCCGGTGAAGGCATTTCTTATGTTCTTATGAGCCTCATCAGACCTTCGTCTTTTGCAGCGGCTCTTGCTTCGACATCATCTGCTGTATCTTCCCCTGTTTTCCTCAGGTCAGATAGCCCAGCAGTCGGTTCCATCAGTGGTGATTAAAGTATCTAAGACTTCTAAGTCTAAACACACTCGCACAGCCAAAGCAGGTGGTCCAATTTCAGACACGGATCCATCCTTGCCAGCTTCTTTCCAGACCATGTTAGAGAAGCAGTTTATTCAGTTCCTTACTAACATGGGACCTAAACTGCTTCCTCTTAACCAGCCTTGGCATTCAGCAGACTCCTGGCAAGGTCGAGCCGCTTCCTTTGCCCCAGTACTGAGCTTCCATACTCTTTGCAGTGAGCAGAGTCTCAGCGAGTGTCTGGTCTGCCATCCAAGCACAAACAGCAAGGAGCAGATTCTTTGCGAGTGCCTTGACGAGAATCCTCATACTCTAAACAAGGAGCAGGAGTCTTTGAGCAGTGCATCGAGGCTCCTCCACCAAGCCTCTGGAGCTTCGATTCTTACAGCCTCTAGGCCCTATTCATACATCGGCATCGGCTGCTCACGTCTCGAGGCAAAATCATCCTCGACTATCGCGAGATCTGGTTCCAGACAACAGTTCTCACATCATTTGAGGATCCTTCCAGGCATCGTTCTTCTTCTCAGGCCAGACCTCATTTCCTCGAATCCTCGATCTCTCCAACCTCGACAGACACCGACTCCTCGTTCGAGGTCTCCGATGCGGACCTCGAGGATGCTTCCGGCTCTCGATTGCCTAGTCCAACGTCACCGGTTTCCTTTGATGCCTTTTTCCATGCCGAAGTTGCTTCTTTGATACAGGCTGCCTCGAGTCCTCGAGTACTTCTCGAGGCAACGCATTGGCAGATCAGCTATCTTTCTCCGTCTCTTCCGCAACAGATGGCTGTAGACTTGGATGTTCAATTGGATCCTGGCTCCAAATATTCTAAGGAGTATCTGAAGTCATGCATCCTTCCTCAACCTCGGCAGAGTGTCTAAAGCTTCACTTCATAGCTTTTGAATCAGACTTTTGCTCGATGCATGGAAACACCTTTTTCCATACCAGCTGTTCAGGAAAATTGGACTCTAGGTATAAAACTGTGCATCGCAAAGGGATTGAACAACTCACAGTTTATCTCATCAATCCCTGCTTATTGAATCTTCCTTGAAGAGATCCCATCCTTTCCAAAGTCTATGCCACAGTTCCTCCTGGTAAGGTAGGGCAAAACTATGGACATATTTGGACGTTGCATCTACCAGAATGCTATGATGTCTTCTAAAGTCCTCAAGTATAATTTTTATTTCATCACTTACTTTGAATTTCTTCTTTCTCTTCTACCAAAGTTTTTGGCTTATTTGAATAACCAAATGCATTTTGAGTTTCAAGAAGTCATTGCTTCTTTCTCTCAATTACATCTGTATCTCCTCCAATCATCTTATGATGCCTTCGAGTTGACTGCCCGAGCGAACTGCTTGCTCTGTAGCTATCTGTCGTCTTGCCTGGCTTCGTTACCATTGACATGGACTCTAACCTTCAAGACCGCTTAGCTAACATTCCTTGTGAGGGCAACGACCTCTTTGATTAATCCATCGAGGCAGTCGCCAAGAAATTATCTGACCATGAAAAATCTTTTGCTTCTATAGTCAGATCTAAACCAAAGCCAGCTCCTGCCAAGCCTGCACGCCCTGCTGTTATCTATCAAAGGCGTTTTGCTCCAAAGGCGGCTCCTTATACTCGCCCTCCTCTGAAAAAGCAACAACCTCAGAAGCAACAGAAACCCCAACCTTCTGCTGCACCTAATGCTTCTCAGCCTTTTTGACTGTTTACAACAGAGCATAACCTCCACCGTTCTGTCTCTGTCTCTTTTTCCCCCTATAGGAGGTCATCTCCATCATTTTTACAACCGATGGACAATAATTACATCCGACCTCTGGGTACTTACCATAATCAGGGAAGGATACTCTCTTCATTTCACTCAGGTTCCACCTGGAGCTTCCTCTAAGAGAGTATCCTTCTAATCCATCCCAGACCGTCCTTCTTCTTCAGGAAACTCAAGCTCTGCTTCGTCTCCATGCCATCAAACCAGTTCCCTTGGAACAGCAGAACAGGGGGTTTTACTCCCGTTACTTCCTTGTTCCGAAGAAGACAGGCGATCTGCGACCCATTCTGGATCTCAGGGCTCTCAACAAATTTCTAGTCAAAGAAAAGTTTCGAATGTTGTCCCCTGGCATCCCTATATCCCTTCTCGAGCAGAACGACTGTTATGCTCTCTGGATCTCAAGGAGGCCTACACTCATATTCCCATTCATCCGGCCTCCCGTCAATACCTCAGATTTCGGGTGGGAATCTGCACTATCAATACAGAGTACTACCCATCGGCCTGGCCTCGTCTCCCAGAGTGTTCACCAAGTGCCTGGTAGTGGTAGCAGCAGCTCTAAGGATTCAGGTATTTCCCTACCTCGATGACTGGCTCATCAAAGATTCCATATCTCAAGGGGTTATTGTAGCGACCCAGGATACCTGGTTCCTACAAAGTTTGGGATTCGATATCAACTTTGCCAAATCTCAACTTCAGCCCTCTCAGACTCTACAATTAATTGGAGCTGTTCTGGACACTATCCAACTCAGAGCATTCCTTCCACAACAACGTCTGGAAGCTCTTCTTCAACTCTGTTACACAGTGTCTTTCCGCTCTTCCATCTCACGAGACACATGATGATACTTCTGGGTCACATGGCCTCCACAGTACAAGTGACTCCTTTTGCCAGACTTCACCTCAGAATTCCTCAGTGGACCCTGGCATCTCAATGGACGCAAGTTTGCGACCCTCCTTCTCGACACATTTCAGTCACTCCTTCCTTGAAGAAGTCTCTCCGTTGGTGGAATGCTCTCTTCCAATCTTTCCTAGGCTTGCTTTTTCAAACGCCCCCTCATCAGAAGGTCCTCATGACAGACTCTTCGACCTACGCTTGGGGCGCTCATCTCTGTACTCAAGGCCTTTGGACCAGTACGGATCGTCAGTGTCATATCAATCAGTTGGAACTCAGAGCGATCCTCAAAGCTGTCCATGCTTTTCAACATCTACTTCACGACACAGTAGTCCTCGTTTGGACAGACAACCAATTCGCCATGTATTATGTCAACAAACAAGGAGGGACTGGATCTGCCTCTCTTTGTCAAGAAGTTCTGGAGGTTTGGAACTGGGCAATCCGCCACAACATCTTCCTCAAAGCTGTCTACATTCAGGAGCAAAGAATTGCTTGGCGGACAACTTGAGTCGTCTACTGCAACCTCACGAATGGATTCTCCATTCCTCGCCTCTTCGTCACATTTTTTCACAGTGGGGAACGCCACAGATAGACCTCTTTGCTGATACCCACAACTACAAACTGCCTCAGTTCTGCTCCAGGATATACTCTCCTCACCGCCTCAAGGCAGATGCTTTTCTTCTGGAATAGACAAATCTTTTCCTCCACGCATTTCCTCCATTCCCTCTCATTCTCAAGACTTTGGTCAAATTGAAGAACGATCATGGCACCATGATTCTAATTGCTCCTCGGTGGCCAAGACAACCCTGGTACTCCCTTCTACTTCAACTCAGCAGCAGGGAGCCATACTTTCTACCAGTTTTTCCTTCTCTGCTTACACAGAGTCAAGGCTCTCTGCTTCATCCCAACCTGTAGTCTCTACACCTGACAGCCTGGTACCTCTCAAAATAACCCCTCTTCAGTTTTCTCAATCTGTAAGAGACGTTTTAGAAGCTTCTAGAAAGCTTACAACTAGACAGTGCTATCACCAAAAATGGACTAGATTTTCTACATGGTGTTTTTCTCATCATAAGGAGCTTCAGCATTCCTCCTTATCATCTGTTTTGGACTATCTTTTGCACTTATCCAATTCTGGCCTCAAGTCTACATCTATATGAGTCCATCTCAGTGCAATTGCGGCTTTCCATCAGCCTATTGAAGGGAAACCCCTCTCTAATCATCCAGTGGTTTCCAGATTCATGAAAGGACTTTTCAATGTCAAACCTCCTCTCAAACCGCCTCCTGTGGTTTGGGACCTCAATGTTGTCCTTTCTCAACTCATGAAGCCTCCATTTGAACCAATTGATAAGGCTCATTTGAAGTATCTCACTTGGAAAGTGGTGTTTCTCATTGCTCTCACTTCTGCTCAACGAGTCGGTGAGCTACAAGCTTTAGTTATTGACCCACTATTCACGGTGTTCCATCATGACAAAGTTGTTTTTCGTATACATCCGAAGTTTTTAGCTAAAGTGGTCTCAGAATTTCATCTCAACCAATCCATCGTACTTCCAGTGCATTTTCCAAAGCCTCATTCTCACTCTGGAGAATCAGCTCTTCATACTCTGGACTGTAAACGTGCTCTGGCCTTCTACTTGGAACGCACCAAACCACACAGAACTGCTCCTTAACTTTTGTTTCCTTTTATCCAAATAAGTTGGGCCATCCTATTTCTAAGCGTACCATCTCTAAGTGGATGGCGGCTTGTATCTCTTTCTGCTATGCCCAGGCTGGATAACCCCTTCACAGTAAAGTCACAGCCCATAAAGTCAGAGCAATGGCAGCTTTAGTAGCTTTCCTCAGATCTACACCTATTGAGGAAATTTGTAGAGCTGCTACTTGGTCCTCGGTTCATACCTTCACTTAACCCAGGACAAGCAGGCAGGTATTCTCACTAGTGGGTGATGTGATCCAACGGAGCCCCAATGCGGACGCCTCACAAGCAGACTTGCTTGAAAAAAAACTCGAAGTTTCGAGTCGCCTGCACCGCGCATTGGTGAGTGCCTTCCCGCTCAACGCAGGGCGCATCTCCTCAGTTCTTACTTTTCCGCGGAGCCGAGAAGTCCGTCTTCGACTCTCTGTGCAAAGTTTTCTTCACTTGTGCCTTCTAAGTCCGCGGTTTTGGGTTTATTTTCTCATAATCGCTGCTTTTCATCGTATTTTGTTGTTAAAAAAAAAAATTCTTCCATCCGTTCAGCCGGGCAGACCACGTGGCCGCAGCCCCGTGGCTTCGATCTTGCGGTGGAGCTTTTCCAGCCTATGTCCCGGCCTACTACCGGTTTTAAAAAGTGTTCCAAGTGCCAGCGAGCAATTTCACTGACGGACCCTCATCGACGCTGTCTTCAATGTCTCGGGCCTCAACACCTCCCAAAATCGTGCTGGCCTTGCTCAACACTTACTGCCCATGCTTTCAATCGTTGTTGCATCTTGTGGAAGTAGCTATACAGTATGAAGTCCTCGATGGAGCGTTCGGCATTGAAGGGTGTTTCACCTTCGGCCTCTCCCGAGGCTCCCCATGCTTCCACATCTTCTGCTCCGAGCCTCATCAAACCTACTTCGTTTGTACCGAATCCATCTTCAACGCAGGCTGCGGTGCCTTCCTCTGTCTCCTGAGGTCAGATAGCGCAGCAGCCCATTCCCCCGGTAGTGCTTAAGGTGCCCAAGGCTTCTAAGTTCAAGCACTCTCACACTACCTCGAGGGAGCACGAAGTCCGTGCAGGTGGTCCTGTTGGGGATGCGGATCCATCCTTGCCGGCTTCGTTCCAGACCTTACTTGAGAAGCAATTCATTCAGCTCTCTACCACAATGGGGCCGAAGCTTCTCTCTCAAATCCAGCTGGGCATGTGGAGGTCTCCCGCGAGGTCGAGCCGCCTCCTGTGCCTCAGCCATACGCACACTCTACAGGGAGCAGAGTCTCTGCGAGTGTCTGGTCTGGCATCAATGCATGCATTTCAAGGAGCAGAGTCTTTGCCCATGCCTCCATTGGAACCGATTCACTTGATGCAAGGGCTCGAGTCTTTGCGAGTGCCTCGAGGTGCTTCCAGCCATCCACCTCTGCTTCGATCCACCGCTTCTAGCCCCATACACTCTCTGTGGGCCTCATCGAAGACACACTCGCCTCGTCTGTCGAGGCCTGCTTCCAGGCATAGCTCGCACCATCGATCGAGGCATTCATCCAGGCATGCCTCGCCTCATCGGAAGCAGCCTTTTATTCAGTATTCACCACCAGCTACTTCACCTCCTCCTATGCCGGAGCTCGAGGACACGATGGGATCTTTGTCCCCCACCTAGATCCCCGTCCTCATTGGATCAAGAAGCCTCGACGTCCTCGAGCCAATCTTGAGGCCCTGCTTTGGCTGACCAGCTGTCGTTGTCTTCCTTTCTCCGTCAGATGGCAGCTGATTTGGACATCCAACTGGACACTGGGTCCAAATTCTAAAAGGAATATCTCGAGACAATGCATCTCCCTCAACCTCCTGCTGAATCCCTCAAGCTTCCTCTTCATAAGCTGCTGGATCAGACCTTTGTCCGCTGTCTGGAGACTCTCTATTCCATCCACGCTGTTCCGGGCAATATGGATGCCAGATACCGCTCGGTTCATCATAAGGGATTTGACGGTGCCCAGCTATCACATCAATCCCTTTGGTGGAGTCTTCCTTGAAGCGGTCTCACCCCTCCCAGGTATATGCCACTGTTCCACCTGGCAGGGAGGGCAAGACGATGGACAGGTTTGGCAGGCGAATTTACCAGAACTCTCAACTACAATTTTCATTTTATTACATATTTTGAGTTTTTCCGGTCCGTCCTTCCCAAGTTCATGGCCTATTTGGATCCTCGGGCCCATTTTGAGTTATAAGAAGCCCTGGCCTCGTTGTCCCAACTCCGTTTGCAGCTGATGCAGTCCTCATACGATGCCTTTGAGTTGTCTGCTCAGACTACTACTTGCTCGGTGGCCATCGACATGGACCCCAATCTGCAGGACAGACTGGCTAATGTCCCGTGTGCTGGTACTGACCTCTTCGACAAGTCCATTGAGACGGTGACCAAGAAGCTGTCGGACCACGAGAAGTCTTTCCAATCGATTCTCCGTCCGAAGCCCACGCCAGCTCTTCCTCGTCCTTCACGGCCCGCCTTTGATTTACCAGCGGTGTTTTCCACCTAAACAGGCTCCTGCCATCCGTCAGCCTGTTAAGAGGCAGCATCCACAGAAGCAGCAACAGAAGCCTCAGCTGTCTGCTGTCCCCAAGGCTCCTCAGCCTTTTTGACTGTCTCTTGGAGAGCATAACGTCAGTCGTTCTGCTATTCCCCGTTTTTCCCCCTATCGGAGGTCGTCTCCATCATTTTTACCACCGATGGACGACTATTACCTCCAACCTCTGGGTCCCTTCCATCGTAAGGGAGGGATACTCTCTTCAGTTCCATCAAGTTCCTCCGGAACATCCTCCAAGAGAGTATCCTTCCTCCTCTGCCCAGACCGCCCTTCTTCTTCAGGAAGCTCAAGCTTAAGCTTTACTTCAGCTCCAGGCTGTCGAGCCGGTTCCTTTAGCTCAACAGAACAAGGGTTTTTACTCCCGGTACTTCCTTGTTCCGAAGAAGACAGGCAATCTGCATCCGATTTTGGATCTCAGGGTGCTCAACAAATTTCTGGTCAAAGAAAAGTTTCGCATGCTGACCCTGGCATCTCTGTATCCCCTCCTCGAGCAGAACGACTGGTTATGCTCTCTGGATCTTAAGGAGGCCTACACACACACATTCCCATTCATCCGGCCTCCCATCAATACCTCAGATTTCGGGTGGGACATCTTCATCTTCAATACCGAGTGCTCCCTTTCGGCCTGGCATCGTCACCCAGAGTCTTCACCAAGTGTCTGGTTGTGGTGGCCGTAGCGCTCAGGAACCATGGTCTTCAGGTGTTTCCCTACCTGGACGACTGGCTCATCAAGGATTCCACGTCTCAGGGAGTCGTCCTGGCGACTCACACACGATCTGGTTCCTGCAGAGTCTGGGGTTCGAGATCAACTTTCCAAAATCCCGTCTGCAACCCTCCCAGACTCTTCCTTTCATCGGAGCTGTTCTGGATACTGTACAACTCAATGTTCCTACCTCAATAACGTCTGGAAGCTCTTCTCCATCTTTGTCATTCAGTATCCTCTCGCCTGTCCGTCTCGGCGAGACTCATGATGGTTCTTCTGGGCCACATGGCCTCTACAGTACACGTGACTCCTTTTGCCAGACTTCACCTCAGAATTCCTCAGTGGACCCTGGCATCTCAATGGACACATCCAGGTCACTCCTGCTCTGACACAGTCTCTTCGCTGGTGAATGCTCTTTTCCAATCTATCCAGAGGCTTACTTTTTCACATGCCCCCCATCAGAAGGTGCTCACGACCAACTCTTCGACTTACGTTTGGGGGGCTCATCTGGATGGTCTCCGTACTCAAGGCTATTGGACCAGAACGGATCAACAGTTTCACATCAATCTCCTGGAACTCAGGGCGATCTTCAATGCTCTCACTGCTTTTCAACATCTGCTTCACGACTGTGTAGTCCTTATTCGCACGGACAACCAAGTCGCCATGTATTATGTCAACAGACAGGGAGGCACGGGATCAGCCTCCCTCTGTCAAGAAGCTCTGAAAGTTTGGGATTGGGCAATTTGTCGCAACACCTTCCTCAAAGCTGTCTACATTCAGGGGGGCGGACAATTCCTTAACGGACAACTTGAGTCGTCTTCTGCAGCCTCACGAGTGGACTCTGCATTCCACGCCCCTTCATCACATTTTCTCTCTGTGGGGAACGCTTCAGATAGACCTCTTCGCAGCCCCCCCCAACTTCAAGCTGCCTCAGTTCTGCTCCAGGATCTACACTCCTCATCGCCTCGAGGCGGATGCTTTTCTGCTGGACTGGACGAATCGCTTTCTGTATGCGTTTCCTCTATTTCCTCTCATTCAAAAGACTGGTCAAGCTGAAGCCCGACCATGCCACCATGATTCTGATTGCTCCTCAGTAGCCCAGACAACATTGGTACTCCCTTCTACTTCAACTTAGCAGAAGGGAGCCCTTCCTGCCAGTGTTTCCATCGCTGCTTACATAGCATCAGAGATCTCTGCTTCATCCCAATCTGCAGTCTCTCCACCTGGCAGCTTGGTTCCTCTCAACATAACTCCTCTCAAGTTTTCGCAAGCTGTGAGGGATGTTTTAGAAGCTTCACGGAAGCCTGCTACTAGACAATGCTATCACCAAAAATGGACTAGATTTTCTACTTGGTGTTTTTCTCATCATCAGGAGCCTCAACATTCCTCCTTATCTTCAGTTTTGGACTATCTTTTGCACCTTTCTCATTCTGGCCTCAAGTCTACATCGATACGAGTCCATCTTAGTACTATTGCTGGTTTCCATCAGCTGCTTCAAGGGAAACCTCTCTCTGCTCATCCTGTGGTTTCCAGATTCCTGAAAGGACTTTTCCATGTCAATCCTCTCAAACCGCCTCCAGTGGTTTTGGGATCTCAATATTGGTCTTTCTCAGCTTATGAAACCTCCATTTGAATCTATTGACAAGGCTCATCTGAAGTATCTCACTTGGAAAGTTGTGTTTTTCATTGGCCTCACTTCTGCTCGTCGAGTTAGTGAGCTTCAAGCATTAGTTGCGGATCCACCTTTTACAGTGTTCCATCATGACAAGGTAGTCCTTCGCACTCATCCAAAATTCCTTCCTAAAGTAGTCTCGGAATTTCATCTCAATCAATCCATTGTTCTGCCAGTATTTTTTCCAAAGCCTCATTCACATCCTGGAGCATCAGCTCTGCATACTCTGGACTGTAAACGTGCTTTGGTTTTCTATTTGGAATGCCCCAAACCGCACAGAACTGCTTCTCAACTTTTCGTCTCCTTTGATCCGAATAAGTTGAGACATCCTATCTCTAAGCATACCATCTCCAACTGGATGGCAGCTTGTATATCTTTCTGCTATGCCCAGGCTGGATTACCCCTTCACAGTAAAGTCACAGCCCATAAGGTCAGAGCAATGGCAGCTTCTGTGGCTTTCCTCAGATCTAAACCTATTGAGGAAATTTATAAGGCTGCCACTTGGTCCTCGGTTCATACCTTTACTTCTCATTATTGTCTGGATACTTTCTCCAGACGGGATGGACAGTTTGGCCAAACAGAATTGCAAAATTTATTCTCCTAAGTTGCCAACTCTTCCGCCATCCCACTTTGGTTAGCTTGGAGGTCACCCACTAGTGAGAATACCTGCCTGCTTGTCCTGGGATAAAGCACAGTTACTTACCGTAACAGTTGTTATCCAGGGACAGCAGGCAGCTATTCTCATATCCCACCCACCTCCCCTGGGTTGGCTTCTATGCTAACTATCTGAATTGAGGAGACACGCCCTGCGTAGGGCGGGAAGGCACTCGCGCATGCATAGTGCGGGCGACTCGAAACTTCGAGTTTTCCTTCAAGCAAGTCTGCTTGTGAGGCATCTGCATCGGGGCTCCGTTGGATCACGTCACCCACTAGTGAGAATAGCTGCCTGCTGTCCCTGGATAACAACTGTTACGATAAGTAACTGTGCTTTCTCACTATTGTCTGGACACTTTCTCCAGACGGGATGGACAGTTTGGCCAAACAGTATTACAAAATTTATTCTCCTAAATTGCCAACACTCTCACTATCCCATTCTGGTTAGCTTGGAGGTCACCCATATGTGAGAATACCTGCCTGCTTGTCCTGGGATAAAGCACAGTTACTTACCGTAACAGGTGTTATCCAGGGACAGCAGGCAGATATTCTCACAACCCACCCACCTACTGTGGTTGGCTTCTCTGCTAGCTATCTGAACTGAAGAGACGCGCCCTGTGCTGGGCGGGAAGGCACTCGCACATGCGCGGTGCGAGCGACTCGAAACTTTGAGTTTCTTCAAGCAAGTCTGCTTGTGAGGCGTCCGCATCCGGGCTCCGTCGGTGACGTCACCCATATGTGAGAATAGCTGCCTGCTGTCCCTGGATAACACCTGTTACGGTAAGTAACTGTGCTATCGAGTCAGTCGATGCAGATCACACAATGATGTCGTCGCTTCGCAGGTTGTCTCTCATTCATGGTGTGCATTGAGGTCGACCATTCTGGGAGAACCTGCTGTACCGATGGTACTGTCTGTCGAGCCTATAGTACTGGTGCATACTTCTTCTTTTTAGTAAGCGTTGCAGATCTCTACATCGTCGAGTCAGTCGATGCAGACCGCTTTTCGACGCTGCCGCTCCCCAGCTTCACATGTTGTCTCTCTTTCATAGTGTGCATCGAGGTTAATTATTCCGGGATAACCTGCTGCACCAGTGGTACCAGCTATGTAGCCTTTAGTACTGATGCATACTTCAAGGTGTCGAAGGTCATACCAGCATCAAGTCTTCATGCAGACCATACATCGATGTCATTACGTTCCAGCTCCACAGGTTGACTTTTCTCTTCGGTATGCATTCTTACTGAAGTCATCCAGTCAGAGTCAACCTGCTGCACCGAGGGTACCGCCTGTTCAACCATTAGTACCGGTGCATACTTTAAGGTGCCGTAAGGTCTCAACAGCATCCAGTTATTTGATGCAGACTACTCAATGTCACCACTGTTTCTTCAGCTTTCTATGAGCATCGAGACAACCTTCTGCACTGATGGTACCGAATATTCACTTACTGATACTGGTACATTTTTCAGGATTAGTCTACATGAGTCTCATGGGTGGGATATGGCTATACCGGCTATAGAGTGGGCAGACTTGATGGGCCTTGGCCCTGTTCTGCCGTCATCTTTCTATGTTTCTATATTCTATGAGTCCTACAGAAGGAAGTTCGGTACACCATGCTGAGGCTAGCATGCATTACCTTGGTACCGTTCTGCTGCGATTTTCACTACAAGGCCTCTTAGGTTCCGGGGTTAGGTATCCATCAGAGCTTCTTACTACTTATGGATTTTCTGAGCACTTTCCATTGACCAGACATCGATCTTATATCTGGTTCTTTTCATCAACATGCTCTTCTCCATTGCATCGTTTCTCATATGTTTAAGTGAATAAGAGATACTCATCAATCCTCATCATCATCTTCATCGGATCGATACCGATATCATCCTATTTTTACTCAAAAGACTGGACTTTCATTCAGACTTTGCTTTGACTTTACCTATACCTGACTCTTCCAGCATTCCTTTAGAACTGACTTTACAAAGAATTGCTTCCAAGGACCAGATCTTTTCTTTCCTGGATATATGTGAGCTCAGCACAGTTCTGCTTAAAGTTTAAAGCTCTTACTGACCCTCTTGCTGCGTACCTACATGTTTTGGAACAGCACTTCATTTTCTTTTTACATACCAGGCTTACTGATAATTAAAAAAAAATTAAAAATTAAATTCATTTTTGCAAGGAAGCACCTATGGCGAAGTGGTTAAAGGCACTGCTTCTTTCTTCCAAAGGTCATGGGTTCAAATCTACACAACCCTTAGTACCTTAACAACTTCGTCACCATTATCAAAAATTTATGCTGGCGAGTAGGATTTTGTTTTTCCAATAGCAACTCATAAGGAAATTATCTCTCTAACCAGTATATTCCGGAGCACCTGTCTATAGTATTAAATTCATAGACTGAAATTTGCATATTAAGGTTAACCTCTGCTGCCAATAGCTGCGGGAAAATATGTTGGTACTTAATATTTCAGAATCCTCAATAATGCTTTTTCCATGCAAAGAAGGAATTCAATTACCATCCCTCCCCAGTCTGTTTAAATGCTATACCATTTTGCATAACACTATCCCTGAAGTTGCTGGCAGTCATCCTGGACAATAAATTAACATATCACCAACAGATTAGCTTCATTGTCCAGAAATGCTTCCACAGACTCCGACTTATAATTTGCTCTCCAAACTTCTCAACTCCTCTGCGCTGAATACTCTGATACACTCCCTCATCATATCCTGTTTGGATTACAGTAATGCCTTATATAGTGTTATCACCCAAAAAAGAGATCAGGCATATGCAAATCATATAAAACAGCACATTAAAGCTCATCAAAAACGCAAAAAATACGATCATGTTACACCACTCCTAATAAAAGCACACTGATTACCCATAACACACAGAATAACATATAAAACCCTACTCCTAACATCCAAAACACGCAACGCTAACCTTACAGAATTCCTAAATAGTGTTCTAATCCCTTATACCCCATCAAGAAAGCTCAGCCCACATTCTCAACATCTGTTAACTGTTCCATCAATCAAACTCCTTAGCATAACCTGAACAGCAATTTTCTCTGTTACAGCCCCTATGTTGTGGAGCGCAATGCCTACTGAACTACGGGAAGAAACAGCACTAGAATGTTTCAAAGGCAAATTTAAAACATTTTTATTTAAAGACGCCTTTAACCTCTAAACTCTCTTTGATCTCCACTTACAAACAGGATCCCTTCCTTCCGTTCAATCCCTAAGTAGCTTCCTATCTGAATTGTATTTCCTACCCTCCATACCTATTGTTACTGTATGTTAGTTCGTCGTATTGTATGTCTCCTAAATTTATAATTTGAGCGGTATATCAAATTTTAGTAAAACTTGAAACTTGTTCTCTCTCTGTCTCTCTCTTTCTCTCTGTCTATTACATTTCAACATGGAAGGAGTTGGAATACTTTGAATAATAGTTTCCTTTCTATTGGCCTTACAGGCAAGAATGGGCTCATGCTGCAAAACCAGTTCCTTCTAATATGCCCAGACGAGCATACTAGATTTCCCTCTGCCTCTTCCTCAACCTATCTGATAGTATCAGAGGTTCTAGATGTTTGGTCTTAGTTCACCTGACCTTTGGGACCTACAACTGTATTGGCAGATGAACCACCAACAATTTTTATACACAGGTCTGCCCTTCAGCCTGCCCTCCTCAGGAGGCTTCATCAGAGCAGCGTTCTGATGACAGCTACACTTTAGTGCCAAGCCATATTTTTCCCTATCTCGATTACTACTATAGGATGGCCTCTCCTCAGGTATGCTCTCAGACATTCAATGTTGCAGTTAAGCTTTTTGACATCTCAGCTTTAACCCTCCAATTGCACTTCATAATCAGTCCGCTCGTACAAATCTTATACTCCAGGGCCTTTCCTACTTCCACAACCAACAGGACACCATGTTTCAACTTTCCAATCAAGGCTGTCATCTTTGTCTATTTCAGCTAGATAACTGAATGGGGACTCTTGGATCACATGAACATCTTCAATCCATATTACTTTCCTTATGAGACTTCATTTTTGAACATGCCCAGTAGTCTCTGGTGTCTACATGATCTCCAGATTTTGATCCTTTCTCACATACGCTTTCATCGCTGTTGTTACTCTCTTTCAGTGGGGGTTGACTTGTCCAATCTTTCCAACATCTGTTTCAGATGCCTACCAGATCAGCCAATTCTGAGCACATACTCCAAGTATTCTTGCAAAAGTCACCTGGACAGTATTAAACATGAGCCTGTTCTGCCAAGAGTAGATGTTTATATACATATGTTGAGACTTAAGCGAGCTAGACTGCTGTTAAGTCTCTTTCATCTCAAGCATATTTAATCAACTCCTGCTTACTATGCATGAGCAATCAACGTGCGTTCTGCATAATCTAGCATGACAGTATATCAGCTTTTCTATTTTTCTGTCCGAAGGCCAAGAGGATTTGGGACTACTCAATTGTGAGCACTAGGAGGCGTATGGTAGTGGTGGTTGGCGATTCCCTTCTGAGGGGTACAGAAGCATCCATCTGCAGACCAGACATGATATCATAAGAGGTATGCTGTTTGCCTGGTACCAAAATCCAAGATGTTACGGAGAGCTTGCCGAGACTCATCAAGCCTGATGACTACTATCCGATGCTGCTCATCCACATTGGCACTAATGATACTGCCAGGTACCCCTTCGAATGTGTCAAAAGTGACTTTGTGGCTCTGGGAGAGAAGGTGAAGCAGTCAGGTGTGCAGGTGGGTTTTCTTGTCCATCCTCCCTTTCGAGGGTAAAGGCCAGGGCAGAGAAGCTCGCGTCCTGGAGAGGAATGCATGGCTACGTGGATGGTGTCGTCAAGAGCGTTTTGGCTTCCTGGACCATGAGATGATCTTCCAAGGGCTGCTGAGTAGGGATGGTGTGCATCTATCAAAAAAGGGAAGAAGTGTCTTTGCCAACAGGCTGGCTAATCTACTGAAGAGGGCTTTAAACTAGAAGTGATGGGGCAGGGTGATCAAAGCTCTTGGGTGAGCATAAGCCCTTAGGTAAGTAAATCACCGAATACCTCTACAACGAGTGGGAAAATGGGGCAATGTCTGGAAAGCAGATATACTAATGCTCGAAGTATGGGAAACAAGATTCTGGATCTAGAGAGCTGTGATGGAAGAAGAGGAGTTGGATATAGTGCGATCACAGAGACTTGGTTTATAGAGAACCATGACTGGGCTACTCGTGAGAGAATCCATGACTAGGAATACTTGCATCATCCCTCATAAATCTAGTTACACGAGCGCCAACTGGTCCCCAGTCCCATGGACACACCACTATCACCTGAAATTCAGTCTAAAGCTAGAGACAAAGACCTGTACATCAAAAGCTGACAAGGACATAAGACTAGTTTGCAGATAAAACTAGACCAATCTCTTTGAAACACTGTGACAGAGCATCTCCCTCCCCCCCACGAATAATACCACAACCATGATAAACATCTGGAACAATTAACCATACTCTAAACACTACTACCACCCCTCCACCCACGCAAAAATAAAATCAAACCAGACTTCACCCTGGTACACGAGTCACTAAGAACAGACAAACAACTATGCAGATGGCTAGAGAGGAATGGAGAAAGAGCAAACGCCAGAGAACAGAACACAATGGAAAGCAGCAGTAAAAAAAATATAAGAACAATTATATCAGAGACCAAGAAAAACTACTACGCCAGCAAACTAGAAAGCAAAACAACCGAGAGCAAGAAACTGTTCCTACCTAGTGGCGTCAACTAAATATCCCACTGAGCCAACAATCTGCAAACCTCACCAAACAGAATCCAGCACAGGACCTAGCTAGACTTCCTCAACAAAATCAAATCGGTCCAAACAGAAGTTGCAAAGACAGACCACCTCAAAGCACTTCCCCTAACTAAATAGTTCTGAATATGAAGAGCCCATAAAAGCTGACCAAATCTGGACCTGCCTTCACAAACTTTCCGTCACAGATACCAAAAATTTAATAGCAAAACTATCCTCAAGAAGTAGCCCCCTAGACAATTGGCCCTCATATCCTCCTATCAGCTTCTCCCCAAAGTCATTTCCTGGCTCACCAATCTTTAAATAGCTCCCTGAACCAACATAGAAGAATTGCCGCTGCATGGTCAGACCAGTGGTCCATCGTGCCCACGCAGTCCGCTCCCCGCGGCAGCTCCCAGGTCAGAACACCAGTGCCCTAACTAAGTCTAGCCTTACCTGCATACATTCTGGTTCAGTAGGAACTTGTCTAATTTTGTCTTGGATCCCTGTAGGGTGTTTCCCCTATAACAGCCTCCAGGAGAATGTTCCAGTTTCTACCACTCTGTCGAAGAAGAACTTCCTTATGTTTGTACGGAATCTATTCCCTTTTAACTTAGAGAGTGCACTCTCGTTCTCTCTACCTTGGAGAGAGGGTGAACAACCTGTCTTTATCTACTAAATCGATTCCCTTCATTATCCGGTGAATGTGTCGATCATGTCTCCTCTCAGTCTCCTCTTTTCAGGGAGAAGAGGCCCAGTTTGTCTAATCTCTCATTGTACGGCAACTCCTCCAGCCCCTTAACCATTTTAGTCGCTGTTGACCCATTTCGAGTAGTGCTGTGTCCTTCTTCATGTACGGGCAACCAGTGCTGGACGCAGTATTCCAGGTGTGGGGCGTTCCATGGCCCGGTACAGTGGTATGATACCTTCTCCAATCTGTTTGTGATCCCCTTCTTAATCATATCCTAGCATTCTGTTCGCACCTTTCACCACTGCTGCTGCGCAATTGCCGCGGACAGCTCCATTGATTTGTCGACCAGTACTCCCAAGTCTCTTTCCTTAGTTTTGGCAGGGCCCTAGTTAGATTCCATATGAGCCTTTGCAAGTGGTTGTTTCTGGATCTTACCATTCAAAATGTTTTTTCTAGATAGCTATTTCTCCTCAAGATTGATGTCTGTGCTACAAGCTCTGTCGTGCAGAGAGCATTTCCTCTGGTTTACAGATGGCAACGGGCTCCTTCCACATGGTCCCTTCTTTCTATCAAAGTAGTCTCTGACTTCCACGTAAATCAGGAAGTCCGACTGTCCCCATGTTCTTTCCCTTAGGGTTTGCATAATTAAAAAAAAGAAATAAAATACAAAGTATTGATGTTGCTGGATGTTAGGAGAGGTTCTTCTCCGGTAGCTAGAGGTGACAAATGATTTTTACCTCTTAGATCATCTTTTTGTGCCAATGAATCCTAGCTGCCTGAGAATGACAATCTGTCTCTAAGGCATTTAGTTCCAGATTGATTTGTGCAGGCTATTGGTTCTAGCAGATATCAGTAGAATCCCTAGCAACCAGCACTCTCACCTCCACAAAAAAAAAAAATTGTCCCTGAAGTGGTCCTGAGCTGCAATCCCTCTCCCTCTCATCCTAGCCTTAAAGCAGCAGCAGAGGTCCTTAGCTGCAAAACCCCTCTCCCTCCAGCCCCGAAGCAATGGCATCAGTCCTGTGCCATGAACCCTCCTTCCTCCAGCTCCGAAGTAGTGGCAGCGGTGCTGAGCCGTGAGCGTTCACCCTGCTACCCTGTTGGACCCTCCACCCCCACACACTGCTGGTCCACCTCTCCCATCTGCCCTCCCTCCTTCCACATGGGTCTGGCCTCCTGAACCCCCCCCACCCCCCACTTACCGAAGCAGCAGTGGGCAGCGGTCAGCAGAGGCAGCACAGAAAACAGGCTGCTTGCGGCAAGCTTCAGCAGGGCCTTTCCTCTGTCATGTCGGAACTGACTCGTCAAAGGAAAGGCCCTGCTAGGGCTGACTATAAGCAGCCTGTTTTTAGCACTGCCTCTGCTGACCAGCTGACATTGCTGTTTCAGGTAAGTGAAGGAGGGAGGAAGGGGGGGGGGTCATGCTCAGGACCCATGCCGCTGCTTTGGGGCTGGAGAGATGGAGGGAGGTTCAAAACCGCTGCCACTGTTTTGTGGCTGGAGTGATGGAAGGAGGGGGGTTCATGGCTCAGGATGTGGTCAGCCCTGGCAGGGCCTTTCCTTTGACGGGTCAGTTCTAACATGACAGAGGAAAGGCCCTGCTGGGGCTTGCCACAAGCAGCCTGTTTTTAGTGCTGCCTCTGCTGACCCACTACCATTGCTGCTTTGGTAAGTGAGGGGGGTCCAGGAGGCCAGACCCATGTGGAGGGAGGGAGGGCAGATGGGGAAGGTGGACCAGCAATGTGTGGGAGTGGAGGGTCCAGCAGGGTGCAGGAGAGGGGCGATGGATGGATGCTGAACCCATAAGTTGGGAGAGAAAGTGATCCAGAAAGAAGGGGAGAACAGATGATGGACCTACAAGATGGCTAGGAGGGATGATAGAGTGAGGTGGGAAGGGAGACAAAACTATTTGTACAGTATCTCTCAAGCAACCAGAAACTACAGTTATCCGGCATCCATTAATCCCAGTGGGTGCTGGATAACTGAGAGTTTATTGTATTGGGTGTGGCAAACCACCACTGATCACTTTCAGAGCACACTCTATGGAGAGTTGTGGCTTCTTCATAGGCAGAGTCCCAGGCAGTGTCGCCCGAGGAAATTTGAAGGGCAGCTACATGGTCTGCCCTTCATACTTTCATGAACTTCTACAAAGTAGAGGTGGCAGCAATAAAGGACTCCATTTTGGGTCCTTTGTGCCTACAGCAGGCTCATCTGCCCCATTATCGAGACACAGGAGATTGCTGTTGGTATGTCCCACTGGTTCAAGACTCGTATGCCTTTGTACTAGAAGTGGAAGATTAGGTTCTTATCTTGAGTAATATATTTCGTAGTAGAAAGGCATATGAGTTTTAAAGGCCTGCCCTGTCAGATTTCAATTAACCTGTTGCAGGTTCAGAAGATAATGTATTTCCGGTTATTGGTATCCTGTTGCAGACAGATACGAAGAGTACTGATCATGTCTATTCCAATGAGAAAAAATGAGAGGCTTTCAAGCTACATAAGTGTTAATGCTATTTACACTCAGGTAGGTGGTTTGTTCATTTCCACCTTTTTTCAGTTATAATTACCGTATATTGGCATTGATTTGTTGTAGATCAGAACAGAATTGGCTGGTTGGGCAATACACTGTTTCCCGCCTCCTTATGTCTCCTCTTATAAGAATTGTCAGCTGCTATGATATTTAGGAGGCAGAGCTGAGAGAAAAAGGTAGATGCCTTCTACAAACTCACGAGTAAAGGAGAATAACCCATTGGTTCAAGACTCATGCTTTTCTACTAGAAAGAAGATTATTGAGGTAAGAATTTAATCTTCCCATCCTTTTTTGGAGGGGGTGGAAATTTTTGCATAAGGATTTGTGCACTGCTGGAGATGGTTCTGAGGGCCTATTTTATAAAAGCATATACTGTATTTTTTGTTCCATAAGATGCACCTGATCATAAGACCCACCCTAGATTTAGAGGAGGAAAACAAGAAAAAAAACATTGTGAACCAAATTGTGTACACTTCCCCCTCTCCATTTGCGGTTTCCCTACTCGCGATTTCACATAATCGCAATTTTTTTGAGGGGGAGGAGGGGAAAACCCCCCTCCCCCCATATTTTTGTCTTCCCCATCGGAATCCTGGCCTTACCTGGTGGTCTAGCTGGTTTTCGGGCCAGGAGCGATCTTCCTACGCTCCTGCCCTGTGCAGATAGGCCATTAGGAAATGGCTGTGGGGAGTTCCCATAGTCTCGGAGGAGAGACTACGGGAACTCCTCACAGCCATTCTTAATGGCTAATCTGCACGGGGCAGGAGCGTAGGAAGATCGCTCCTGCCCCAAAAACCAGCTAGACCACTAGGTAAATGCCGGGATGCCAGGGAAGGCTGAAGGGAGGCCGGGTGGGTCAGAGCCAATATTGCAGTTTTTCGCCATGTCGCGTCCGGCTCTGCCCCTATCCCCCGCGAATAACGAGGGAGAAGTGTACTAATATATACCAGGCTCTGCACCCTGTCCACCCTCCCTGGCCAGGACTCGACACCCTGCCCCCCCCCGCCCTACCCTTTACCCTGTACCCCCTCTGGTGGTCTAGTGGTAGGTCAGGACAGGGTACAGGGCAGGTCAAAGTGGTAGGCAATCCGAGCCCCCACCCCCCGCACCTTTAAATTGTGGTGGTCCAGCGGTGTATCGGTAGGAGCGAACTTTCTGCGCTCCTGCACCTCCCTCGCTGGACGGCTGCCTCCTGAGTCCTCATTATATCAGGGCCAGCGTTACACAAGGCAGGAGCAAGCTTTTCGTTCTCCAGCCTGGGCCTATGCCACTTCTTGAATGGCTGCCGTCAGTTCTCATGAGACTCATGAGAACTGATGGCAGCCATTCAGGAAGCGGCGCAGGGCCAGGCTGGAGTGTGAAAAGCTCACTCCTGCCTTGTGCTCCTCTGACCCTGAGATGATGAGGACTCAGGAAGCAGCTATTCAGCGAGGGAGGGGCAGGTGCGCGGAAAGCTTGCTTCTGATGATACACCGCTGGACTACCACAATTTAAA
The DNA here is from genome assembly GCF_902459505.1 of Geotrypetes seraphini. NCBI lineage: Eukaryota > Metazoa > Chordata > Amphibia > Gymnophiona > Dermophiidae > Geotrypetes > Geotrypetes seraphini. Next base: position 92,355,667 of record NC_047092.1, read on the forward strand.
GGTACTGGAGGGGGGGGTTATATTCGCTCCATAAGATGCACTTTTATTTCCACCCACTTTTTTTGGGGGAAAAAGTGCATCTTATGGAGCGAAAAATACAGTAAGGGGTTCATAATTTAAAAAAACATCTAAAAAGTGACCTAAATGGGTACTTGGACGATCAAAAAGCCTGATCATCCAAGTACCCATAACCAAAGCTGGTTTTAGACGTATCTAAAACCAGCTTAGGTCTTTCCCCTGCCACTAAACGCACAGAGAGAAAAGAGGCATGTTTAGAGGAGGGGAAAGGGCAGGAGGTGGGGCTGACCTTACACCTAGGCGTGCAACAGGTATAACCAAAACCTTAGGCAGCTTGCCTAGTCGGCACTTATACCTTTTTGACTTAGACAAAGTCAAAACAGATCTAAGTGCCGAAAAAGGGGCCGCTGAGCTGATGGCCGCTGGCGCGATCAGTTCAGCGGCCCGGCAATCCTACCCACCCACTCACCCCACCGCAACCATCGCGGCAGGAGAGGATGCCTCATCTCCCCTACCGCGATGCGATCCCCCCTCTACCCGACCGTCCGCGACCCGCGGCAGGAGAGATGCGCAACACTCTGCCGCGGGTTGTGGCAGTTCGGATAGAGGAAATGATCGCATTGCGGCAGGTGAGATGGGCCAATCTCTCCTGCCGCGATACATTCCCCCTTCCCCCCCCGACAATATCAAGGGCTAGAGGGAGCCCAAGCCCTCCTGCCCATGGGCACCCGCGGACAACATCGGGGCAGGAGAGGCTTGGGCTCCCTCCTGCCCTGAATGTAATCGGCGGGGGGGGGGGGGGGGGAAGGGGTGTTGCGGATCACTGGGGCCAGGGGGGCCTTGGGCTCTCTCCTGGGCCCGATGTTGTCGCGTAAGGTGGCGGGCAGGAGGGCTTGGGCTCTCTCCTGGCCCGATGTTGTCGCGAAGTGGCGGGGCAGGAGGGCTTGGGCTCCTTCCTGCACCTGATGTTGTTCGTGGGGGTGCCGCGGGTGCCCGGGGCAGGAGGGCTTGGTTTCCTCCTGCCTGACCGTATTCGCGGGGGGGGGGGGGGGTTAGGGATCACGGGGCAAGGAGGTCTTGGGTTCCTTCCTGCCCCAATGGGGGTTGGGGTGGATTCTGTAACCGGACTAGCTCCTCCTTCGCCTAAAAGCCCTTGTGTTGGACGTTTGGGGCTTAGGCATTTTTTTGATTCAATATGGGGTATAAGTGTAGACGTCGTTTGGGTATAAGTGTAGATGTAGTAGTGGTCTGGGCGTTTAAACAGCTGATAGAGGCAGGCCATTATCAAAACAAGGACATTTGTTTTGGTTATGGACACTTTCCCTGCTTCTGCTTTCAACGTTTAAGGCCTTAGGCCAAAAAGGGACTTAAGACGGTTTTTTTGATTATGCCCCTCCACGTGTCTATATAGAATTCATTAAATAGGTGCATTTTTGCAATTTTTGGCAAGGTCCTCTGATATAAAATGTGCCCCAAATATGTTGCTGGTATGTTGTATTCTTTTACTAAATTATTGCTAGTTAACTAATAGCAACCAATGTCCTGTAATGCAGAAGGAAAATAACTATTCATTGTAAAAAAATGCTTTAAAATATTTTTTCTAATACATTTAGATGAAACCTCAGGTATTTAAATATCTTCCTGATTCTGAGAATTTGCTGGAATTAGCTGATTAGTTTTAATTGCAGATGATAATTGTGACAGATGATAATTGCAGACTTAAAATGTGTGCAAAGCACTATTGCTTTTAAAGTCAAAGATGTCAATATATGCCAATCCTGAGGGATATTTTTAAAACTGTATTATAGGGAATCTACGAATGAATCTACTACCACAGCTGCCATTACTATTACACATCAAGATGTTAACAGTGAACTTGAAGAGCCTGAAGTCAAAGGAAAGAGAAAAAGGTGCCGCCCTGGTAGACCTCCAGTATGTGCTGCTGTATTTTTTTCCCTTAAATATGCCTGTTCTAGCACTTTAATACTGTGGCCTCTAATAAACAAGCTTTTTAATGTCCCATATATTTGCACATTCTGATGAAGTTTCCAAAACATACAGGTAATAATGAATGTGTGAATATAGCATATATTTGTGTGTGGTTTATGAATTATGAATTTGTTTCACTTTGAGCTCCTTTACAAAGGTGCGTTAGGCCTTAACGCGCAGAATAGCGTGCGCTAAATTGCCGCGTGTGCTAGCTGATCTACCGCCTCCTTTTAAGCAGGCGATAGATTTTTGGCTAGCGTGCGCTATAGCGCACATCTAATCCAGTGGCGTGCGCTAAAAACACTAGCACAGCCTTCGTAAAGGAGCCCTTTGTTTCAACTTAAACCAGTCCATTAGGATGAGAACTTTTTCTTCTGATGAGCTTTTGGTTTTTTCCTGAGTTGCAGCTTCTCTGAGTAATTTTCACCCTAATCTGTTTGTGTTGGGTCTTGTTTCAGACTATCCTGTACTCTGTCGATGATACTATGGTAGGAATATAATAATAATAACAATAATAATAATTTTATTTCTTGTATACCGCTATACCGTGAGGTATCAAAGCGGTTTACAGTATAGATACCAACAACCAAAAAAAAAAAAGATTTTGGTTCATTTGTGGATTTCTTGAAACTTTCCGATTTGTGTTCGGGTTTTACACACATTTGTGTCATACAGTTTGCCTACTAAGAATTTTTGCATTCATAAATTGATTGTACACAAATTTAATTGTAGATATACTGCATACAGTTTGTGTGAATTTCTGTATTAAATCCAAATGAACTGAATGCCTTGCTCAAAAGTAAATATCTTTAATATCGAGGCATAGAAATAAAGAAATGCAACTGGTCTTGAGTTGGTCTAGACCTGTTTCAGGCTCACTAACATACATGTTTTCTGTGTGACCCTTTTAAAGCACAGTGAAGTGGAATCCTGTCTCAATGCAGCATATTGACCTGCTCAGGACTAATTCTACAGCAACTGTCTTTAAAAGATCCTTAGCTCTTTAAGCTCTTAGTCTGTTGCAGAAGCTGAATGAGATGAGTCTTTTCCTTTGTAATGAATTTTGTAAAATCATTCTTGTGATCCTGGGCAAGGCACTCAAACCTCCATTGCCCCAGGGATATTAGATAGATTGTGAGCCCACTGAAACAGATAAGGACAAAATGCTGAGTGCCTGAATGTAAACCGGTTAGACAATTAATAGTACAGTATATAAATAACTACAATAACTTCAGGGAGAGACATTTTTACTGCTAGGGAAAAAGAAGAAATGACCCAGTTTTATTCTGAGTAGGTACTTTGCTAGCTTTTGTCAATTCAGTTATCCCTCATTCTCCTAGATATTTTAATTCGGGCCCTGATATGGCCAAAAGAAATTGAATACCAGATGTCCTAGAATTTTAAATGGTCTGACATGAATATATTTACAGTATTTCACTTGGATATGGAGGTAGACCCAATAAAAATCCTTTTGATTAGGGCTTCTGTTTTTAGGTTTTGATTAAGGAATTTTCCTTCTGCTTATGCTTCTCTGAGGACAAGCAGGGACAGATGCATCATTGCCCTTGGATGATATCATCCCGTTCAGGGCAGATGCAGCACAGCGCACTATACCTTTGAGAGGCTTTGGAAGCAATCCCACTATGCATGTGCAAGTTTCACACGAACATGAGACATGCAAGTCTTGATTTTTCCATTGAGCAAGGAGGTAGTGCCTGTTGATTTCCTTGGTGCTTTTGTTTTCTCATGTAACATAGAAAATTGACGGCAGATAAGGGCCACGGCCCATCCAGGTCTGCCCACCCTAATGACCCTCCCCTGCCTTTACTTTACGAATAGATCCCATGTGTCAATCCCATTTGGCCTTAAAATCAGGCACGCTGCTGGCCTCAATCTACCTGAAGTGGAAGAAAATTACAGCGATCTACCACCCTTTCGTGAAAAAGAATTTCCTGGTGTCAGCGTGCAGTTTCCCGCCTCTGATTTTCCACGGGTGTCCTCTTGTTGCCGTGGGACCCTTGAAAAAGAAGATATCTTCTGCATCGATGCGGCCCGTGAGATACTTGAACGTCTCGATCATGTCTCCCCTCTCTCTGCGCTCCTCGAGAGAGTATAGCTGTAATTTATCTAACTGTTCTTCATACGGGAGATCCTACAGTCCCGAGACCATCCGGGTTGCCATTCTCTGGACCGATTCCAGCCTCAGCACATCCTTACGGTAATGCGGCCTCCAGAATTGCACACAGTATTCCAGGTGCGGTCTCACCATGGATCTATACAAAGGCATAATGACTTCAGGCTTACGGCTGACGAAACCCCTGCGTATGCAACCTATGATTTGTCTTGCCTTGGAAGAAGCTTGCTCCACTTGATTGGCAGCCTTCATGTCCTCACTGATGATCACCCCTAAGTCCCGTTCTGCTACCGTTCTTGTTAGGATCTCGCCATTAAGGGTATAAGTCCTGCATGGATTTGGGTACCCAGGTGCATAACTTTGCATTTTTTGGCATGGAAGCTGAGCTGCCATGTCTTAGACCAGCTCTCTAGTAAGAGTAGATCGTGCATCATATTGTCGGGCATTGAATTTTTATCTATTGTGCTTTTGCCCACTACATTACTTAGTTTGGCGTCATCGGCAAATAATGTTATCTTACCTCGGAGCCCTTCTGCCAAGTCCCTTATAAAGATATTGAACAGTATCGGGCCCAAGACAGAGCCCTGGGGCACTCCACTGATCACCTCCATCATTTCAGAGGGGGTGCCATTCACCATTACCCTTTGAACCCTACCTCCAAGCCAGTTCCCAACCCACTTCGTCAATGTGTCGCCCAATCCTATGGAACTCATCTTGCTTAGCAACCTGCGATGAGGCACGCTATCGAATGCTTTGCTAAAGTCCAGGTATACGATGTCCAGGGACTCTCCAACATCTAGCTTCTCCGTAACCCAGTCAAAGAAGCTGATCAGATTGGATTGGCAGGATCTCCCCTTAGTAAATCCATGTTGATGGGGATTCCGTAGGTTCTCTTCATTCAGGATCGTATCTAATTGGTGTTTGATAAGAGTTTCCATTAGTTTGCTCACTATTGATGTGAGACTCACTGGTCTGTAGTTTGCCGCTTCTGTCTTGGAGCCTTTCTTGTGGAGTGGAATGACGTTAGCCTTCTTCCAGTCCAACGGGATGCTACCTGAACTAAGGGAGAGGTTGAAGAGTGCTGACAGCGGCTCCACCAAGACATCACTCAACTCCCTGAGCACCCTGGGGTGCAGGTTGTCCGGTCCCATTGCCTTGTAAACCTTGAGCTTAGACAGCTCAACGTAGACACTGTTGGGCGTAAATTTGAAATCGCTAAATGGGTCAACTGAGTCAGCCCTTGTCTGTAACTGAGGGCCATGCCCCGGTGCTTCTCGGGTGAAGACAGAGCAGAAGTATTCATTTAACAGTTGGGCTTTTTCTGAGTCCTTTTCCACATAGTCTCCGTCTGGTTTCCTAAGACATACTATTCCCCTGAGTTTTTACTTCTGTCACTGATATACCTGAAGAATGATTTATCTCCCTTCTGGATGTTCCAAGCTGTGAATGCATGGTTGAGGAGTTGGTGCCAGGAGGAGGGCTTCCGCTTTGTGAGGAACTGGACGTCCTTCTGGGGAAAGAGCAAGCTCTACCGGCGGGACGGCCTGCACCTGAGCACAGCGGGAACCAGACTACTGGCAAACAATTTGAGGAAGGAGATCGAGAGGGCTTTAAACTGAAGAGAGGGGGAAAGCCGACAGCTGATCTGATGTTGACGCTTCGGACAACAGCATCCAGAACAGATGCTGAACGGGCTGACTGCAGGGAGGAAACAGAGGGACCGGAAGATCTACAGATCAGACAGCGAGGGAAACATCAGGTAAAGGGAGCTTGCTGGGAGAAGACTAAGGGGCATGGGGACACAGGGGGACTGGGTGGCATAAGGGCGAAAGCCGAGGGTAATATAGAGGTACCACAAGGCGAGGGGGATCAAACAGAGGCTCAAGGGATGACAGCCCAGGAGGGGGCCGTTAGGGCTAGAAATCCCAGAGGAAAAGCGGGAAAGTGGGGTGGCAGGAATGTGGGGAAGCTGAAAGCTAAGAGGGTAAAGGCTGAGGGTAAAGCAGAAACACAGAGAGCGGGAAAACTGGCAGAAATCCAAGGGCAAGTGGCCCAGGTAAATGCAGAGGTGGAAGAAAAACGACGGGACCTGCGGTGCTTATACGCAAATGCAAGAAGCCTCACGGCCAAGATGGGTGAACTAGAAGTCATCGCCAAGGGGGAGGACCTGGATATTATTGGAATTGTAGAAACCTGGTGGACAGAGGAAAATCAATGGGATGTAGCGCTGCCGGGGTACAAGCTCTATAGGAGGGACAGGACCCACAAAAAGGGGGGAGGCATAGCACTATATATAAAGAACTCTATCCACTCGGTTGGGATGGATATGGCAACGAAGGCAGAGGGGCTGGAATCGCTGTGGGTCAAATTACCGGGAAATAAGGGTGCGGGCATAAAACTGGGGCTGTACTATCGACCACCTGGTACGCCAGAGGGAGTTGGACACGACTTGGAAGCGGAATTGAGACAGGAGTGCAGGACTGGAAGTGTAACAGTGATGGGGGACTTCAACTACCCAGGGATAGACTGGAGTACGGGTCACTCCAACTGCACTAGGGAGACAGGATTTGTAGAAGCTGTGAAGGACTGCTTCATGGAGCAACTAGTCAAAGAACCGACGCGAGGGGGTACTACTCTTGACCTCATCCTAAATGGATTAGGGGGGGCCTGCAAGAGGGGTAGAAGTGGGAGGACCACTAGGCAACAGTGATCACAACACGAACAGATTCACATTAGAAAGAGGGACACCCATAGTTAGGAGGCCCGCAACAACTGCGCTGAACTTCAAGAAAGGGAACTACGTTGCTATGAGGGAAATGGTGGGGAGGAAGCTCAGAAACATCTTTAGGATGGAGACTGTGGGAAGCGCCTGGACCCTATTCAGGAACACCCTGCAGGAAGCACAGAGAATGTACGTCCCCAATTTCAGGAAAGGCTGCAAGAACAAGCGATCAAAGGACCCGGTTTGGATGTCAATAGAAGTAAAGAGGGCGATAAAGGACAAAAAAGTATCTTTCCGGAGATGGAAAAAGGGCCCAACAGAGGAAAATCACCAGGTGCACAGGAAATGCCAAAAGGAATGCCACCGGGAGGTTAGAAAAGCAAAAGGGAAATACGAAGAGGGGCTGGCCAAGGAGGCGAAAAACTTCAAGGCATTCTTCAGTTACATTAAGGGGAAGCGACCAGCGAGAGAGGAGGTAGGGCCGTTGGACGATGGGGACAGGAAGGGAGTGATTAAGGAGGATAAAGAGGTAGCTGAGAGGTTTAACACGTTCTTCTCGTCGGTTTTCACGAGCGAAGACACATCTAATATACCAGACTCAGAGGAGCTCATGAGTGGGGAACAGGCTGAAAAATTAGAGCACATAGAGGTAAATAGGGAGGATGTCCTCAAACAGATAGACAGGTTAAAATGCGGCAAATCACCGGGCCCGGACGGGATCCACCCAAGGGTTCTAAAGGAACTAAGGCAGGAAATAGCGGGCACAATCCAACATGTTTGCAACCTATCCTTGAAAACTGGTGAGGTGCCAGAGGACTGGAAATTGGCAAATGTCACACCCATCTTCAAGAAGGGATCGAGGGGTGACCCCGGGAACTACAGGCCGGTGAACCTGACTTCAATTATAGGGAAGATGGTGGAAGCTATGATCAAGGACGGCATTTGCGAGCACATCGAGAGGAATGGCCTACTGAGAATAAGCCAGCACAGATTCTGTAAGGGAAGGTCGTGCCTAACGAACCTTCTGTACTTCTTTGAGGGAATAAGCAGTCGGGTGGACAATGAGGAGCCCATAGACATCATTTACCTCGACTTTCAAAAGGCTTTCGACAAGGTGCCACATGAAAGGCTACTTAAGAAGCTGTGGAACCACGGGGTGGGAGGGGATGTGCACAGATGGATCAAGCACTGGCTGTCGGGTAGACTGCAGAGGGTTGGAGTAAAGGGTCAATATTCTGACTGGCGGGGAGTCACGAGCGGTGTGCCACAGGGATCGGTGCTGGGGCCTTTACTTTTTAACATATTCATCAATGACCTGGAAAAGGAGGCAAAGTGTGAGGTTATAAAATTCGCAGACGATACCAAACTGTGCGGCAGAGTTAGGACCAGGGAGGAGTGTGAGGACCTACAAAGGGACCTGGACAAGCTGGAAGACTGGGCAAACAAATGGCAAATGCGCTTCAACGTGGACAAATGCAAGGTCATGCATATAGGGAAAAAGAACCCGTTGTTCAGCTACAAATTGGGGGGGGCATTGTTGGGAGACAGCAGACTTGAGAGAGACTTGGGTGTGCTGGTGGATGCATCACTGAAGCCATCTGCACAGTGCGCAGCAGCCTCGAAAAAAGCCAACAGGATGCTGGGCATCATAAAGAAGGGCATAGCAACCAGAACACGGGAAGTCATCATGCTATTGTATCGAGCGATGGTGCGTCCACATCTGGAATACTGCGTTCAGTATTGGTCGCCGCACCTCAAGAAGGACATGGCGGTACTTGAGAGAGTCCAAAGGAGAGCAACGAAAATGATAAGAGGGCTGGAACACTGCTCATACGCCGAGAGGCTGGATAGGCTGGGGCTCTTCTCTCTGGAGAAAAGGAGGCTCAGGGGAGATATGATAGAGACCTTCAAGATCATGAGGGGCATAGAGAGGGTGGATAGGGACAGATTCTTCAGACTGAAGGGGACAGCAAATACGAGGGGGCATTCTGAGAAACTGAAGGGAGACAGGTTCAAAACAAATGCAAGGAAGTTTTTTTTTCACCCAAAGGGTCGTGGACACTTGGAATGCGCTACCGGAGGAAGTGATCAGGCAGAGTACGGTACAAGGATTCAAACAGGGATTGGATGGATTCCTGAGGGATAAAGGGATCATGGGATACTGAGGGAGGAGCTGGGATGTAACACAAGTATAGGAAGTTAACCAAGTAATGAGTATAAACCAACCTGGTCGTGCATGTGCAAGACCGGAGGGCTAGGACTACGATAGGAAGGCAGGACTTAAATGAGAAACCAAGGTGGCAAGGGAGCCCCTTCTGATGATTCAGACAAGTCTTGACCTGTTTTTGGGCCACCGCGGAAGCGGACTGCTGGGCGGGATGGACCTGTGGTCTGACCCGGCAGAGGCACTGCTTATGTTCTTATGTTCTTTGCTAGAGATTCTTCCATGTTGAATTTAGCCTCCCTGACTGCTGTTTTGACGGCGTTTGACTTGGTCAGGTATTCTGCTCTGGAGTCCTGTTCCCTTGATTGTTTGTAAAAGATGAATGCTTTTTTCTTTTCTTTGATGGGGTCTGAGATCTCCGCAGTGAACCACTGTGGTTTATTGTTTCTACGGCGTTTACTTACTAGCTTAACATAACGGTTTGTCACTTCCTGTATGGTGGCTTTCAAAGTCGACCACATTATCCCAGGACAAGCAGGCATGATATTCTCACATGTGGGTGACGTCATCTACGGAGCCCCAACGCGGACAGCTTTTCAAGCAAACTTGATTGAAGTTTCAAGTTTGCTATGCTGCACCACGCATGTGCATGTCTTCTTGCCCACTAGAGGGCGCATCCCCACCTCGTGGTCCTCAGTTCAGTCTTTTCCGCGGAGCCAGAAGCCCTGTGGAATTTGTGCTCTTCTATTTTAGCCTTCTGACACCGCGGCTGAGTGTTTCTTTCTCGGTCGCTGTGCTTACTTTGCTTTTTTCTTTGTTTTTGTTTAAGTTTTCGTCAAAAAAAAAAAAAAAGGATTTTTTGTTCGGCTCCGGGGGCTCCCGGTAGCCGCGGGCCGCGGGACCTCGTTCGTTCCCGGCTGGTTTTTGTGTCCATGTCCCGTCCCTTGACGGGCTTTAAAAAGTGCACCCGGTGCGATCGACTCCTTTCGATCACCGATCCTCACCGGTGGTGCTTACTTTGTCTGGGTCCTGAGCACCCAATCGACTCCTGCGCGCGGTGCTCTACTTTTCAGAAAAGGGCCCTCCGCCGACGTCGCGCTCGTATGGCGGAGCTCTTTGCTGTGGACCCCGTGGTGGGGAAGGCCTCGACGTCGGCCTCGGCTTCGGCCCCGGCCTTGACCTCGGCCTCATCTCCCTTGACCTCGCCCCGACGGCCCGCATCGTCGAAGCCTGTGTCCTCGACCCCGAAGTCGACGATGGGTAAGTCCTCACTTCCTTCTTCTGTTCCAGCCTCGAAGAAGCCATCCTCGGGCTCATCGACGGGGGCGGGTGGGTCGTCCTCGGCCCCACCCCGAGCGTCGAAGTCGGGTGCCCCACGGGAATACTCGAGACTGAGGTCGCCCTCGAGGGAGCACCCACCGGCCCCGGATCTACCTGCCATGATGGGGGTGCCAGCCTTTCAGGACTTGCTCCGTGCGCTCATTACCTCGGAGCTGTCCGGAGCCCTCGCGCACCTCCTGCCGCCTTCGGCTGCCCCAACGTCGGCTGCCTCGGTCTCGGTACCCTCGACTTCGGCCCCCGGGGGGGCTTCGGCCTCGGCCCCGACCTTGCCCTCGACCTCGGTCGACCAGCCTGAGCGGAGCGTGCGGCCTCGGGACAAGGTGCGGAGGGTTCGGAGGATCTCTTCCTCTTCGTCCTCGTCGAGGTCCTCCCGGGGTTACTCGCCCTATGGTCGGCCTCGGGCGAAGCGTCGGTCGAGGAAGCCCAAACGTCAACGGGTCTCTCCTCGACGGCGCGGTCGCTCCTCGCCGACCGGGGATAATCCGAGGCTTCTCCGTTCCTCCGAGGTTGAGTACTCGAGGGACTCCTCGTCGAGACGGAGGGGGCGTGCCCCGGTGCCCCATACCCCGGGGACTTCCCGCAAGGGTTCCTCGCGGCATTGGCGGTCCCCGACCCCGTCGAGGTCGCTTGGTGCGGCTTCTTGGGGTTCGGGGTCTGGCACGGGTAAGGAACCTCGTTACTCCCGTGAGGCCTCCCCTTCCTTCTTGGCGATGAGGGCTTCTCGGTCTCCCTCTCCACCTTCGAAGCCCTCCTCCTTTTCGAGATTTGTGCTTGATAAGGGGAGGGCTTTGGACCTTGATCTAGCGTCTGGGTCGCAATACACGAAAGAATTTTTGGAGGAGCAGGATTTGCCTGCTCCCCCCAAGGAGACTCCTCGGCTGCCTCTCAACAAAGTTCTTCACCAGACCTTCCTGAGGAACTTGGACTCCCCTCTTACAGTCACAGCGGTTCCATCAAAGATGGAGTCGAAGTACCGCACAGTCCCTTGCAAGGGCTTTGATAAAGCGCAGCTGTCCCACCAGTCGTTGCTGGTGGAGTCGGCGTTGAAGAAGTCCCAACCTTCTAGGGTCTCGGTGGCGGTCCCCCCCCGGGCGGGAGGGACGGACCCTGGACAAATTTGGTCGTCGCCTCTATTCAAACTCCATGATGGCGGCCAGGGTCCTTAATTACGCATTCACCTTCTCATCCTATTTAAGGCAGATGGTGAAGGCGTTGCCCAGGTATTATGGGGTAATGCCGGATTCCCATAAGGGAGATTTTGGTACCTTTATGGCCAACTTGTCTCAGCTGCGTCTCTATCTTTTTCATGCAGTTTACGATGCGTTTGAGTTGGCCTCATGTGTATCTGCCTTTGCGGTGGCGATGCACCGTGTCGCATGGCTTCGGACCCTGGATATAGACCCGAACTTGCAAGAACGTCTGGTCAATCTTCCATGTGTTGGCTCAAAGTTGTTCGACGAGTCCTTGGAGGCGGCGACCAAACGCTTGTCTGAACATGAGCGCTCTATCGCCTCATTGGTCCGTCCTAAACCCCGGGCCCCGCCGCAGAAGCCGTTTAGACCTCCTTCGTGGCGATACCCGCAGAAGTCGACGCCAGTTTTCTCGAGACCTCCGCCCCGGCGTCCCCCTCAGCAGGGCAGAGCGTCCCAACCAAAGCCTCAGGCGCAAGGGGCGTCTAAACCGGCTCCGTCTTTTTGACGTGATGCGCGGTTGGGGGCGGGCCCCCTCCACACTGTCTAAGGACCCCCTTCCTATCGGGGGCCGATTGCAGGCCTTTCTTCCAGCCTGGGCCGAGGTCACGTTGGACGCTTGGGTGCTCCGGATCATCTCCGAGGGTTACTCATTAAACTTCTTAGCCATGCTGCCAGAACATCCGCCGGGGGCTTCTCTTGGCTGTCGAGCCCAGCTTCCTCTTCTCCTGTCGGAAGCCAGGTCCTTGTTGAGCCTTCGGGCGGTGGAGCCTGTGCCCCCGAACCAAAGGGGACGGGGGTTTTACTCCCGTTTACTTTTTGGTCCCGAAAAAGACAGGGGACTTGCGCCCCATTCTGGACCTCCGGAGGCTCAACAAGTTCCTTGTCCGGGAGAAGTTTCGTATGTTGTCCCTTCCAGTCCTGTACCCTCTGTTAGACTCGGGGGACTGGATGTGCTCCCTGGACCTGAAGGAAGCATATACTCATGTTCCGGTGCATCCCGCCTTCCGCAAGTTCCTCAGGTTCCAGGTGGGGGAGTTGCACCTCCAGTATCGGATCCTCCCCTTTGGACTGGCTTCGTCCCCTCGAGTCTTCACGAAGTGTATGGTGGTGGTTGCGGCAGCCCTGAGATCTCGGGGGCTGCAGGTGTTTCCCTACCTGGACAATTGGCTGATCAAGGCGTCCTCCAAGGAAGGGGTTATTTCAGCGACCCGACAGACTATCATCTTCCTTCAACGTCTGGGGTTCAAAGTAAACTTCCCCAAGTCTCAGTTGTGCCCGACCCAATCCCTTCAGTTTATCGGGGCCGTGCTGGACACGGTTCGCCTCCGTTCGTTCCTCCCCCCGCCATGGTTGGAGGTCCTGCTTCACTTGAGTCGCCAGGTTTCGTTGCTGCCCTCAGTTTCGGCGCAGCGCATGATGGTTCTGCTGGGCCACATGGCGTCGACAGTCCATGTCACTCCGTTCGCCCGTTTGCATCTGAGGCTTCCTCAGTGGACCTTGGCCTCCCAGTGGCGTCAGGATCGGGACCCTGTCTCCTCCCCTATCACTGTGACTCCTTCTTTGAGACGCTCGCTCCTTTGGTGGACCAACTCGTCCAATCTTTCCGGGGGTTTGCTCTTTCTCGTTCCTCCGCATCGCAAGGTCCTGACCACGGACTCTTCGGAGTATGCGTGGGGAGCTCTTCTGGACGGTCTGCGCACTCAGGGTCTATGGTCTACAGAGGACCGGAGTTGTCACATCATTGTTATAGAACTTTGCGCCATTTTTCTGGCGGCTCGAGCGTTCTGCCACCTGCTGCACGATCAGGTGGTCCTGGTGCAGACGGACAACCAGGTGGCCATGTATTATTTGAACAAGCAAGGAGGAACGGGTTCTTGGTCCCTGTGCCGGGAAGCCCTGCGCCTTTGGGAATGGGCAGTCTCCCAGAACATCTTCCTGCGGGCGGTTTACATTCAGGGAGAGAAGAATTGTTTGGCCGACAAACTCAGTCGTCTTCTCCAGCCGCACGAGTGGTCACTAAACTCCCGAGTTCTGCGCGAGATCTTCGACCGCTGGGGGACTCCTCAGGTGGATCTGTTTGCCTCCCCGGAGACTCGCAAACTGCCCCTCTATTGTTCTCGGATGTACTCCCCGGACTGTCTCGAGGCCGACGCCTTTCTTCTCGACTGGGGAGGGAGGTTCCTTTATGCGTTTCCTCCTTTCCCTCTGATCTTGAGAACGTTGGTTCATCTCAAGGCGTCCAGAGCCACTATTATTCTCATTGCGCCTCGTTGGCCTTGTCAGCACTGGTTCTCCCTGCTCCTTCAACTCAGTGCCAGGGAGCCTCTACTTCTGCCTGTTTTTCCCTCTCTGCTGTCTCAGAGTCGGGGTTCGCTGTTGCATCCCAATCTTCAGTCATTACATCTGACGGCTTGGTTCCTTTCCCCCTGACTTCGGTTTCTGTTTCTCAGTCGGTCAGGGAGGTGTTGGAAGCCTCGCGCAAAATCTCGACTCGGCTTTGTTATTCCCAGAAGTGGACCAGATTTTCATCCTGGTGTTCCTCGCACCATCTGGATCCGAGTTCGGTTCTGGTGTCCTCGTTGCTGGAATATTTGTTGCATTTGTCCAAGTCTGGGCTAAAGATGACTTAAATTCGGGTGCATCTCAGTGCTATTGCTGCTTTCCATCGGCATCTGGAGGGACGTTCTCTCTCTCTTCATCCTCTGGTGGTTCGTTTCATGAGGGGTTTGGTGAATGTTAATCCTCCTCTGAAACCTCTTCCTGTGGTTTGGGATCTTAATGTTGTCTTGGCTCAGCTGATGAAACCTCCTTTTGAGCCTATTGACAAGTCTCTTCTTAAGTTTCTCACTTGGAAGGTGATCTTTTTACTTGCGCTCACGTCTGCTCGTCGGATTAGTGAGCTGCAGGCTTTGGTTGCGGACCCGCCCTTTACTGTGTTCCATCATGACAAGGTGGTTCTTCGCACCCATCCTAAATTTTTGCCTAAGGTTGTGTCTGATTTCCACCTCAATCAGTCAATTGTTCTTCCGGTGTTTTTTCCGAAGCACCACGCTCATCCTGGGGAGGCGGCGCTTCACACGCTTGACTGTAAGAGGGCGTTGGCTTTTTATCTTCAACGCACCAAGTCTCATCGGAAGGTTCCTCAATTATTTTTGTCCTTTGATCCTAATCGGTTGGGACGTCCTGTTTCCAAGCGCACCTTGTCCAACTGGTTGGCTGCTTGTATTTCTTTTTGCTACGCTCAGGCTGGTCTCGCGCTTCATGGTCGGGTCACGGGACATAAGGTCCAAGCGATGGCAGCTTCTGTGGCGTTTCTCCGGTCTACTCCAGTGGAGGATATCTGCAAGGCTGCCACTTGGTCTTCGGTTCATACTTTCACCTCCCACTACTGTCTGGATACGTTATCCAGGAGTGACGGCCGGTTTGGCCAGTCAGTTTTGCGAAATCTGTTTTCCTAAATTGCCATCCTCCCACCTGCCCTTTTTTGGTTGGCTTGGAGGCCACCCACATGTGAGAATATCATGCCTGCTTGTCCTGGGATAAAGCACAGTTACTTACCGTAACAGGTGTTATCCAGGGACAGCAGGCATATATTCTCACAACCCGCCCTCCTCCCCGGGGATGGCTTCTTTGCTGGCCATGGAACTGAGGACCACGAGGTGGGGATGCGCCCTCTAGTGGGCAAGAAGGCATGCACATGCGTGGTGCAGCATAGCAAACTTGAAACTTCAATCAAGTTTGCTTGAAAAGCTGTCCGCGTTGGGGCTCCGTAGATGACGTCACCCACATGTGACCCAATATGCCTGCTGTCCCTGGATAACACCTGTTATGGTAAGTAACTGTGCTTTTCTTCCACACTATTGGTTTCTGCTTGGCTTTGTAGCATCTGGTGAACAAAGTCACCCATCTGTTGGAAGTTTGTGTCCTTGAATTTGAGGACCTTGGTCAGTGTGGTAGGTTTAGTGAAGCCTTTCCCAAGATTGAACCATATCATGTTATGGTCGCTGGAGGCCAATGTGTCTCCCACCGAGACCTCTGTGACACTTTCACCATTGGTAAGCAACAGGTCCAGTATTGCCTGATCCCTTGTTGGGTCCAACACCAATTGCCTGAGACGTGCTCCCTTCAAAGAGTTTAATAGCCTCCTGCTGCTGCCGGAAGCAGCGGTAAGTGTGCCCCAATCCACATCAGGCATGTTGAAGTCACCTAACAATACTGTGTCCCCACGCAAGGTGATATTCTCTATATCTCCAATCAGTTCCATATCCAGGTCATCCTGTTGTCTTGGGGGTCTGTAAATAACGCCAAGATACAGGCATTTGTCCTTCCCTCTGGCCAAATTAACCCAAAGGGATTCCCCAGTGTATTGGACATCTGTGATTCTTGTGACCTTAATGTCATCCTTTCTATATAATGCAACACCTCCTCCCAATCTGCCCTCCCTGTCCCGGCGAAGCAGGTTGTAACCTGGTATGATCATGTCCCACCCGTGCGAGTCTGTGAACCAGGTCTCAGATATTGCCACCACATCCAGGTCGGCATTCCTTATTTCTGCTTCCAGATCCAGTATCTTGTTTCCCAAGCTGTGTGTGTTAACGTACATAGCCTTCCATGTTGTGTTTTTATTATGTCTTAGTGGGGATATTCCTGTTTGAGTTACTTTGGACACTTTTAGCATTATTCGCATATTTTGTATTCTCTCTAGACCCAGAGCTATATCTTGTATCTGACCCGGACTCTCCAGACCCAGAGCTACAGTGTGTACCTATCCCAAATACGGAAATGTGTGTATCCTGTGGGGGAGTTCCCGCATGGGCTACTTGAACTCCTTTCACACAATTTGCAATGTGTATACCCCCGCTGGACCCAGGATTACAATGTGTACTGCCCTTAGTCCGTGAATTACAGTGTGTACACTCCCTGGACCCGGAATTGCAATGTGTAGTCCTCCTAGATCCTGAATTACAATGTGACCCAGAATTGTAATGTGAACCTTCCCTAGACTCGAAAGTGTGTATACTACTTATCCCAGCCTCAAAAAAGTATTGACAGTTTAGCACACCAGGTAGATAATTTGTGCCCGTACCCTCCCCCAACTTACCTAGTTTAAAGCCCTGTGAAGTAGGCGGGCTAGACAGTGTCCAAGGACATTCTTCCCTCTTCTGGTCAGGTGTAACCTGTCTTGTCCCAGTAGTCCCTGCAATGCTTCTCCATGGTGCAGGAATCCAAAGTTCATTTCCTTGCACCATTCCTGCAGCCAGTCGTTTGCCCTCTGGATGCAATCCTCCCTGGCACTGCCCTTGCCCCTTACCGGGAGGATCGTGGAGAAGACCACCTGCGCATCCATTCTCCTTAGCTTCTCACCCAGGGCCCTGAAGTCTTCAGGTAAGCTGTTCGCGGTGCTCCTGGCGGTGTCGTTGGTCCCGACGTGGATGAGGATCATGGGGAAGTGATCTCGGGGCCTGATGAGTCTGTCAAGGCAAGCGGTTACATCCCGGATCCTGGCCCCTGGCAAACAGCAGACCTCTCTTGATTGCAGGTCTGGCCTACAAATTGGTCCCTCGGTGCCCCTTAGCAGCGAATCCCCGATGACCACCACTCTGCGCTTCTTAGGGGTGGGCCGAACTGTTGACTCTGGAACCGTCTGCTGAACATATTCCTGTACCTCGTTGTCAGGACCCTCCTGTAGCAGCTGGTATCTGTTCTTAAGGATGATTTGTGGTGTCGATGTAGAGCTGCCCTGTATGTGAGAGAGAGAGACAGAATTAGGTCCTATGCGTCCTCTGTAGTTATGCCTTCCTGTGCAGATATTTTTTTGTTTGTTTTATTTTCTTCCCTCTTTGTCCCTCATATTTTTCTTGGTGATTTCAGCTCTTAAGTTTACTTGTTTTCCATAGCTCTCTCTTAAACTGGAGTACCAAGCTCAATTTGAGGTAAACCTCCTTATCCCAGGACAAGCAGGCAGGTATTCTCACTAGTGGGTGACGTCATCCAACGGAGCCCCGATGCGGACATCTCACAAGCATACTTGCTTATAGAAACTTTTAGAAGTTTCGAGTTGCCCACACCGCGCATGCGCGAGTGCCTTCCCACCCGATGCACCGGGCGTGTCTTCTCAGTTCTTTCTCTTCCGCGGAGCTGAGAAGTTTGCCTTTGAAACTCTCTGCGCGAAGTTCCTTTATTTTGCCTTCTGTGCCCGCGGGTTTGAGTTTTTTGAGCTCATTCTCGTTGGCTCACGTTGCGTTTTGTTGTTTTCAAAAAAAAAAAGAGAAGAAAATTTTATTTTGATCATTCGACCGGGCAGGTCGCGTAGCCGTGGCCTCACGGCTTCGACCTTGCGGTGGAGCTTTCTCGGCCTATGTCCTGGCCTTAAACCGGTTTTAAAAAGTGTGTCAAGTGCCAGCGCGCGATTTCATTGACGGACCCTCATCGACGCTGTCTTCAGTGTCTCGGGCCTCAACACCTTCTGAAATCGTGCTGGCCTTGCTCCACACTTACAGCAAGTGCTTTTAAGCGTCGCTGTATTTTGTGGGAGTCGCTGTTTAGCATGGAGGTGTCCCCGGTGCTGCCCTCTTCACAGAGCGCCACGCCTTAGACTTCTGATTCTACATCTTCGGCCTCGAGTCTGCTCAAGCCTGCCTCGTTCGTGCCGGCTTCGACTCCGATGCATGCTGCGGTGCCTTCCAATGTCTCCTCAGGTCAGGTAGCGCAGCCTCCCATCCCTCCAGTGGTGCTTAAGGTGCCCAAGGCCTCTAAATCCAAGCCCCCTGGCGGCCGAGTGACCGATGTCCGTGCAGGAGGTCCCATTGCTGATGCAGATCCCTCTTTGCCGGCGTCGTTCCACGCCCTGATGGAGAAGCGATTTGTCGAGCTCTTTACCAAAATTGGGCCGACACTTCTCTCCCAGATCCAGCCTGGGCACGCGAAAGCCTCCTGCGAGGTCGAGCTGCCTCCGTTGCCTCCTCGGCGCACACTCTCGCTGCTGGGAGCAGAGTCTCGGCGAGTGTCTGGTCTGGCTTCGGGGCATGTCTTGCAAGGAGCAGAGTCTTTGCCCATATCACCTTTGGAACCGATACCCTCGATGTATGGCTTGCCTGGCCCGGAACCTTCCTCTACGATGCCGGGCCTCGAGCCTTGGGGAGCGCCTCGGGGGGGCCTCGTCTCAGCCTCTGCTACTTCGATCCACAGCCTCCAGTCCCATCTACTCGGTGGCTGCCTTGTCTGGGCGTCGCTCGCCTCGTTGCTCGAGGCCTGCTTCTTGACACAGCTCCGGTCGTTGATCGAGGCATTCATCGAGGTACTCATCGAGGCATTCATCGAGACGCCTCGCCTCGCCTCGTCGGAAGCAACCTTTACGGGAGTTTTCCCCGGAGTACTTGCCCCTCCTCCTATGCCGGAACTCGAGGACTGCGGGGGTTCGTTTTCTCCGTGCCGGTCCTCGGCATCGGCGGACCAGGCTGCCTCATCTTCTTTGAGCCCGCCTTGAGCCCGGCCCTGGTGGACCAGTTGTCATTCTTGTCCTTCCTGAGGAAGATGGCGGTGGATCTGGATATCATCCTGGATTCGGGTTCCAAGTTCTCGAAGGAGTATCTGGAGACGATGCATCTTCCTCAACCTCCTGCCGAGTCTCTATGCCTGCCTCTACATAAGCTTCTGGACCAGACTTTCATGAGATGCTTCGAGACCCCATACTCCATCCCGGCGGTCACGGGGAAGTTGGATGCTCGATACCTTACAGTGCACCATAAGGGCTTCGACGGGGCACAGCTCTCGCACCAGTCCCTCTTGGTGGAATCCTCTCTGAAGCGGTCTCACCCCTCCCAGGTCTATGCTTCCACTCCTCCTGGCCGGGAGGGCAAAACTATGGACAGATTTGGCAGGCACATCTACCAGAACTCGATGATAACTTCTCGAGTCCTGAATTACAGCTTTCATTTTGCAACCTACTTTGAGTTTTTTCTATCCACTCTTCAAAAGTTTTTGCCCTATCTGGACTCTCATGCTTGCTTCGAGTACTCGGAGGTGCTGGCATCATTGTCCCAACTCCGCCTGCAGATGATGCAATCGTCTTACGACGCTTTTGAGCTCTCGGCCAGAGCGGCTGCTTGTTCGGTGGCCATGAGACGCTTGGCCTGGCTTCGCACCATTGATATGGACCCGAATCTCCAGGACAGGCTGGCGAACGTTCCCTGTGCGGGAGCGGACCTTTTCGACGAGTCCATTGAGGCGGTGACGGAGAAGCTGTCCAAACATGAAAAGTCTTTTCAGTCTATTCTTTGCCAGAAGCCCAAGCCTGCTATCTCTCGTCCGTCTCGTCCTCCTATGATTTATCAAAGGTGCTACCTGCCGAAGCAGGTCCCCGCCATTCGGCAGCCAGTAAAGAAGCAGCATCAGCAGAAGCCCCAGCAAAAACCTCAGCCTTCTAATGTCCCTAAGGCTCCCCAGCCTTTTTGACTGTCTCGTAGGGAGCATAACTTCCATCGTTCTGCCCTCCCCGCTTTTTCCCATCAGAGGTCGTCTCCATCATTTTTACCATCGATGGACGACTATTACCACCGACCTCTGGGTCCTTTCCATCGTAAGAGAGGGATACTCTCTTCAGTTCCATCATGTTCCTCCGGAACATCCTCCACGAGAGTATCCTTCCAACTTAACCCAGACTGCCCTTCTTCAGGAAGTTCAGGCTTTGCTCCAGCTTCGGGCCGTCGAACCAGTCCCTGTGGACCAACAGAACAGGGGTTTTTACTCCCGGTACTTCCTTGTTCCGAAGAAGACGGGCGACCTGCATCGTATTTTGGACCTCAGGGTGCTAAACAAGTTCCTGGTCAGGGAGAAGTTTTGCATGTTGACCCTGGCTTCTCTCTATCCCCTCCTTGAGCAGAACGACTGGTTATGCTCCCTGGATCTCAAGGAGGCCTACACTCATATTATCCCAGGACAAGCAGGCAGGTATTCTCACTAGTGGGTGATGTCATCCGACAGAGCCCCGATACGGACGTCTCACAAGCATACTTGCTTGCAGAAACTCAGAAGTTTCGAGATGCCCGTACTGCGCATGCACCAGTGCCTTCCCGCCCGATGGTCCGGGCGTGTCTCCTCAGTTCTTTTCTTTCCGCGGAGCTGAGAAGTTTACTTCAATTCTGCGCTAATTGAACCCGTGTTTCTTGCCTTCTAATCGCCGCGTTTTTGAGTTATTTTACTCTTTATCGTGTATTTTCTTTCTTCGGTTTCTTATTTAAAAAAAAAAAAAAAAATTTCTTCCGGTAATTCAACAATTCAACCGGGTCGGCCGCGTGGCTCAGGCCCCGCTCCTTCGATCTTGCAGCGGAGCTTTTTCGGCCTATGTCCCGGCCAATTACCGGTTTTAAAAAGTGTAGCAAGTGCCAGCACGCGATTTCGTTGACGAGCCCGCATCGATGCTGCCTGCAATGTCTTGGTCCAGAACATTTTCCGAAATCGTGCCGGCCTTGTTCCACTCCCACAGCACGTGCGTTTAAGCGTCACTGTTTTTTGTGGGAGTCGATGTTCAAGATGTTAGCTGCTAAGGAACCTTCGGCTTCGACTTTGACCAGCGCTTCGCCTGCAACTGCAAAGCCTCCCACCACTCCTGCTGCGCCGGGTCTCCTGAAGCCGGCTTCCTTCATTCCGGCTTCGACCCCGCCTCCTGCTCCAGTGCCTTCCTCCGTCTCCTTGGATCAGGTACCTCCGCCTCCCATTCCGCCAGTGGTTCTCAAAGTGCCAAAGGCTTCCAAGCCAAAGCGCTCGACCACGAAGGAACGCGAAGACCGTTCAGGAGACCCCACTTTAGTTGCGGCTACCTCCTTGTCGGCTAGGTTACGTTCAATTATGGAGGCTCAATTCATCGAGCTTATGACCACCATGGGACCCAAGTTGCTGGCCACAATTCAGGGTGACCAATCGGTTCCTCCTCGGGGGGGGGGGGGGCGAGCGAGCCGCCCCCTCCTCCTCCTCCTCGCCGTTCGCTCTCGCTGCTCGGCGAGGAGCGGCGCTCAGTGGCCGGTCCCTCGAGGCGGGCCTCTTTTAGTGACATTCCCCCCCTTAGAGCCTATTACACCTCCGGATGAGGATATTTGGAATCCTCCTTCGAGTAATCGAAGCCCTGGGCATCGCAAACAGGAAGAGTTCTTCCGCACTCCTTATCAGGCCTGGGATGCATCTCGAGAGGCGTCAAATCTCCCGCCTCTTCGCTCTACTGCTTCAAGTCCCATCTACTCCTTGGAGGCTTCTGGGGACCATTCTAAGCACCGCCGATCTAGATCCCCTTCGAGACATCGGGAGGGGCGTCGGTCCAGGCATTCTTCAAGGCATTCCTCTCGACACTCTACAGTCTCGCCTCAGAAGAAGCTACCTCGTGTAGGGTATTCCTCTTCAGATGTCTCTCCTCCTCCGGGACCGGAGTTCGAGGATCCCTGTAGCTCGTTCTCGCCCTGTCGATCACAGGTCTCTATGGATCCCGAGGCCTCGACTTTGTCCAGTCCGTCCCGCCGGCCTGTGCTAGCGGACCAATTATCCTTCTCATATTTCCTCCGGCAGATGGCGGATGACCTGGACATCACCTTGGACTCCGGTTCCCGATACTCCAAGGAATACCTGGATACCATGCATTTGCCTCATCTTCCTGCCGAGTTTCTTCGTCTTCCTCTGCACAAACTCCTCGATCAAACTTTCATGAGGTGTTTTGAAACGACGTACTCTATCCCAGCTGTTCCTGGCAAGTTAGATGCTAGGTACCGAACGGTGCATCACAATGGATTTGAAGGCTCTCAACTCTCTCATCAATCCCTGTTGGTCGAATCCTCCCTTAAGAGGTCTCATCCGTCCCAGGTGTATGCCTCGGTGCCTCCAGGCAGAGAGGGCCGGACCATGGATAAATTCGGGAGGTGCATAAACCAGAACTCGAAGATGGCTTCCCGAGTTCTCAATTATACTTTTCATTTTGCAACTTATTTGGAGTTCTTCCTGCCTGTGCTTCAGAAGTTTACGCCTTACATCGAGTCTCAGGCTCGCTTCGAATTTGAGGAAGTGGTCGCCTCGCTGTCCCAGCTGCACCTTCGATTGATGCAATCTTCCTACGATGCCTTCGAGCTCTCGGTACGAGCTGCCGCCTGTTTTGTGGCTATGCGTCGCTTGGCCTGGCTTCGAACCATTAACATGGACCCGAACCTCCAGGACAGACTTGCCAACGTTCCTTGTGTGGGAGCAGATTTGTTTGACAAATCCATCGAGACCGTGACAAAGAAACTGTCTGACCATGAGAAATCTTTTCAGTCCATTCTTCGTCCCAAGCCTAAGCCGACGCAGTCTCGACCACCTTTGATCTATCAGCGGCGCTATGCACCTAGGCAGGCCCCTGCTGCGAGACAACCAGCGAAGAGACAACCTCCACAGAAGGCTCAGCAAAAACCTCAGCCTTCTACTGTCCCCAAGGCTCCTCAGCCTTTTTGACTCTCTCTTAGGGAGCATAACCAATCTCCCTTTCCCTGTTTTTCCCATTGGGGGTTGCCTCCATCACTTTTATCATCGATGGGCGGCTATCACCACCGACCTCTGGGTCCTTACCATCATCAAGGAAGGGTACTCTCTTCAGTTCCATCGGGTCCCTCCGGACCACCCTCCAAGAGAGTATCCTTCAAACTTGACACAGACCGCCCTTCTTCTTCAGGAAGCTCAGGCTTTGCTCCGGCTCCGGGCCGTCGAGCCGGTCCCTGTGGACCAACACAACAGGGGTTTTTACTCCTGGTACTTCCTTGTTCCGAAGAAGACGGGCGACCTGCTACCTATTCTAGACCTCAGGATCCTCAACAAGTTCCTGGTCAAGGAGAGATTTTGCATGTTGACCCTTGCTTCTCTCTACCCCCTCCTTGAGCAGAACGACTGGTTATGCTCTCTGGATCTCAAGGAGGCCTACACTTACATTCCCATTCATCCGGTCTCTCGCAAGTTCCTCAGATTTCGGGTGGGACATCTGCATCTGCAGTATCGAGTGCTTCCATTCGGCCTGTCCTCATCTCCCAGAGTCTTCACGAAATGTCTGGTGGTCGAGGCTCGACGACTGGCTCATCAAGGCCACCTCGGCTCCAGGGGTCATCTCAGCGACCCTAACCACGATTTGGTTCCTGCAGAGTTTGGGCTTTGAGATCACTTCCCCAAATCTCATCTACAGCCTATCCAGTCTCTTCCCTTCATCGGGGCAGTTCTGGATACCATTCAGCTCAGAGCATTCCTTCCGCCTCAGCACTTGGAGACTCTTCTTCATCTCTGCCAGTCGGTGTCTTCTCGCCTGTCCATCTCAGCGAGACACATGATGGTTCTCCTGGGCCACATGGCCTCTACAGTTCATGTGACGCCTTTTGCCAGACTTCACCTCAGAATTCCTCAGTAGACCCTGGCTTCTCAATGGACTCAGGTGTCAGACCCTTTGACTCATCACATCATAGTCACTCCTGCTCTTCAGCAGTCGCTACTTTGGTAGATGACCTCTTCGAATCTATCCAGAGGTTTGCTGTTTCACACTCCTCCCCATCAGAAGGTTCTCACGACAGATTCTTCGCCCTATGCATGGGGAGCTCATTTGGACGGTCTTCGCACTCAGGGATTCTGGACCAGTGCGGACCGGCTGTATCATATCAACTTTCTGGAGCTCAGAGCGATCTTCAATGCTCTTCAAGCGTTTCAACATCTGCTTCACGATATGGTGGTCCTCATTCGCACGGACAATCAGGTCGCCATGTATTATGTCAACAAGCAGGGGGGCACGGGCTCGACCTCCCTCTGCCAGGAAGCTCTCAGAGTCTGGGATTGGGCGATTCGCCACAACACCTTCCTCAAAGCTGTCTACATTCAGGGGAAGGACAATGCCCTGGCGGACAACTTGAGTCGTCTTCTCCAACCTCATGAATGGACCATCCATTCCAGGCCCCTTCATCAGATCTTTTCTCAGTGGGGGACGCCTCAGATAGACCTCTTTGTGGCTCCCCACAACTTCAAACTGCCTCAATTCTGTTCCAGGATCTACACTCCTCATCGCCTCGAGGCAGATGCTTTTCTGCTGGACTGGGGGAATCGCTTTCTGTATGCGTTTCCTCCATTTCCACTCATTCAAAAGACTCTAGTCAAATTGAAATCAGACCATGCCACCATGATTCTGGTAGCTCCTCGGTGGCCCAGACAGCCTGGGAACTCCCTTCTACTTCAACTCAGCAGCAGGGAGCCGTTCCTTCTTCCAGTGTTTCCTTCACTGCTTACTCAGCAACAGGGATCCCTACTACATCCCAACCTGCAGTCTCTCCACCTGACAGCTTGGTTCCTCTCAACGTAACTCCTCACCAGTTCTCCCAGGCGGTGAGGGAGGTGCTGGAGGCTTCCAGGAAGCCTGCTAATAGACAATGCTACTCCCAAAAGGACTAGATTCTCTTCCTGGTGTGTTTCTAATCGTAAGGAGCCTCAGAGAGCCTCCCTGTCTTCTGTATTGGACTACCTTCTACATCTCTCTCAGTCTGGCCTCAAGTCTACATCCATACGAGTCCACCTGAGTGCTATTGCGGCTTTCCATCAGCCTCACCAAGGGAAACCTCTCTCTGCTCATCCTGTGGTTTCCAGATTTATGAAAGGACTTTTCCATGTCAATCCTCCACTCAAACCTCCAGTGGTTTGGGATCTCAATGTTGTCCTTTCTCAACTTATGAAACCTCCTTTTGAGCCTCTCAACAAGGCTCCGCTGAAGTTTCTCACTTGGAAAGTGGTTTTTCTGGTTGCCCTCACTTCTGCTCGCAGGGTCAGTGAGCTTCAGGCCTTAGTGGCGGATCCACCTTTCACAGTATTCCATCATGACAAGGTGGTCCTTCGCACTCATCCGAAATTCCTAAAAGGGCAACTCGAAACTTCTAAAAGTTTCTACAAGCAAGTATGCTTGTGAGATGTCCGCATCGGGGCTCCGTTGGATGACGTAACCCACTAGTGAGAATAGCTGCCTGCTATCTCTGGATAACAACTGTTTCGGTAAGTAACATTGCTTTTTGGCCTCACCATTGAACCTTGTGATTTAGCTGCAGCTCTTTTTGCTATACCCCAGAAGTCCTCCAGTGGCTTTAAAAGACGTACCCAGTGCAATGGGTGATATCCAGAATTGATCCACACAATTAGTGTGTGGGGTGCTTGAGGCCTGACCATGACCTATCTGTGTTCTCTGTTTAAAAATGCAGAAAATAACACAGAACACGTCGGGCCCACAAGAGGCAACTTTTTGGAACTTCAAAGTCTGGTCCATTGGCATCAGAAGCACTGACCTCCAGTGGTTGCCAGGGCACTGTTTGACACTGGGAGTCTGCTGGCATCAAGGAGGTCTCTTCCACCCTTGACCTTGTTGTTAGTAATAAGCCCTGGGATCGATCTGCATCTGACCCGACACTGAGGACATGTGTAAATTCAGTGTCATCCTGTTCAGCACTAAGATGATTGGCATTGGGCCAAGGCTAAGATTCATCAGCTTCAGGCCCCTTAGACACATGATGCAGGGAGATCCAGGACATCGGCATCGCTGACACCCAAGAAGTATTGGCACAGACAGGGCTGCCCTTCCTCTTTTATTCTGGTTCAGCCAGCACCCCGCTTCTAATATGGCATTGATAACTCAACTAGTTGTCTCCATACCAACACCAATTCCTTACCTGTGCCTGTCTTCAATGACTGGTTTCAGGCCATGCTGAGGAAGGAATTAGCAAGCTTGCTATAGCCCCAAAGCATTCAGGCATTGAGGGTGTTTGTGCCAGCTGCAGTATTCAGCCACTCTGACTAAGAGACCCATGCTTTACTGGACCTTAGATTTTTTTGGAAGGAAGGTTTATTAGACCTTGTTTTCAACAGCTGGGACCACCAGCTCTACAATTTACTTATGGTCTTTGGTTCATAGTATACTAGTCTTTGCAGACACATTCCTACAGGATCAAGTGGCTGAGCTTTATCAGTTGGCCAAAAGCAAGAGAAATGCTGGAATTATCCTGCCATAGGCTCCTATGGTGCTTCTGATTTTGCACATAGTGCTTCGTTGGGTATGGGAATTCAGACTCTCATGGTTGTGTGTCTCTGACCTTGAACCTGCAGTTCAGGAGAGACTAACAGACATGCCTTGCTGGGGACAAGGTGAAAGAGGTCACTAACCTCATCAAGAAACATACTGACATAATACTTGCCCTGGAAATGTTGCTACTATTTGGGTTTTTGCAAGGTACTTGAGACTTGGATTGGCCTTTGTGAAGACAGGATACTGGGATGGATGGACCATTGGTCTGACCCAGTAAGCCTATTCTTATGTTCCTAGGACACCATCCAGTCCCTATGCTGGTGGCCTATTTCTGTGTCCTCCACTATTCGGAGGTTCCCTGGTGAGTCTTGAAGGAGTTTCTGCCACTCTCAATAGCATAGGTTTATTCCTTCTACTCATCTGCAGTAATTTTTAAAATAATTTTTTGTTTCTCAAGCCTTTAAATTTTAGCCACAAAAAATGAAAAGAGAAAAGACCTTAGTGAGGCTTGTGTTTTGTAAACAACACAAACGCCATGTCATTGCCTCAATATCTATCATAGATAAATAAAAAAAACTCCCAGCATGACATATAACCAGAAAGTACAAAGCATGCTGCTTAATATAGAAAACAGCACTTATCTTCACGGTCCCTATGGGGACCACAGTTTCACATAAAGCTTTGTCAAGGAGGTGCCATCAACAAATAAGAATCGGCATGCAATTTTTTTTCTCATCTATTTCTTCAACATGCTCATCTGACAAACAGTTCACAGTGTTTCAGTCAAAAAAAGAAGGGAGGAGAAGGTAATCATTCAAACAGTGGCAGGCAGACATATTTTAAAAGCTTTCAATGACCTACCTCATCCCAGAGGAGGGGCCATAAGTGTTTCAGCCAGTCAGGGCCTTAGACCTCACCCAGTGCATCCCAGTGATGCATTGAGAGAGGCCTAATGCCCAGGATGCACCAGGAAGGGGAAGGCCCACCATTTGAAAAGG
This sequence comes from Geotrypetes seraphini, assembly GCF_902459505.1. Taxonomy (NCBI): domain Eukaryota; kingdom Metazoa; phylum Chordata; class Amphibia; order Gymnophiona; family Dermophiidae; genus Geotrypetes; species Geotrypetes seraphini. Next base: position 92,383,266 of record NC_047092.1, read on the forward strand.
CAGACCTGTGAACAACTCTCCTTCCGGCCTTTATTAGAAGATAGGGGGGTGGAGGGTCAGGGCAGTGGCAGACAAGGCAGGATGGAATAGGCATCCCTCCTACCGATCCTATACAGGAGGGGGGTGTCCTGGCACAATCCTATTTTTACTTTCTTTAATGGGCACAAATGTGCATGTGTAACACATGCACAGCATCTGTGCCCATTACAAAAGAAAGCAGTTCTTTTCTGAACAGATGAGTGGCAGAGGAAGCCCTGAAGCTGCTGGTTGCTTCAGGAAGTCCTGCAGCTCAGTTGGTCAGGGCAGGGAGAGTAGCTTGACAGAAGGGAGGAGCTCTTGGACTTGACGCTAAAGGTGGTTTTTCTGGTAGCTGTGAGCTACAAGCTGTGAGGACAAGTTTTTGTGGTTGCTGGATGTGCAGAGGGTGCTTCTCCGCTATCTTGAGGTGACAAATGATTTTAGGCTCTCAGACCATCTATTTGTCTTATCCAGCTCTAATTGTCGGGGACGACCAGCTTCTAAACTTCTGTCTCCCAATGAATTTCATGGCAATCTGAGCATACTGTACATTGGCTGTGATAAACAACCTCCAGTCATCTTGAAAGCTCACTCTTTCAGAAATGTGGCTTCTTGGGCAGAGTCCAGTGCAGTAGCATCTGATGAAATTTGCAGGGCAGCCAAGTAGTCCATTCTTAATACCTTTATGAAGTTTTACAGAGTGGACGTTTCAGTAGTGGATTTGGTCTTTGGGTCTTCGGTGCTGGTTGCAGGCTCATTTGTTCCGCCCTAGACTCAAAGAAACTGCTCTGGTTTGTCCCATCCGTAAGGAATCATATGCTGTTTGCACAGAAAGGAAGGATTATGTTCTTACCTTGATAATCCTTTTTCCTGTAGAACAGCATATGATTTTTTTTTTTTTCCCTTGAAAATTTATTGAAAGTTTTACAAAATACAAAGGAAAAGTGATATACAAAAAATACAATAGCCAATACATTCAGAATGTTTGATGTCATCAATGTAGGTGGGGGAAAGGTACAAGATATCCTTGATCTAACGGTAAATAAAGGCAGGAAAAGGAGGATAAAAAGATAGGGGAGGAAAGGAAAGAAAAAGGAGGAAGGGCAAGATAAAGTCAGCAGGAGGGAAAGGGAAAACTATCAAAGGAAGGAGAGAAAAAGAAAGGAGTAAAAAAAAAAAAGAATAGGAAAGGAAGAAAGAAACCCTCAGAGGCCCGGAGAAAAGAAAGGGAGAAAGGAAGATGAGAGAAATGAATAACCAACAAGCATGTAATAAGGAGATAAAAGATGCAGTGAGAGTGATAAGTTACAGAGAATTCTAGTACTCTGTAAAAGCAGCCCATTTAATAAGGACTTTGGTAGACAGAGGTGAGAGAGTAGAAATCAACATTTCACGTTTGTGCTGGAGAAGTACTGATTGAAACCAAAAATGTACTGAAAGAGTGTCAAATGATTTCCAGTTAGAGAGTATAAGTCTTAAAGCTATGATAAGAAGTGTATCAAATAATGAATGTTGAGTAAGAGGAATATCAATTGTTGACGCTTCTGATTTTAGCAAAATAACTGAAGAAGAAAGATCAGATTTAAAGTTAAAAATTAAACCAAAGATAGACCAAATGCTTGACCAAAAGTTTTGTAGAAGCGGACATTCGAAAATCATGTGGAGTAAGGTGCCAGGGAGGGTCTTACAATTCCAGCATTTCTTAGTAGGGCGAAGACCAGCTGTATGGAGCTTTTGGGGTGTCCTAGTTGTCCTATGATGTAAGAGGAACATAGATTGGATGGAATTTGCAGAGGAAATGGTTCTAATGCTTTTAGACCAAATAGTTGACCATTGTCTGTCATGTATTGGGTGTCCTATATCAAGTTCCCAGACTGCACGAAGGGAAGCATCTGTGTTCATATAAAGTATGATGAGCAATTTATAGAATTGGGACGCTACATGGCCCGCCTCGAGAAGTCGAGAACAGTGAGGAATCAAAGAAGGAGTTTCCTTTAGAAGAGAATGTAGAATTTTTGATTTTGAAATTACAGTGGTAAGTTGCAACCATTGATAAAAAGCCGAGGCTGGCAGGGCGAATTTGTCGTACTTCCGCAAAGATCAGAAGTTGAATAGCTGGTGTACATAAGAACATAAGAAGCGCCATCTCCGGATCAGACCTTCGGTCCATCAAGTCCGGCGATCCGCACACGCGGAGGCCCTGCTAGGTATACACCTGGCTTATTTTATAGCCAACCATATCTTTATATGCCTCTCTCAAGGAGATATGCATCTAGTTTGCTTTTGAAGCCTAGGACTGTCGATTCCGCAATAATCTCCCCTGGGAGAGTATTCCAGATGTCAACCACTCTCTGTGTGAAGCAGAACTTCCTGATATTAGTCCTGAACTTGCCCCCCCTTAGCTTCATTTCATGTCCTCTTGTCCGTGTCAAATTGGACAATGTAAATAGTTTTTTCTGCTCTATTTTGTCGATTCCTTTCAGTATTTTGAAGGTTTCGATCATATCCCCACGCAGTCTCCTTTTCTCAAGGGAGAACAATCCCAGTGTTTTAAGTCGATCCTCATATTCCAGTTTCTCCATACCCTTCACTAGTTTAGTTGCTCGTCTCTGCACTCTCTCCAGCAGTTTTATATCCTTCTTTAAGTAGGGAGACCAATGTTGGACGCAGTATTCCAAGTGGGATCTGACCATTGCCCTATAAAGCGGCATTATAACTTTCTCCGATCTACTCGAGATTCCTTTCTTTATCATGCCCAACATTCTATTTGCCTTATTTGCCGCTGCCGCGCATTGTGCCGACGGCTTCAGGGTCCTATCTATCAGTACACCCAGATCCCTTTCTTGTTCACTTTTTCCCAGAGTTGCACCTGACATTCTGTACTCGTATTCCTTATTTTTACTGCCTAAATGCATTACCTTGCATTTCTCCACGTTGAACTTCATCTGCCATTTCTCCGCCCATTTTTCTAACCGACACAAATCGCTCTGGAGTTCCTCACTGTCCTCCTGCGATCTGATTGCCCGGCAGAGTTTTGTGTCGTCTGCAAACTTGATGATCTCACTGGATGTTCCGTTTTCCAGGTCATTGATATAAATATTAAAAAGGATCGGCCCAAGTACCGAGCCTTGGGGTACACCACTAGTCACTTTCTCCCAGTCGGAGAACTTCCCATTTATGCCCACTCTCTGCTTCCTGTTTTCCAGCCATTTGCCTATCCATCTTTGTATATCTCCCTCTATGCCATGGCTTTGTAGTTTCCTAAGAAGTCTTTTGTGTGGAACTTTGTCAAATGCTTTCTGGAAGTCCAAGTATATTATGTCCACCGGCTTTCCACTATCAATTTGCTCGTTCACGGTCTCAAAGAATTGGAGTAAATTCGTCAAACACGATTTCCCTTTCCTGAATCCATGTTGACTGGGTTTCATCAAGTCATGTGTGTCCAAGTGCTGAACTATGCTATCCTTGATCAGTGATTCAATCATCTTGCCGGGGACAGATGTAAGACTCACAGGTCTATAGTTGCCCGGTTCTCCTCTCGATCCTTTTTTGAAAATTGGCGTGACGTTCGCTTTCCTCCAGTCGTCTGGTATCTGACCAGTTCTGATTGACAGGTTTGCAAGTTTTTGCAGTAACTCTCCGATTTCGACCTTCAATTCCTTCAAGACTCTCGGGTGAATTTCATCCGGTCCAGGGGATTTGTCACTTTTAAGTTTGTCGATCTGGTAGTATATCTGATCTAAGTTCACTTCAACTGTGGTGAGGCTGTCCTTTATTTCTCCTGTAAACAGTTTCTCCACTTCAGGTATTGTTGAGGTGTCCTCCTTCGTAAAGACAGACGCAAAGAAGGAATTTAGTTTGTCTGCGATTTGTTTATCTTCCTTGATGTACCCTTTTCTTCCCATGTCGTCCAGGGGTCCCACTGCCTCTTTTGCAGGTTTTTTCCCTTTCACGTATCTAAAGAAGGGCTTGAAGTTTTTGGCCTCCCGGGCTATTTTTTCCTCATAGTCCTGTTTTGCATACCTCACCGCCTTGTGACATTTCTTCTGTTCATCTTTATGTTTGTTCCAGGCTTCGGTTGTCTTCGTGCATTTCCATTTTTTGAAAGAGTCCTTCTTTTCTTTTATGGCTTCCTTCACCTGTATGGTAAGCCATGCTGGTTCTCCTTTGCCTTTAGTTCTCCGATCTTTGGAAATCCTCGGAATGTAGAGATCTTGTGCTTCTGCAATAGTATTTTTCAATAGGCACCATGCCTGGTCTACTGTTTCAAGTTTGTCCACCATCTTCTCGAGTCGTTTTGTTACCATGGCTCTCATGCAATCGTATTTACCCTTTTTAAAGTTTAAGGTGGTGGTTAAGGTTTTGGCATGTTTCCCTTTCCCGATGTCAAGTTTAAAGTTGATTACATTGTGATCACTCGTTCCCAGTGGAACCATGACTTCTACTTCTGTTATCGGTCCGGTGAGACCATTTAGGACCAAGTCCAAGGTGGCGTCGCCTCTTGTCGGCTCTTTTACCATTTGCTCCAGGAAGCAATCCCCTAGCACCTCCAGGAACTTGGCCTCCTTGCCGCAGTTGGAGGCTCCTAGTTTCCAGTCTATTCCTGGGAAATTGAAGTCTCCCAATATAACTACATTGCCTATCTTGCATACTTGTTTGATTTCCTCCATCATTTCTGAGTCAGTGACCTCCGCCTGTACAAAGATCAGCAAGAGACCAGATCCCCAATTTAGACCAATTTGGCCGATATATTGGCATTTTGTCAATTAGAAAGGGAGATCATAGAAGAAGTAAGGATAGAAACATCCAACAATTTATCTAATTCAAGTAAACATGAAATCGATTGAGAGATGATGGGATTAGTCTAATGTATTGATGTGTGAGATATCAGCAATTAATGAAGGAGAGAAGGTACAAAGGGCGTGTTCCAGATGCAGCCAAAGGGGACTATAGCCGAAGGCAGGAGAGAACCATCTACTAGATTGTTGTAGTATAAAGGCCTTATGATAGGTTAGAAAATCAGGTAATAATACTCCCACTGTAACTTTAGGAGATTTAAGTTTTTTGAGTTCAGTTTTTGGTGGCTTTCAGTTCCATATAAAAGTAGAAATATGTTTATCAATCGATTTGTAAAACAAGTTTGGGAATAATCATGGGATCATGCTGAGTACAAAATTTATTTTGGGTGCTACAACCATTTTAATTGTCTCAATTCTGCCCCACCATGAAAGATGGAGTAGATGCCATGTTTGCAGTAGAGTTTTGATATGATCAATTAATTTTCACTATTGTAAACCGTAGCAGATAAGGTAGCATATAAATCAATTCTTAGATACCTCATATGGGTAGGAGATCAAATAAGATGAAAGGGTTGAACTAGGGTCTGGTGAGAGAGGGTATTAAGTGGTAATACTTCTATTTTATAACCAGAAAAAATAGAAAAAGAATGTATCAATTCAAAGAGGGCTGGAAGAGATTGGTCCGGATTAGAAAGATATAGAAGTACGTCATCTGCATAAGCTGTCAATTTATATTCTAGTTTGTTGTGTGGGATACCAGTGATTTTTTCGCAAGAGTTAATTGCTAGGAGGAAAGGTTCAAAAGCGATATTCAGTGTTCTCCCAGAAATTTTTTCCAGCCGGGTGGCATGAAAAAGTAGCCGGGTGGAGCGGGGCGGGGAAATTTGGTAGTGGAGAAAATTAAATGTATACTATTTTTATTAGTTAATTATTATTTTCCAATGCTCGATATGACTTCCTTTTTTAAGGTTTGACACTTGTGCCAGAATATTTTTACTAAATCTAAGAAGTATCCAATTCTAGAAGTGAATAATTAGATATTCACCCTCTTCCAAATGGTATAGAGGTTTAAAAAAGGGAAATGCGTTAATGAAGTCATTAGGTTCAATCTAACCATTTATTTCTGCATGAATTTAAACAACTAAAAAAAAAAAGATAAAATATAGCTCATCCAATCATACAAGAAATGGCTGTATACTACACCTCTAATAATGTTTTGATCACTAGGTTCCTTCCTGAGGTCTCACTGAGGATATGAAGTAGATGCTATCCCCACTTCCAGACCTCTTCCACATAATTTATGGAGAGGTGTTACTGAGCCTTGAAAGGCACCTGTGTGATTGATCTTTATCTGCTTCTTTTTTATTTTGCTATAGTGCAAAGTAAGAGCTAGGGCAAAACAGTATAGGTAAAGATGCAGGTAATAATTAGCAATGTATTAAAAATATTTTATCTTTATTTGCTTATAATGTCATTAAATCCAGTGGTGTACCTAGTATATATGACAGCCAGTGCTAATCATTTTTTTTAACAACCCCCTCCTCTATATAAAAAAAGATATTTTTAGTAATAATCCATGAGTCACACAATAAGGGTGCATCTAGGAAAAGGCAGCATCTTAAACACTGCAGTGAGCACTAGAACACCAACACATGCATTGGAAAACTAAACAAACCAGAACCTACACAGTCAATTGATCCTGTAGTCGATGCTAACAGAAAGCCATGTCCTTTTCATACACACAGAACACAGATACACCCTCGCCCAATATGGAATAATCACAAACTAAAAATAGAAATATGTAGAAACCAGACTCTTCATACAATGCAACACCACAGAAACAGTGACACAAGTCCCCTAATACTGTGCAAAATATAAAGACAGTAGATGTAAATTTGAAAAAAAACTTCTACATAAGTCACCACTTTACAAATTAACAAATAGAAATAAAACAAATAATGAGAAATATGAAATACCATTTTATTGGACTAATCCATTTTTCAATTAGCTTTCAGAGGCCAAATCTTTCTTCAAGACAGTACAGTATACAGCTGTTATGGTATCCTGTCCTGATCTGAGGAAAGGGGTTTAGTCCCCCCCCAAATTGCCTTATTTCCATTTCCTATTGATAAATTTTAATCAATACAGTTACAATACTACTTTTTTTTTTTTTTTGTATAAATATTTTTTATTCTTTTTTTTTAAATTCTTACATCAAGTAAAATACATGTAATACATTCAATTATACAAAAAAACACTTGAAATTATCATTAAATTTTCTTACAATGTGAATTAAATAAACCCTTTTTCAGAATTTATATCATATTAATATTACAATAGTTTTCCCTCCCTACCCCTTCTATATGTTCTATACATGTGTTATTATATCTGATCAGTGGAATAAATTGTCAATGGTCTCCATATTTTATTAAATTTGTTAATATAACCTTGTTGTAATGCCAGTACTTTTTCCATTTTATATATATGACAAATTGAATTCCACCAAAAAGTGTAATTCAATTTAGTGTAATCCTTCCAGTTCTGAGTAATTTGCTGTATGGCTACCCCTGTTAAAATTAATAAAAGTTTATTATTATCAGCAGAAATCGGACTTTGTGTTCTCATTGCTGTTCCAAATAATATTGTATCATATGATAGTCCAACATGATTTTCTAATAAATTATTAATTTGGAGCCAAATTAATTTCCAAAAGGAATTAATGCAGGGACAAAAGAATAGTAAATGGTCTAATGTCCCCACTTCTATCTTACAATGCCAGCATCTATTAGATCTACTACTATCTAATTTTTGTAATCTCGTAGGGGTCCATAAAACTCTATGTAATAAAAACAACCATGTTTGACTCATAGATGCTGATCTTGTAGTATGTATTCTCCAGGACCAAAATTTTTGCCATTGAGATGGAGAAATTATCTGTCCTATCTCAATACTCCAAATATCCCTAAGTCCTGATCTCTTTTTTTTGTTTAAAAATTCGTTTATTTTCTTATACCATTTTGCGGCTTGGTGTCCTAGAAAATCCGCTTGAAAACAAAGGATTGGTAAACTATATTGAGTGTTAAGATTCTTCCATTCAGGGAACCCTTCCTGAATGGCCTGCTTCAATTGCATCCATTTAAAATATTGTGTTTTATCTAATCCAAATTTTTGTTGCAATTGTGAAAAACTAAGCAGTGATCCATTTACTATTACATCTTTTAAAGTTCGTATACCTGCTTTTATCCATTGTTTCCATACTATTTTAAATCCACCAATTTTGATCCTGGAGTTTACCCAAATAGATTGATTTAAAGATTTAGTCAAAGGATCTGGTGTTAAATTGCTTATAAATCTTAGTGTTTTCCATGTATCTATTAGAATTCTGTTGTCCTTATATCTCCTAGGCATTGTTATACTGATAAAATGTTCTGGATGTAAAGGAAACATGAGGCGCCATTCTAAATATAACCAGTTGGGTACATTTTCCATGAGATCTGGGAGGATCCAATACATTCCCTGTCTTAAAATATAGGCTTGATGGTACCTATAGAAATTTGGAAAATTTACCCCTCCTTCCTTAATTGTTTTTTGTAATGATGCTAAAGCGATTCTTGGTCTTTTCCCAAACCAAACAAATTTTGTTAGAATATTGTTTAATTTTTTATAAAATGACCCCTGAAAAAATATTGGAATCATACTCATTTGATAACAAACCACAGGTAAAATCATCATTTTAACTGTTTGGACTCTTCCCCACCAAGAAAGATGTAAAGGATTCCATTGCTCGCACATTTCTGTTATTTTTTTTAATAAAAGTTTTTCATTCTCTTTTACTGTGTCATCAATTGTATTTTTTATAAGAATACCTAAATATTTTAGTCCTTCCTCTTTCCATTTAAATGAATATGAATCAAATAGTCCTTTGGTGCAATGGATATTAATTGGAAGAACTTCAGATTTTTCCCAATTGATTTTATATCCAGAAAACTTTCCAAACTTTTCTATTAAATTAAGTAGATGTGGAATGGTGTCTTCTGGTTCTCTTAAATATAATAATATATCATCTGCATATGCAGATAATTTAAATTCCCAATTAGAAAATGTGATTCCCTTTATTCCCTTAGTTTGATTTATTGCAATTAATAAGGGTTCTAGAACGATATCAAATAGTAAGGGAGATAAAGGACAACCCTGTCTAACTCCCCTTAGCAAGTTAAATTTATCAGATAAATTATTGTTTATATTTAATCTTGCTCCAGGGGAGCTATATAATGTTTGAATCATTTTAATAAAACCAGGTCCTATACCAAACCATTCTAGAGTTTGATACATAAACTTCCATTCTACTCTATCAAATGCTTTTTCTGCATCTAATGATATTAGAAAAGCTGGATCATTCAAATTTTTTGCTAAATTTAGAGAATGAAATGCTAATCTAGTGTTATGTGAAGAATGTCTTTTAGCAACAAATCCAGTTTGGTGTATATCAATAATAAAAGGAAGAGCTTTTGCTAATCTTATAGCTAGCACTTTAGCAATTAATTTAGCATCTACATTCATCAAAGATATAGGCCTATAATTTGTTATCAATGTCGGATCCCTGTTTGGTTTTGGTAAGACAATTATAACAGAATCAGCCATAGTTCCTGTTATATTTCCATTATTTATTTGATATTGATATAAATTTAATAGATAAGGTAATAAAATATTTTGAAATGTTTTGTAAAATTCAACAGTATATCCATCTCCACCTGGAGCGGATCCAACTCTAAGAGCTTTCAATGCTGATTCTACTTCTTTTAAAGATATATGATCTTCTAAACTTCCTTTTATATGATCCGGAATATTTGGTCCAATAAATGCCTTTAAAAATTCTATACCATCTTGTTCTTTATTTTCATAAGTATCAGAAGTGTATAAATCCTTATAAAAATCAAGAAATTGTTTTATAATATCTTCATTACTAGTGTGTGTATTGCCCTGTTTATCCTTAATTGCAATAATCTTAGATTTTCTTTTTTTTGCTTTAATTAAATTTGCTAATAATCTTCCATTTTTATTTGAATTTCCATAATACTGTACTTGCCGACAGAACATATCTTTCCTTACAAATTGAGAAGAAATCTCATTATATTTAACTTTTGTTTTTAATAATTTCTGCAATGTATCGTGTTCCCATTTAGTAATTAATTTTTGTTCTAATAATTTAATTTCTTGTTCCAATTGTATAAATTGTTTTTTAAGTTGTTTTTCCATATATGCAGAATATGATGTGATATTTCCTCTCATTGTTGCTTTATAAGCGTCCCATAAAATTTCAATGTTTATGTTATCCAAATCATTAAATTGAAAGAAATCATGCATTTTTTCTTTAATATTTTCTATAAATTTTATGTCTGCAAGTAAAGCATTGTTAAATCTCCAAATTGGTTTAGAATAAACAGATATATCATTTTGTAGATCAATCCACACACCAGCATGATCTGATATAATAATAGGATCAATAATTGCTTTCATCACTTTTTGTGCTATGTTATTAGAAACAAATATATAATCAATTCTTGAAAAGGATTTATGGACCTGAGAACAAAAAGAATATTCTTGATCATTAAAATGAAGGATACGCCATATATCTACTAAATCACAAGTTTGTATCAAATTATCTAATCCTAATGATTTCATTATTTTACTTGGTTTTTTATCCAAAATAGGATCCATTACAGCATTGAAATCTCCAGCTACTATTAAATTAGAAGCAGCCAGTGGTAGTAATATCTGTTGAATAAGAACATAAGAACATAAGAAGTTGCCTCCGCTGAGGCAGACCAGAGGTCCATCTCGCCCAGCGGTCCGCTCCCGCGGCGGCCCATCAGGCCCATTGCCTGAGCAATGGTCCCAGACTATCCCTATAACCTACCGCTACTCTTACCTGTACCCTTCAATTCCTTTATCCTCTAGGAACCTATCCAAACCTTCTTTGAAGCCTTGTAACGTGCTCCGGCCTATCACAGCCTCCGGAAGCGCGTTCCATGTGTCCACCACCCTCTGGGTGAAAAAGAACTTTCTGGCATTTGTTTTAAACCTGTCTCCTTTTAATTTTTCCGAGTGCCCCCTTGTACTTGTGGTTCCCCGTAATCTGAAAAATCTGTCCCTGTCTACTTTTTCTATACCCTTCAGGATCTTGAAGGTTTCTATCATGTCTCCTCTAAGTCTCCGCTTTTCCAGGGAGAACAGCCCCAGCTTTTTCAGTCTGTCAGTATATGAGAGGTTTTCCATACCTCTTATCAGTTTAGTTGCTCTTCTCTGGACTCCCTCAAGTACCGCCATGTCCTTTTTGAGGTACGGCGACCAATATTGGACACAGTACTCCAGATGCGGTTGCACCATTGCACGATACAGTGGCAGGATGACCTCCTTTGTCCTGGTCGTGATACCCTTCTTAATGATACCCAACATTTTGTTTGCTTTTCTTGAGGCTGTGGCGCACTGTGCCGACGCCTTTAAAGACTTGTCCACCATCACTCCCAGGTCTCTTTCAAGGTTACTTACCCCTAGCAGTGATCCTCCCATTTTGTAGCTGAACATCGGGTTCTTTTTCCCTACATGCATGACCTTGCATTTCCCTACATTAAAGTTCATTTGCCATTTTTTGGCCCATTCTTCTAGCGTCGTTAGGTCCCTTTGCAGATCTTCGCAGTCTTCCATGGTTTCAACCCTGCGGTAGAGTTTGGTGTCATCCGCAAATTTAATAACTTCGCAATTTGTTCCCGCCTCCAGGTCATTAATAAATATATTGAACAGGAGCGGTCCCAGCACCGACCCCTGCGGAACTCCGCTCGTGACCCCATGCCAGTCTGAGTAATGGCCCTTCACTCCAACCCTCTGTTTCCTGTCTGCCAGCCAGTTTTTGATCCATCGGTGGACCTCCCCTTGCACCCCGTGTCTCCACAGCTTTTTAAGCAGTCTTTCGTGCGGTACCTTGTCAAAGGCTTTTTGAAAGTCAAGGTAAATGATGTCAATGGATTCCCCTTTATCCACCTGTCTGTTTACCCCCTCAAAGAAGTACAATAAGTTTGTGAGGCATGACCTACCCTTGCAGAAGCCGTGCTGGCTCGACTTTAGCTGTCCATTGTTTTCTATGTGTTCACAGATACTGTCCTTAATCATTGCTTCCATCATTTTTCCCGGGACCGAGGTCAAGCTCACCGGCCTGTAGTTCCCTGGGTCCCCCCTTGAACCCTTCTTGAAGATGGGTGTGACATTTGCAATTTTCCAATCCTCCGGGATCTCTCCAGTTTTTAAGGATAGGTTACATATTTGGCGAAGTGGCTCTGCTATTACGTTCTTTAGTTCCTTGAGTACCCTTGGGTGAATGCCGTCCGGACCTGGCGATTTGTCGCTCTTTAGTCTGTCTATCTGCCTGAGGACATCCTCTTGGCTTACCTCTAGTTGGACCAGCTTTTCATCCTGATCCCCATTTACGATGTCCTCCGGTTCCGGAATATTGGATGTATCCTCCCTCGTGAAGACTGACGTGAAGAACTTATTTAACCTGTCTGCTATCTCTTTTTCCTCTTTTACCACTCCTTTTTTGTCTCCATCATCCAATGGCCCCACTTCTTCCCTTGCCGGTTGCTTCTCCTTCACATATCTGAAGAACGATTTGAAGTTTGTTGCTTCCCCTGCCAGTCTCTCCTCATATTCCCTTTTAGCTTTTTTAACCACACGGTGACACTCCCTTTGGTGTTCTTTGTGTTCCTTTTGGTTGTCCTTTGTTTGGTCCTTTTTCCATTTTTTGAACGATGCTTTCTTGTCACTTATCGCCTTTTTCACTGCAGTTGTTATCCACGCTGGGTTTTTTGTTCGGTTTTTTTTGCATCCCTTCCTGAATCTGGGGATGTACAGGTTCTGTGCCTCTTGCACCGTGCCCTTGAGTAGGGACCAGGCTTTTTCTACAGACTCCATCTTCCTTTCGCTACCATTGAGTTTCTTTCCCACCAGTTTCCTCATGCCATCATAATTCCCTTTTTTGTAGTTGAGTGCTGTCGCTGTGGATCTTTTCACCTTTGATGGTCCAATTTCCAGCTTGCACTGGATCATGTTGTGATCGCTGTTTCCTAGGGGTTCTAGCACCGCCACCTCCTTTGCAGGTCCCCCTAGCCCAGGGGTGTCAAAGTCCCTCCTCGAGGGCCGTAATCCAGTCGGGTTTTCAGGATTTCCCCAATGAATATGCATTGAAAGCAGTGCATGCACATAGATCTCATGCATATTCATTGGGGAAATCCTGAAAACCCGACTGGATTCCGGCCCTCGAGGACTGACTTTGACACCTGTGCCCTAGCCCATTGAGGATTAGGTCGAGAGTTGCATCCCCCCGTGTTGGTTCCGTGACCAGCTGTTCCATGAAACAGTCCCTCGTGGTTTCCAGGAATTTGGTCTCCCTTGTGCAGTTTGAGTGTCCAATACTCCAGTCTATCCCAGGGTAGTTGAAGTCTCCCATCACCATCACGCTTCCGCTTTTGCATATCTGCCTCAGCTCAGCCTCCAGGTCCTGGTCGAGTGCTTCCGTTTGTCCAGGTGGGCGATAGTACAGGCCCAATTTTATGTCTGCTCCAGCTCCTCCAGGTAGCTTAATCCATAGTGATTCCAAGTCGTCCGCCCTTACTGTTGTTTCTATCCTGGTTGAAGGTATGGAGTCCTTTATATAAAGCGCTATTCCTCCACCCTTCTTGTGTGTCCTGTCCCTCCTGTAGAGTTTGTACCCTGGTATGGCCACATCCCATTTGTTGTCGTCAGTCCACCACGTTTCTGTGACTCCTATTATGTCCAGGTCCTTTGTACTGGCTATGACTTCTAGTTCTCCCATTTTGGCTCTTAGGCTCCTAGCATTAGTGTATAGGCAATTTAAGTCCTGGTTGTTTGCCTTCTCCGCTGGTTTTCCTCGTGGTTTGGTGCCCCTGCCAACCTCCTCATTGGTTGCCAGCCCCGGAGCTTTGTTGTGTTCATCCCCATCCTGCGGTGTGTCTATGTTGTCCTCAGCCTGCTCCCCCATGTTTGGATGACCCTCTGGCTCCTGTTGCTCTCTCTTAATTCTGCTTGTTAGGTTCGTTTGTGCATTGGCTCCCTGCATTGCGTCCTTGTGTCCTTTTCCCAAAAGTTCCCTCTCAGTCCCGAGCCCTCTTTTACAAATTTCTGGTTCAGTATCCTTGTTTGATACTTTGGTCCGATGTGTCGAGGTCAGGTCGACTGTCGGCTTTCCCCTTCTCCTCAGTTTAAAGCCAAGTCTATGCTGCTCTGGACGTTGCGTGCCAGCAACCTCGTCCCAGCCGTGCTCAGGTGCAGTCCGTCCCTCCTGTAGAGCTTGTTCTTCCCCCAAAAAGTTGTCCAGTTCCGTACAAAGTGGAAACCCTCCTCTTCGCACCATCTCCTCAGCCAACCGTTTACTGCTTGCAGCTCGGTCTGTCTCTTAGCATCTGCCCTCGGTACTGGCAGGATCTCCGAGAAGGCTATCCTCCCTGTCCTCAGCTTCAGTTTCCTCCCCAGGATCCTGAACTGCTCAGTTAGTGTAGTCCTGTTGTAGCTCCTCCTGCTGATGTCGTTGGTTCCAACGTGGATTATCACCGCTGTCTCCTCTGTTTCAGCTCCGTCCAGGATTCTCTCTATTCTGTCAATGACGTCCTTCGTTCTCGCCCCCGGGAGACATGTCACTAGTCGGTCCTCTCTCCCTCCTGCTATGTGACTGTCCACTTCTCTCAGGATTGAGTCTCCCACTACAATTGCAGACTTCCCCTTCCTTGGTTGTCTCTCTGGTCTCAGGTCCGTGTCGCGATCCGTTAGAATTTCCTCTGGGTTCGGTTGGGTCACTATCTCCTCTGTCTGTCCAGCTCCTCCGCAAGGTCCTACTCTCATGACGTCTGGTGGATTCTGTCCAATTGTTGGTTCCATTCCGATGTGCTGTTTGTCCTGAGCCGCCACCATCCTGCAGGCCTCCTCGATGAATTTCTCGAGCTCTCTTACTTGCTCCGTGACGTGACTCTCTCCGGTGATATCCTCCGTTGTCCAGCATGGTTCCTCTAAGGTGCACAGTCCTTCCAGCTCCTGGACCCTGGCCTGCAGTCTCCCGACCTCCTTCCTCAGGCTATCCAGTTCCTGACATCGACCGCATATGTACGCCTGCCTCCCGGAGGGGAGGTAGTCATACATATGACACTCGATGCAGTACACTGGGTAGCTCCGCTGGGTTCCTGCAGCCTCCATTTCTTTTTCCCTGCTCCTTTGGTTCCTCGGTGTGTATGAGTGGTGTCCGGCGTGCAGCTAGCTGAAAGGGTAGAGAGAGAAGAGAGTAATGAGAGAGAAAAAAAGATTTTTGCTGCTGCTGCTGTCTGGGCTCCTTCTCAAGGCTCCTTCGCAAAGGCGCTCGCGCCGAACGGCTGGGCGCCGTTGGCTCCCTTCTTCTTATAGGGGGAGCCCGGGCCCGATGTAACCTCTGACGCGGGTGGGGGTGGGCGGAGCTAACTCTCGCCGCGACCCCAGTCTAACAGCCTGCTCTGGCTGTTTCCTCCTGGCTTTCCCTCTGCCTCTCTGCTCCTGCAAAGAAGAAGAACAAAAACAAAAAACGCTGCCGAGGTTTGCCTCGTGCCCTGGCTCCCTTCTTCTTATAGGGGGAGCCCGGGCCCGATGTAACCTCTGACGCGGGTGGGGGTGGGCGGAGCTAACTCTCGCCGCGACCCCGGTCTAACAGCCTGCTCTGGCTGTTTCCTCCTGGCTTCCCCTCTGCCTCTCTGCTCCTGCAAAGAAGAAGAACAAAAACAAAAAACGCTGCCGAGGTTTGCCTCGTGCCCTGGCTCCCTTCTTCTTATAGGGGGAGCCCGGGCCCGATGTAACCTCTGACGCGGGTGGGGGTGGGCGGAGCTAACTCTCGCCGCGACCCCGGTCTAACAGCCTGCTCTGGCTGTTTCCTCCTGGCTTCCCCTCTGCCTCTCTGCTCCTGCAAAGAAGAAGAACAAAAACAAAAAACGCTGCCGAGGTTTGCCTCGTGCCCTGGCTCCCTTCTTCTTATAGGGGGAGCCCGGGCCCGATGTAACCTCTGACGCGGGTGGGGGTGGGCGGAGCTAACTCTCTCCGCGAACCCGGTCTAACAGCCTGCTCTGGCTGTTTCCTCCTGGCTTCCCCTCTGCCTCTCTCAATATTTTTGAAAAACTCTATTTGATTTGAATTAGGAGCATATAAATTGAATAAATCCAGGGTTGTATTCCTCAGATTCATTTTAATATGTACCCATCTTCCTAATGGATCAAATTTTATTAACTTAAAATCTGCTATACATTTTTTATTTATGAGAATAGCTACTCCTGCTTTTTTTCCAACAGCAGGTGCATAAAAACATTTGGACACCCAACCCTCTTTTAGTTTATTAGATTCAATACCTGACAAGTGTGTCTCTTGTATGAAATAAATATCAGCTTTTTGCTTATGAAAAAAATTTAGTACTTTCTTTCGTTTGATTGGATGGTTAAGACCATTGACGTTAAGAGAATAAATTTTAAGAGCCATTTAAATTAAAAAGTAATATTTTAATTAAAATTTTATAAATATATTTTTGATCAGATATCCACACATGTTTAATATTTATTCTTCTAGTTATTATTAAACCCTTAATTTTAAGATTTTCTTTAATTAATTTCATCTCCCTTTTCCCATCCCCCTCCCTTCCCTCCCCATTTAGCAAAAATAGTGTATACTTGGTAACACGCATATCAAGGTCAGCCATAACACACTCCAAGAAGACCCTTTAGCTTTCCAAATACAGTTTAAGTCATTAAATATTTAAATAAAATTAAAATATAAATAATTCATATATTATATATCTGTGAATTCAATCAGTTACATATACATTTCTTAGGATATTTTAAAAGTCTATATTTATTACCATCAATTCATTAATAATTAAATAAATATAGTATTTTTCATTCTATCTCAAAAAACTTTTTCCTCTTATCTTATATTTTATTATAGTAATATCATTAATATGGGAACATAATGATATAGGAACAATAGTTTCACAAGTAAAGAATCTCCCCCCCCATGAGAGAACACCGCTAAAATCACACACCAGGCACATACATCGTTTTTCCACTTATCTGATTCTTTCTCTCTCTCTTCTCATTTTTATTTTCTTCTTTTTCCTTGTCTTCTTTCTTCTTCTTTTCTTAAGGAGATTATATTGAATAGTTCTTTACGATCTTCCAAAGTTATTGTAATCCATTTTCTGATTTCTTCTTCTTCTTATATTTTATATTATATGTTCATGTTGTGTTTCCAGTATGAAAAAAATCCATTTCCTTCGTTCCTTATGCATAGACCTTCGGGATTGTAAGTTTTTAGATTTTTTAAGTCATTTTAAAGAGAGAAGAGGAAACACAATTTAAACAAGCATATATATGCGTCCGGTGTGCGATCCCGCAGCAGTCTCACCACAGGAAAAGAAAAACTTCACCCGAAAAACCATTCCCCTCAATTTTTTTATTTTTTATTTTTTTTTTAATCTCTGATGTTCCCATCAATATATTCTGTCTGTAATCAATTTCAAAGCAGGCTTTTAGTTATATTATCCTTTCTATATTACATTCATTTAAATTTATGTTAACTTTCTTTTTCATATTTTATATTATAATTATTTCCTGTTAAACTTACAAACATATAATTGCATTAAGCCTTTGAAATATTTTTTTTTTTTTAGAATGTCTGTTACATTCTAATTCTATTGTAAGAGAGACGTTGAAAAGAATATATTTGAAGCTAAATAAAAACATTCTAAATCGTTGCATTTTGAAATATAGTAAATTCTTTAAAGTTATTTTCTCTATATAATTAATATATGATGATATATATAGTATAATATTTCCCCAAATTTATATTAATAAATTAAAGACATATTATTCAAAATTAGGATAACATAGGTATTTCTTGAGTTTGAATAAATTTCTCTAGTTTCTCAGCATCATCAAATGTAAAAGTTTTATTTCCGATGGTAACCTTCATGTTTGCAGGATACATTAATCCAAACTTTGCACCTAATTCTCTTAGTTTTGGCCTCAATTCCAACAATTTTTTCCTTTTTATAGCTGTGTTTTTAGCAAAATCAGGAACAAAGTGGATATAAGCATCTTGATATTTAAGACCTTTATTTTGCTTTGCTAGTTGAAGTATTTCTAAGACCTGTTGGTGGCGCAATAGTTTGAATATAAATGGTCTTGGTCCGTGTTGATTTTCTCCTCTCTTCATAGGCACTCTATGTGCTCTTTCTACCTCTATGGGATATTTTGTTTTTATAGGAAGTAGTTTGGGTAACAGATTTTCAATAAAGAGTACCGGATTTCCCTTTTCTGCTCCTTCTGGTAATCCAATCAAACGGACATTACTTCTTCTTTCTCGATTAGAATAATCTTCAATTTCTTTAGTAAGTATTTCTATTTTTTTTTCTATCTGTTCGACTGTAACTTGCTTCTTCTTCTACAAACATCATTCTTTCTTCTAGATTATTTGACTTTAATTCCAGGAGATCCATTTTTTTGTTTAGTGCTGAAACGTCCTCTGATATATTCGTAACTTTTTTCGTTAATACTGATAGCATTTCTTTTATTTCCTTTAGTTCTTTTACTACTTCTATATCTGTCATTTTTGAACCTGTCTCCTGTTCCGGTTTTGATCTTTTGCTGCTACCAGCCACCGCAAAGTCGTTTTTGTTCTGTTTTCCTGTTGCCATTCTTTTATCTTGTCTTCTTTATTAATCCAAGCTTTTTTTTTCCTTATTTTTAAAGTTTTTTTTTTAGACTTTTTGCAGACTTTCAAGGTCTTTTTCTTGGAGCTCACTTATTAGCCAACCTTCCTCATGCGCTTCCAAGCCACGCCCCGAGTTACAATACTACTTGATTCTACGTAAAGCAAAAAAAAAATATTTTTTTTCTACCTTTTGTCGTTTCTGCATTAGTCATCTTCTCTTCACTCTCTTCTTTCTATTCAGCATTTGTCCTCGCTCCCTTCCATGCAACATCTGTCCTCTCTCTTTGCCCCTTCCACCCAGCCTCTACCCTCTCTCTACCCCTTCCATCTACTGTCCACCCTATCTCTGCCCCTTGCATCCACTGTCCACCCTTTCTGCCTTTTCCATCCAGTGTCTGCCCTCTCTCTGTTCCATATGGTATCTTCCCTCTTTCTATGTCTCTTCAGTAAACTCTATATCCTGTGCCCTTTCTCTCCTTTGTACATGATTTATTTCAGCTTCAACCCCTCTCCATTTTTTGTCTCCACCCCTCCCCTATGCTCTGGCATCTCTCTCTTCTCCTTTCCTTCCTTGCCACTCCACCCCATGGTCTGACATCTCTATCTCCTTCCCTTCTCTCCCCCCTCTCCAGTATCTGCCTCTCTCTTTCTCTCCGTCTTTCTTCTGTGAGGAGATCATGTTGATCTTGAACACTGAATAATTCTTCCATATTCCCCATAACACTGTACTGTAGTCTGGTCCAGCAGACTGCTTTGGCACTATTACATGGGTAATAGTAAATTCATTATGCATCAGCTTTCCACACAGAATGCCACAAGTCCTATTTCTTGTGCTGTGTTTACATCTGCCAGCAGCAGAAACTTGTGAGACAGATCCCTTGGCAATACTACACTTCGGAGCCCTTTGACCATCTGGTTCTGTATGGCTGCAGGCTTTAAAGCTCTGTTTACTGGAGGAGACTGTCTAGCATACATAGTTGCATCACTCTTAAAGATCTGATCAGAGATTACATTAGACAAGGTGGTATTTTTAGGCAAGGAAAAACAGGACATGTTCTCCTCAATCTGCTCAGATGCCCTTTAATGTTTGTCTGATCTCGGGCTAAATCTTGCCTCCTGAGCTAATCTTCAAAGGAGAGCGGAGTGAGATCCGTTTTGGGCCGCATGTTGTACAGGGCTGGACTAAGGCAAGTTGTAAGCTTCCTTCCATCGCTGACCTATCTTCCATAAGTCAGCAACGGAGGGAAGCTTACAACTCGCTGCTCTTGTTTGCTTCGGGCCTTCCTCGTTGCCAGGTCCTTCCTTTACAGAAACAGAAAGTAGGCAGGACCCGGCAGCGAGGAAAGCCCGAAGCAAGCAAGAGCAAGTTGTAAGCTGACCTGTCTCCTATAGCGAACCCATGCTCCGGGGCGTGTGCATGCCAACTTCCCTTCTCTTCCCCCCTTGGGACGTGACTTCCGGTTTCGGAGGGAAGCGGCATGCACGTTAGAGCCCCGGAGCATGGGTTCAAGTTGCTTGCTGGCGTTAAAAACTAAAAAAAAAAAAAAAAGTCTGGCTCCTGCGATTAAGGCTGTGCCAAGTCAGCCCAGTAAATCTCCAAGCCGGTGAGAAGGTTTTTTTTTTTAATGTTGAGCAGAAGGTGGCAGCAGCAGCAGGATTGCGATCGAGATTACAGCCGGGCGCTCATCTAAATTAGCTGGGCGGAGCGCCCGGCTGAAAGGCCCTGGGAAGAACACTGGATATTAAATAGATATGGCGAAAGGGGACAACCTTGTCTGGTACCCCTATGTAGCAAGAAAGGGGTGGATAAAATGTTGTTTGTAATTATAGAAGCATTGGGCAATGAGTAGAGGATTTTAACATAGTTGATAAATTGAGGGGGAAATCCAAACCAGTGCATCGTTTTAAAAAGGTGTGACCATTCTACTCTGTCAAATGCTTTATCAGCATCTAATGAGAGGGCAATACACGGGTCTTTGATAGTACGAGCAAAAGAAGCAAGATGAAAGAAGAGACGGGAGTTGTCCGATATAAGTCTTCCTGGCATAAAGCCCACTTGGTGTGGAGAAATAAGTGTACCAATAGAGCTCTGTAGTCTAGTAGAAAGAGTGGTTGCGAAGATTTTATAATCTGTATTAAGTAGAGAGATAGGAATCTTAGGATCTTTTCCAGGTTTTGGAATAACTGTAATAACAGCTTCTAGGAAATGACTCTTGGATCCACTTTGTGGGCTAAGTGAATTAAATAGATTGGTAAGTGTATTAGAAAGTTTATCTTTAAAAAGTTTATAAAGTTCTACTGTAATACCATCAGCCCCAGGGGATTTACCAGAGGATAAGTGTTTTATGGCTAGGAGAATTTCTGAGTTAGCAAGGGGATGTTGAAGTTCTTCAGAATCTGATAGTCTAAGTTTAGGTGATTTGTAATGTGGCCAAAAATTCATCTGCACCGGACATCTGTTGTTAGGCTTCAGAAGAATATAGCTGAGAGTAGAAATCATGGAATGCCTTAAAATGTCAGAGTGTGACGACAGGAGTTTCCCATCAGAAGCTCTAATAGAGGATATTTGCACTTTAGTTCTTTTACGTTTGAGATAATTAGCTAGCATTTTACTACTTTTATTCATTTCCATATAATATTTAGTAGCAGTAATAAAAATATATTGTTGCGCTGCTATGCTAGCTAATTTGTTATAGTAATATTTTAATTTATATATTTCAGGCAATAGGGTTTTATCATTGGAGTGAAAAAAATTCTGTTCAAGACTTTTAATTCGAAGTTCGAGGTTGTGTTGTTCCTTTCTATCTTTTAATTTGTAAGCTTGACAAGAAATCCGAAACTTTCAAGGCCTCCCAAATAATTAAAGGATCCAGGAAATCAGTATTGTTGAATTGAAAAAATTCTTCTATAAATGTGTCTAACCACTGTCTGACAGATTCATCTAATAGCAGATGATTGGGTAATCACCAAAGGGGGGATCTATGAGAAATTACTATATCACATTTTAGCTCAAGCGATATTGGAGCGTGATCTGAGATGACAATAGGATTAATAGTAGTAGAAACTAAGTTAGGTAAAATGGAAGAAGATATAAGAAAGTAATCAATTCTGAAGTAACTTTTATTTGGGGCGGAGAAAAAGTTATAATCTCTTTCATCAGAGTGTTGTAATCTTCATGGTTCAGCTAGATCATAGTGTTTAAGTAGGGAGTTCAATACAATATTAGCTTTAGAAGGGACTATGCAGTTGGAAGAGTGTCTATCAAGCCAGATATCTAAAGGTAAATTAAAATCACCTGCTAATATAAGAGGAAGGGAGTTTGAAATAATTGAGTAAATCATTCAGGTGAATCAATATTGGGGGCATATATGTTAGCAAGAAGAGCTTCTTGTGAAAAGATGTTTGCCCTAACGATTAGCCATCTGCCTTCTGTGCCATGTTTGGCTTCTAGGAGTTGAAAAGGGACAGATTTATGAGAAAGGATTGCTACTCCAGGCTTTCTACCAAGTGATGGAGCGTCTGCTATTTGTATTAACCAATTATTGGCACCTAGACAATGAGAGAGATTAGAGATGTGAGTTTCCTGCAAAAAGACAATTAACGGCCTGAGTTTTTTAAGATGAATGAGAATTTTTTTTCCTTTTAACATTCCATGATACGAACGATAGATAGATTGGAAAGCAAATTATTGCAGGCCATAAAAATTAGGATTTTGTTTATATGATTGAAGCACTGTATTTCAGAGAAAAGAAAGAAGCAAAGAAGGGCCTCTGCGGGAAAAGGAGTAGAAAAGGCATGAAGAGCTATAAAAAGCTCAGCCGGTGTACAGAGATTGAGAAATAAAGGGGGAAAAGCAGATAGACAAGAGACGCTTGGGGAGAAGACAACCTCCTATAGGTAGAACACATTATGGGAAAGCCAGGAGTGAGATATTCAATATAACAATAAATAATAGATGTCAATAATTATTGCAAAGATTAAAGAATGAAACGTAGAGAACATAATAATTCCAAAATAAAGATTAGTGATAAAACTACTTATTTCAAATATTTAAAGTCCAGCGGGTAGAGAAAGAATAAAACATTCATGGTATATATAAAGGTGGAGATAAAACAGGGTGATGGAGTCACCAGGTTATAGCCAAGTCATAAGTTAACATAAGGGAATAGATAGAACTACAAGGACAGGTATATGGATCTAAAGCATTTAAGAAATCAATTAGTTAATATATTAGGTACTGAAGGATAAAGAATTCCTAACATCTGATGAGAGAAATAACACAATTCAGTTAGAAAACTAAAGCTAAGGGTAAGCTGCATCAAACATACAAATCAATAATAATCAGAAGGGCTATTTTAATGAATCAAAAGATGTTTGTTAAAACGATTTGTAATATAAGTAGGTATGAATTCATCTTGATGGGCAATTAAAAATATATAAAATAGGAAGGTAATGAGAGCAAGATTAAGAAATAATAGTTTAGTAAATAGAACAATACAATATTATAAATCTTGTGAATAAACAGGGTCAATTCATCATTGAAGGAGTCAGGAAGAAGCACCATTCACTTTCTAGGCATAGAGAACTACAACAAGAATTCATTATGAAGGTAGAATAAGTTGTAAGTCGAATGTCTTGTGAATGGGTTTCAAGCAGCATGAGGGGCATATAAAAACACATTAATAAAACAAAAAATAGTATTCTAAGCAATAATTAAGAAGAATATCATCTAGTTGAAAACTAAGCATTTGATAGCAGCATATATAATATTAGCAAACAAAATCATCTTAATAGGCATGTAAAATTAATATATCAGTATTCGAGATTGGTAGAGTTAGAACCATAGAATCAATGAAACAATTTGATATTACAGAGCAGGGAGCATGGATCGAGCTGAAGTATATTCTAGTGTGAGACCTAAAAAATCCATGCCAGAAATTGGAGCAGTATGAGGACATAAAACAGTATAAAAAAGTTGGAGTAGTATTGTAATTCATATAAAAGACAGAGGAAACATAAATCAACGTGAAGGAGTTCTAGAACATATAATGTCAGTAGGTAAAGCAGGGTTAACGGAAAAAGGAAATGGGTCATTCCATGTCAAGTGATCAGATTCTTGGAAAGTGCCCTGCATGACCATCACGGATTTTGATGAAACTTCATATGCAGAGTCCACCATGTCTCAAACGAACTTTGGTAAAGTTTTAGTTTCGTCTGTGGAATATTTGTGGAGATATAGCCATTTGTTTGACCCCATACCACAATGAAATACAGTACGACAATGACATTCTAACAACTTTGAGACACAATATCTCCCGAGCTGTGTTTTTCAGTTTTTTTGGACTTAGCTACCCTGCACAACTTTTTGAGCTCTGTTCATTGCTACCAATAACAATTTTTGCCGAGCACTGATTGAATGCCTGAATTACAGTAAACTTGGCCGAAAAAATTAGTGCTCCAAAAAAAGTCAGTTTGATATTACTTAGCTTCCACAATAATTGAGTAATAAATGCGAAATTTGGCGCATAATGTCTCAGTACAACGTTGTTTTCAAAAGTACAATTTCAACCTCCAAGCTCTTTCCATTAGTTTACAAATTAAGTGTAAAGTTGCTAATTTGTGTAAAAAGGCCAAAAATAGGGTATTTTCAGCCTGCTTTTACAGAAAAATACCTTTTAGAAACTCTTTCAAATCAGTCTCATTAGAAAGAGCATATTTCAAACCCCCTAGAAAAGTGGACTTCATTTTTCAACGCAGGTTAACAATGGCTGAAAAAGGGGGACAAAGTTGGGAGACGTTGCCATGGCAACAACCTCTATTTCAACATAGTTCTGTCATTTTTAAAGTTACAGTTTTGTATTGACGTAGTATTACTACTACTCTATTGCGTTGGTCCATGGTGACATTGTCACTACCAGTTCAAGAGTTTGAACTGGCAACCCCATCGCCATAGGGGTCACGCCCGATAGCTGTGCAATACCAGCCACGGGTGGGCCACTTCGTCCAGGTTCCCAAGCCTCGCATTTGGTTTTTTTGTCAAGGTTCCAAAGCCTTTTGTTGGTATCTTTCTGGTTCCAAAGCCAATGATTAGGGTGTCTTATCCTAGGTTCCCAAGCCTAAATTGGGTATCTTATATGGTTCCCAAGCTGAAGTGAAGTCCACTTTGATTTTAACTGCCAGCAATCTTTATAACATTCTGTTAAATTTTTGAGCCACTTTCTTCAATGCAGTTTCTGGAAATTGATATTGGCGGCCGGATGATGTAACTGAAGGGGCACAAAGCATGCAGATGAGGTGTTGCTCTGGAACCCAACAAACATCTTGCCTTTGTGGCCAATAAAACGAATGAGCTGGACCGTGAGGATGCATAAATTTTATCAATGCATCATTTTGTTCAATTGAGACTTCAACAACGTTGCCTATCCACCATTGATTATCGTAAGTACAGGCAACGTAGCAACCAGGAAAGATTTCGGACACTTTCAAATTTGGAATGGCAGTATCAGAAATTTTGGCAACAAAATTTATTGTGTCATTTGAAACTTTGCTGACACGAACCGAGTTTGAGTCGACTGGTACAAATTGGTGGTGCTCTCTGGTACCGGCTACTGTGCTGCTTTCATGCCATCTTTCTTCTTGAAACTTTTTGCTTTCTTCAATTTCTTCTTTTGGAACATAAATGTATTTAACTCCGTGTATATTTTGGTCACAAAAGTTAAATAGATCCTTTGGCGTCAATATTTGATCCGTTGATGGTCTTTGGAGGCTAGCCCGGGCAGCCAGTCGTTTAGTTGTTCCACCAACTCCATCGCAGGGTGATTTTCCGTGGCTAGTTCCAAAAAAATTCCATTCAGCCTCAATGTTGAAATCATTTCTGTGATTGCACAAATTCACAAAGTTCTTGTAGTTTTTATATTGTGCAGCTGAGCTGTCAATGAAGTAGTATATTTTGGTAATGTTTGTTTGAGTTACCAAAAATTCAATCAACTTTTCAATAAACACGTGTACAGATATCGTATCATGTTGCATATGATCAGAAATAATGCAACAGTTTACAACTTGCAATGTGCCCACTTCATTGAGGTAATATGCAACAAAAGGATGTACCGTAGCTTGTGAATTTTCCCAGTGAAAGCCTTGGACGGCATCCTGTACAACAAATGAGTAATTTTCAGCGAAATCCATCAAAACGATCATTTCCGTTTCTTTTAAGCCTGTCTTCAACATCTTCAAATATTCACTTTGATGTTTTGAAATGAAATGGTGGCTTGTCAACTTCCAAATCTTGCTTGCAAGTCTTTCAATAAAGTTGTCCATGTTTAGTACGCTTGTTTCTAATGTTTCACGGTCAGCGTGAACCCATTGCTTAAATTCTATTGATTCTTCTGGATCTAAATCCTTGAATATTTCTTCCAGGTATGCTGTTAGTGCTTCTTCACCAGGGCAGTTTTGACATCGTTGTAACATACAGTCCTTGACATTTAGGTCGCACACAGTTTTTTCCATAAGAACTTTGTAGTTCTCTTTGACATCGGCGCCTTGTAGCATGAGCTTTACATTTTGATGTATCGTGCAGACACACACGGAGTGTGCACCTGATGCACCAACGGTTACACACCACTTTGGCCTGAGCTCACAGAATTTGGAAAAACCAATTTCAGTTCCATATTTGTTACAGTATGCCACGTACAGCTCTTTTAAATTACACAACAGCAGCCGCTTTTGCTTTTGTACTTTTAAACCATTGAGGCGGACTGAAATGCAATCTTTTTTGCCAGGACATATTCTGCTAAATTCATCGTCTTCGTAAAAATCTTGAACTCTATTTGCAATTTCTTTTGGAAGGGACTTGCCAATTTTTGCATCAGGTATAGAACAAATGCCTTTCTCTTTCTTTACGTTTTGGGCTATTCTGACCATGTTCTCTGGAACGCCAAACTTCATTGCTGTTTCCTTTATTGACCAACTTTTTGGGGCCATCGTCAATAATTGAACTTTCATTGACCTGTTGGATATTGCATTTTTCGTTTTCATTTCTTCAATGAGGTCAGTGTAATCTTCACATAACTTGCATTCTACAGACTGACGAGATGACCCAACTTCTTCAGCTGAAACTCCAGCAGCAGATGTAATCTTCTTGGCTATCACATTCTGCACACGTTCAATTTTTCATATCACATAGCCGGCTTTATCTCTACTAGCTAACCTTCGAATTTTCAATGGAGAGGTTCCTAAAGCAGTCAAGCTTTGATCAACTGCATCGGAGATGCTGATATCAAAATCGTCTGAAGATGAAGATGCTGCAGTAGCTTCACTCTTTGAAACGTATTGGGCTTTGCACCAACTGCAAAGTTTCTGACCTGGCTTGATATTTATTTTTGCCACTTTTCTAAAATCATTAGACATGGCAAGATCGACTTTTAACAATCCACTTTGAACAATGTGATTTTTCTTTTCAAATGGATTACAACACGATGTTTGCTTTAATTCGTATTTGTCGAGATACTTTGCTTTGTGGTGGAGGCAGATTTGGTCTTTATCCATCAGTTCAACTTCAGAGCGCTGAGTGATAAGCAATTTTTCATCGGTTGACAAATTATGTAAAAAAATGAGCCCACATTTTTTAGAATAAAATGTGCCGTCATGACACTTTGACAACAATTTTTGCCCAATGGCACAGTCTGGCAGAAAAGGATTATTATTAGTCGATTCGTTGGCATCCATTTTAAACTGAATTAATAATAATGTGGATCTGAAAAAGAAAACAAGTTGTAATTTGTGATCTGCATGCAACAAAATTTATCACCTCAATTTCTAGTTAGGAATAATCATTAATTAAGAACACTATAATTGTACCCAAAGCTTGAGTAAAAATAAACAGGGAAAAACAGTGTGAAAAGTGACATAATTGTAAGTTGAAACGTAGGCCGTTGCCATGGTGACATCTCCCAACTTTGTCCCCCTTTTTCGGGCATTGATAACTTGCGTTGAAAAATGAAGCCCACTTTTCTAGGGGGTTTGAAATATGCTCTTTCTAATGAGACTGATTTGAAAGAGTTTCTGAAAGGTATTTTTCTGTAAAAGCAGGCTGAAAATAACCTATTTTTGGCCTTTTTACACAAATTAGCAACTTTACACTTAATTTGTAAACTAATGGAAAGAGCTTGGAGGTTGAAATTGTACATTTGAAAACAACGTTGTACTGAGACATTATGCGCCAAATTTCGCATTTATTACTCAATTATTGTGGAAGCTAAGTAATGTCAAACTTTGACTTTTTTTTGGTAGCACTAATTTTTTCGGCCAAGTTTACTGTAATTCAGGCATTCAATCAGTGCTCGGCAAAAATTGTTATTGGTAGCAATGAACAGAGCTCAAAAAGTTGTGCAGGGTAGCTAAGTTTCAGTTTTTTTTGGAAACACAGCTCGGGAGATATTGTGTCTCAAAGTTGTTAGAATGTCATTGTTGTACTGTATTTCATTGTGGTATGGGGTCAAACAAATGGCTATATCTCCACGAATATTCCACAGGCGAAACTAAAACTTTACCAAAGTTCGTTTGATACAAGTGGGACTTTGTGCATAAAGTTTTATCAAAATCCGTGATGGTCATGCAGGGAGCCTTTGATCACTTGACATGGAATAACCCGAATCATAAAAGAAGATAAAATGCATTTCATATAGTTAAAATACATATTTACATATTAAAATTAATTGGTTAAGAGAGTAGGGAAAGACAAAAGAATAAGAAGCAGGAGCAAAAAAGGAAAAATGAAATTATCCCAGGACAAGCAGGCAGGTATTCTCACTAGTGGGTGATGTCATCAGACAGAGCCCCGGTACGGACGTCTCACAAGCACGTGTTGCTTGTAGAAACTTAAAAGTTTCTAGATGCCCGCACCGCGCATGCGCCGGTGCCTTCCCGTCCGGAGATCCGGGCGTGTCTCCTCAGTTCTTTTCTTTCCGCGGAGCTGAGAAGTTCAACTTCATCATGCGCTAGCTGAATTCAGTTAAATTTGCCTTCCTTGTCCGCGTTTTCGCTTTCTTTTAATTACAGTTAACAGTACATTTCTTTTTCAGTTAAAAAAAAAAAAAAAAAAAGAAGATTATTTCCTCCGGCGGGTCGAACGGGCCGGCCACGTGGCTCAGGCCCACAGGCTTCAACCTCGCGGCGGAGATTTTCCGGCCTATGTCCCGGCCAATCACCGGGTTTAAAAAGTGCAGCAAGTGCCAACGCGCGATTTCACTCACGGACCCTCACCGGCGCTGTTTGCAGTGTTTGGGTCCTGACCACATTCCGAAATCGTGCAGGCCTTGCTCTACCCTTACGGCACGCTCATTCAAACGGCGTTGCCTATTGTGGGAATCGATGTTCAAGATGGACGCAGCTAAGGATCCTTCAGCCTCCACTTCATCTGATACCTCCCCGGTTCGGGCGAAACCGGTATCAATCCCTCCTGCATCGAGTGTGGTGAAACCGGCATCGTTCATCCCGACAACATCCACGAGCTCGACGTCGGTGCCTGCCCCGGTCTCCTCGGTTCAGGTACCTCTTCCTTCCACAGTACCACCAGTGGTCATCAAAGTGCCGAAAGCTACTAAGCAGAAGCACTCGACCTCGAAGGAGCGCGATGACCGTGCAGGAGGACCCCCTTTCGGTGCGGATCCCTCCTTATCGGCTTCGCTACGGTCCATGCTGGAAGCTCAATTCGTTGAGCTCATGCAGACCATCGGACCCGGGCTCATCGCTGCCATACAGGGTGACCTCCCGGTACCGGTCCAAAGGGGCGGTCCGCCCCCTCCCCCTCCTCCACGCCGTTCGACCTCGAAAACCGACGAGGACGAACGGGGGAGGGCGGCGATGCCCATGCGGCAAGCCTCGCTTACCGATATGCCGCCATTAGAGCCCATTACGCCTCCGCGCCAACATGGGACCAGACCTCCGATCGATACTCAAAGCCCTGGGCATAGTCAGGAAGAGTTCTTCCGTACTCCTTACCAGACTTGGGTAGCATCGCAAGAATCCGCATCGCAACCCCAGTTGCGATCCACCGCTTCCATCCCTATCCACCACTTGGGGGCCTCAGGAGACCATGCGATGCACAGACAATCCCGATCCCCGTCCCGCCACCGAGACGGGCACCGATCAAGACACTCATCCTGGCACTCTTCACGCCATTCGGAGGTGTCACCGCAGAAAAAACTGCAACGTATGGGATACTCCTCATCAGAGGTGTCCCCTCCGGAGGGACCGGAGTACGAGGAGACACCCGTACCCGATTCTCCTTGCCACTCCCCGATGTCCATGGATCCGGAGGCCTCTTCCTCCTCCAGCCCGTCCCACAGACCGACGCTGGCGGATCAATTGTCTTTCTCATCATTCCTCCGACAAATGGCGGATGATCTGGATGTGACCCTTGACACGGGCTCCCGATACTCCAAAGAGTATCTGGACACCATGCATTTACCTAACCCCCCAACGGAGTCGCTTCGGCTCCCCCTGCATAAATTGCTGGATCAGACCTTCATGCAGTGTTTCGAAACACCGTACTCCATACCGGCGATTCCCAGCAAACTCGATGCTCGATACCGCATCGTGCACCATAAAGGGTTTGAGGGCCCTCAACTCTCCCACCAATCCCTACTGGTCGAGTCCTCTCTTAAACGCTCTCATCCCTCTCAGGTCTACGCCTCTGTACCGCCGGGCCGAGAGGGGAGAACGATGGACAAATTTGGTAGAAAATTCTATCAAAACTCCATGATGGCGTCACGGGTGCTGAACTACAATTTCTTTTTCTCTTCCTATCTGGAGTTCTTCTTGCCGGTGCTCCGCAAGTTCACTCCGTTCATAGACACCCAAGCTCGATTCGAGTTCGAGGAAGTGGTAGCCTCCCTCTCCCAATTACGCCTCCAGCTGATGCAATCCTCCTTCGATGCATTCGAACTCTCGGCACGTGCTGCCGCAAGCGCGGTAGCCATGCGTCGCCTGGCATGGCTCCGTACAATCGATATGGATCCCAACCTCCAGGACAGACTCGCCAACGTACCATGTGCGGGAGCTGACCTGTTCGATGAGTCTATCGAAACTGTTACCAAGAAGCTGTCGGATCACGAAAAATCTTTTCAATCCATCCTGCGGCCCAAACCCAAACCTCAACAGTCTCGACCTTCCAGGCCACCCCTGATTTACCAGCGGCGTTACATGCCCAGACAAACGCCTGCTGCGAGACAACCTGCGAAGAGACAACCTCCCCAGAAGTCTCAGCAAAAACCTCAGCCACCGGCTGCACCTAAGGCTCCCCAGCCCTTTTGACTCCCCTCCTGGGAGCATAACCGACACCGTTCTGCACCCCTCAGCCTCTCCCATAGGGGGCCGCCTCCATCTTTTTTACCATCGATGGGAGGCCATAACCACGGACCTATGGGTCCTTACCATCATAAGAGAAGGATACTCTCTTCACTTCCATCGGGTCCCCCCGGACCATCCTCCAAGAGAGTATCCTTCAAGCTCGACACAGACCGCCCTTCTTCTTCAGGAAGTCCAAACCTTACTTCAGCTTCGGGCTGTCGAGCCGGTCCCGTCAGACCAATTGAACCGAGGGTTTTACTCCCGGTACTTCCTCGTCCCGAAGAAAACGGGCGACCTGCGACCCATTTTAGACCTTCGGGCCCTCAACAAGTTTCTGGTCAAAGAGAAGTTTCGCATGTTGACTTTGGCTTCTCTATACCCCCTCCTCGAGCAGAACGACTGGTTATGCTCCCTGGATCTCAAGGAGGCCTACACTCACATCCCCATTCACCCGGCCTCCCGAAAGTTCCTCAGATTTCGGGTGGGAAATCTGCACCTACAGTATCGAGTGCTACCATTCGGCCTCTCTTCGTCCCCCAGAGTCTTCACAAAGTGCCTGGTGGTAGTGGCCGAGGCACTCCGGGACAGGGGTCTACAGGTGTTCCCATACCTCGACGACTGGCTCATCAAGGCCCCGTCAGCCCCAGAGGTCACTTCGGCGGTCTTGGCTACAACCTACTTCCTCCAGAATTTGGGCTTCGAGATCAACTTTTCCAAGTCTCATCTACAACCCACCCAGTCCCTCCCCTTCATCGGAGCGGTCCTGGACACCACTCGACTCCGAGCATTCCTGCCTCTGCAACGCATGGAGTCTCTTCTTCATCTCTGCCAGTCGGTGTCTACTCGCCAAACCCTACCGGCGAGACAACTGATGGTGCTCCTGGGCCATATGGCCTCCACAGTACATGTGACACCCTTTGCCAGACTCCATCTCAGGATCCCCCAGTGGACCCTGGCATCACAGTGGAATCAGACGTCCGATCCACTAACCAAACACATCTTAGTCACACCTGCTCTTCGGCAGTCTCTACTTTGGTGGATGACCTCTTCGAATCTATCCAGAGGTTTGCTGTTGCACTCTCCCCCCCATCAGAAAGTTCTCACAACCGATTCGTCGAACTATGCATGGGGGGCCCACCTGGATGGTCTCCGCACCCAAGGATTCTGGACCAGTGCGGAAAGACTACATCAAATCAATCTACTGGAGCTCAGAGCCATCTTCAATGCGCTCCAAGCTTTCCAACACCTACTTCACGACATGGTGATCCTCATTCGCACAGACAATCAGGCCGCCATGTATTATATCAACAAGCAAGGAGGCACGGGCTCGGCCCTCCTTTGCCAGGAAGCTCTACGAGTCTGGGACTGGGCGGTGCGCCACAACGCCTTCCTCAGAGCTGTCTACATTCAGGGGGAGAACAACGTCTTAGCAGACAAACTAAGTCGTCTGCTACAACCGCACGAATGGACTCTCCATTCCAGCCCCCTTCACCAAATCTTCACACAGTGGGGGACGCCTCAGATAGACCTCTTTGCGGCTCCCCACAACTCCAAACTGCCTCAGTTTTGCTCCAGGATCTACACTCCTCATCGCCTCGAGGCAGATGCTTTTCTACTGAACTGGGGGAAACGATTTCTATATGCGTTCCCACCATTCCCGCTGATTCAGAAGACTCTGGTCAAGCTGAAACTCGAACAGGCCACCATGATTCTAATAGCTCCTTGGTGGCCCAGACAACCTTGGTTCTCCCTCCTACTTCAACTCAGCAGCAGGGAACCAGTACCACTTCCAGTGTTTCCTTCACTACTTACTCAACATCAAGGGTCACTGCTTCATCCCAACCTGCAGTCTCTCCACCTGACAGCTTGGTTCCTCTCAACGTAACCCCTCACCAATTCTCACAAGAAGTGAGGGAGGTCTTGGAAGCTTCCAGGAAGCCCGCCACTCGACAATGCTACTCCCAGAAATGGACTAGATTCTCCTCATGGTGTGTTTCTAAATCAAAGGAACCTCAGCGAGCTTCCTTATCCTCCGTGCTGGACTATCTCCTACACCTATCTCAATCTGGGCTCAAGTCTACATCCATACGAGTCCACCTGAGCGCTATTGCGGCGTTCCACCAGCCCCTACAAGGGAAACCCCTCTCGGCCCATCCGGTGGTCGCCAGATTTATGAAAGGACTCTTCCATGTTAACCCTCCTCTCAAACCACCCCCAGTAGTTTGGGACCTCAATGTAGTCCTTTCCCGTCTCATGAAGCCCCCGTTTGAACCACTCAACAGGGCCCCTCTTAAGTATCTCACCTGGAAAGTGCTTTTTCTTGTAGCCCTTACGTCCGCTCGCAGAGTCAGCGAACTCCAGGCATTGATGGCGGATCCACCATTCACAGTATTCCATCATGACAAGGTGGTCCTCCGCACTCACCCGAAATTCCTGCCTAAGGTGGTCTCCGAATTTCATCTCAACCAATCCATTGTACTTCCAGTATTCTTCCCTAAGCCCCATTCTCACCACGGAGAATCGGCCCTTCACACTCTAGACTGTAAACGTGCTTTGGCTTTCTACCTGGATCGCACCAAGCCACACAGAACCACTCCTCAACTTTTTGTCTCCTTCGATCCTAATAAGTTGGGAAGACCCGTATCAAAGCGCACCATCTCTAATTGGATGGCGGCTTGTATCTCTTTCTGCTATGCCCAGGCTGGATTATCACTTCCTTGTAAGGTCACAGCCCATAAGGTCAGAGCAATGGCAGCCTCAGTAGCATTCCTCAGATCAACACCAATCGAGGAAATTTGTAAGGCTGCCACCTGGTCCTCGGTTCACACATTCACCTCACATTATTGTCTGGATACTCTCTCCAGACGGGATGGACAG
The DNA here is from genome assembly GCF_902459505.1 of Geotrypetes seraphini. Classification (NCBI taxonomy): domain Eukaryota; kingdom Metazoa; phylum Chordata; class Amphibia; order Gymnophiona; family Dermophiidae; genus Geotrypetes; species Geotrypetes seraphini. Next base: position 92,417,090 of record NC_047092.1, read on the forward strand.
TTTGGCCAAACAGTATTGAAAAATTTATTCTCTTAAGTCGCCAACTCCCCCTCCATCCCACTGAGGTTAGCTTGGAGGTCACCCACTAGTGAGAATACCTGCCTGCTTGTCCTGGGATAAAGCAATGTTACTTACCGTAACAGTTGTTATCCAGGGACAGCAGGCAGCTATTCTCACGTCCCACCCACCTCCCCTGGGTTGGCTTCTCAGGCTAGCTACCTGAACTGAGGAGACACGCCCGGATCTCCGGGCGGGAAGGCACCGGCGCATGCGCGGTGCGGGCATCTAGAAACTTTTAAGTTTCTACAAGCAACACGTGCTTGTGAGACGTCCGTACCGGGGCTCTGTCGGATGACATCACCCACTAGTGAGAATAGCTGCCTGCTGTCCCTGGATAACAACTGTTACGGTAAGTAACATTGCTTTATGTCAATAATAAAGCCCAGAAGCAAGGTTGCACAAGTCAGATAATAATAATAATAATAACTTTATTTTTATATACCGCCAGCTATCTTGCGACTTCTAGGCGGTTTACAATAAAGAATCTGTGAATACAGTGAAAGGAAATGTAAATACAATAAAGATAAGAAGTAATCAGTTCAGAAATAAAAGAAAGAACAGCTTAGTTAAAGTCCTGAAGTAAGCATATAAAGACAAAAGGATAGCCGGTACAGTAAAAGAGAGATTAGGAGACAGAGTGAACATAAGGATAAAGGCGATCAAAAAATCAGAATACTATGAGCAAATAGATTATTGTATAAAGACTGAGATAAACTAGAGTTATAATCAAAGTAAAATGAGATTCTATATCGCAAGAGTAAATATCATTTAGAGAAAGGAAGCACATTTATCGTAAATAAGAAATAACAGTTAACAGTGGAAAAAGCAGGTCAGCTTACCGGAAATGATATTTTTATAAATTGCAAGGAAACAGAAAAATAACAGCGCATGTGTTAATAAGTGGGGTTAAATAGGAGAGGAAAACCTTATTGTAAGCGGACAGAGAATGGATAGAAAGATGAAATGGGAGTCAATTATTATAGAAAATAGACCAATACAGTAAATAATTTAAAAGTCAAAATCATTGCGGCGCTCTAAGTTCACAGCGGGACAATTTATTTCATAGAAAATGGAGTCGTGGTGAGTGCGGGAAAGGCAAGCAAATCAGAATGGTTGCCAACAGCACATGCGAAAACAAGAATTAAACAAGTTTATAGAAAATCGAAAGTTCATCGTAAGAACATCAATATTAAAGTAGTAAAAGAACTCAGTGCAAGAAAAGTCAGAATGGTTAAAGAGAGTCGGATAAATTACGGTAACAGGAACCATAGCAGCGCTCAGACAAGAACCGATGAGCGAAGAAAAGACAGTCAGGTTCCCTTGCCCTGCGACTGAAGCTGATCCAGATGAGCCTGAAGAAGGTCAAGTGAATCAAACACTTTGGTGGCATTGTTGATGGTGACAATCATGTGTGCTAGATATTGCAGACATAACGAGCATTCATGGATTTCAGCCTCGGACGCATGACTAGAAAGGATTTCCTTTTCCTGGAGGTGGTTTGAGCCAGATCAGGAACAATGTGAATCTTTTTTTTCCATCTATGATGAGACGGGTGTGTGCTCTGGCCACGGTGAGTAATTGAAGGGCTTGCGGGAAGCACAGGAGTTCAATTGGGCGGGGGAAAGGTTGATTTTGATGCATCCTTGATGGCACTCGATGAGAGCGTTCAATGTCAATGGTGCAATCAGGATCTAAATTCAGTACTTTAGGCAATCATTTTTTCAGAAAATTATTCATATCAGTTCCTTCAATTCCTTCTTTTAAGTCAATAATACGTAAATTATTTCTACGACTCCTATTGGTCCGATCTTCCAAATCCTGTTCTAGTTTTTTTAATTTGTTTTTCCATGTGGTTCTGGGTTTGTGCTATTTCCAGGGCTGTAGCATGAGCACGAGATTCAAGCTTTTCTATGCGCATCTGGAAATTGGATAGTGAGGTGTTAATTTCTGCCAAATCATCTTTTAATTCCTTTGTTGCTTCAAAATGTTTGGTAGTTAGTTCTCTCAGGGCTCGCAGCTCATCTACTGTCACTGGCAGTTGCAGCTTTTTTTTTCAGGTGACAATTTTTTGAGGTTGGAGGATCAGGTTTGGTTCTTTTCAGACCAGCAGATGAGTTGGCTGTCACATCCATTTTACATGGTTTTGACAACATTTTCCTTGATTAGTGCAGAAGAGAAAAAGTTGTTTTCAAGTAGATAAAATAAGTCCAGCTTTCAAAGTTAGTAGGAGCTGAGGAGGAGAAAAGAGTTCAGGTGTCCATCTTGTCTAGAGCTCGGACATGCCCCCAGCATATGATTTCTTAAGCCCCGCCCTTTTAGAGATAGATACAATCTTCATTGAATAATAGTTTGGGAATTTCCAGTTGCTTAACTCATGGCAACCAAAAGAGAAGAAAATAAATTTATTTTAAGGCAGTGGGTTAGATTTCTATTGCTCGCTCACATGCTCTTATACAGAGGATACAGTTTGGAGCTGAACTAGGCAAATGGAGAAAAGTGTAGGATCTAAACAGGGGCAAGACACTGGTACAATAAGGTACAATTTGGTACTGAACTAAGCAAAAACTGGTACAATAAGGTACAATAAGGTACAATTTGGTACTGAACTAAGCAAAAACAGAGTAAAGATTGGCATCTAAACAAGGAGCAAAGACAATTGTGAAATATGGTACAGTTTGGTGTTGAACAAAGCGAAAGCAGAGAAGAGTTTAGCAACTAAACAGGAGAAGGCAGTAGTGAAATATGGTACAGAAAAGAATAATGAAATATGGGCTGAAGTAGAGTTGGCTCTCAGAGTCAGCAGCGCAGGGCAGAACCTCCTGCTCGAATGGCGTCGGGTGGAGGAAGGAGGAACACGATGGGGGAAGCTTCCTCCTTCCTCTGCCTTGGAGGCGCTGGAGCGTAGAAAAAGCTTTCGGCGGCCCGCAGTGGGCTGAAGAGAGGCCGGGTCACGCTGGCCTTGTGCAGCCCTCGGATGGGCTGAAGTAGAGCTGGCTCTCAGAGTCAGCAGCGCAGGGCAGAACCTCCTGCTCGAATGGCGTCGGGTGGAGGAAGGAGGAACACGATGGGGGAAGCTTCCTCCTTCCTCTGCCTTGGAGGCGCTGGAGCGTAGAAAAAGCTTTCGGCGGCCCGCAGTGGGCTGAAGAGAGGCCGGGTCACGCTGGCCTTGTGCAGCCCTCGGATGGGCTGAAGTAGAGCTGGCTCTCAGAGTCAGCAGCGCAGGGCAGAACCTCCTGCTCGAATGGCGTCGGGTGGAGGAAGGAGGAACACGATGGGGGAAGCTTCCTCCTTCCTCTGCCTTGGAGGCGCTGGAGCGTAGAAAAAGCTTTCGGCGGCCCGCAGTGGGCTGAAGAGAGGCCGGGTCACGCTGGCCTTGTGCAGCCCTCGGATGGGCTGAAGTAGAGCTGGCTCTCAGAGTCAGCAGCGCAGGGCAGAACCTCCTGCTCGAATGGCGTCGGGTGGAGGAAGGAGGAACACGATGGGGGAAGCTTCCTCCTTCCTCTGCCTTGGAGGCGCTGGAGCGTAGAAAAAGCTTTCGGCGGCCCGCAGTGGGCTGAAGAGAGGCCGGGTCACGCTGGCCTTGTGCAGCCCTCGGATGGGCTGAAGTAGAGCTGGCTCTCAGAGTCAGCAGCGCAGGGCAGAACCTCCTGCTCGAATGGCGTCGGGTGGAGGAAGGAGGAACACGATGGGGGAAGCTTCCTCCTTCCTCTGCCTTGGAGGCTTCCTACCAGTCTCCCACTTTCTCGGTTGCCCCATTTCCCACTCTAGGCACCACATGGAAAGCGCCTAGACACCAACTGCCCCCTCTCATATAGCCCCCCTAGTTCCAAAAAAAAAAAAAAAAAAAAATTAAAAATTTAAGGCTCTCCCTTACTTGCCCCGCTATTAGCCAGCCCGACTTAAGTTTCCCCTGCTCCTTCCTTAACCAACTCTATCCCCTCTCGCTGCAGACTCTCTCACACCAAACACCCCACCATGAATCCATCCATCTGGATCCTTCTCCTCCTACTCTGCTCACCTCTCTATCCCTCCCTCTGTCTGAAACCTCCCTCCCCCAACCTACTCGACCCTGCAAACACCAACACCATCTGCCCCGGACTCAGAATCCCCACACTGATACGCACCAGAAACTCCCCTCCCAAGAAAAACCCCCGAAAAGTCAACCAAGATTCCCTGAAGCCCCTACCCCCTGCCAATCTTCCCAATACTGTCCCGGACTCCCTCACCCCAGTCCCGATACTTTATTGTAATGCCAGATCTGCGTGCAATAAGACCCAAATCCTGAAAGATCTTCTAGATGAGCTCAACCCTGGTTTCCTGTGCATCACAGAATCATGGATCGCCAAAGACGATCAATTCACACAAAACGAACTCCTCCCCCATGGCTACCAAGGCCTCTTCTCCCCCAGACCCAACCGAAAAGGTGGTGGCCTTGCACTCCTCTCCAAATCTTTCTTCGACGTCCAGCTCCTTGAGACGGGCACCCATGCCTCCCTAGAATATCTACTTGCCTCAGTAAATGACGAACTCCGCACCCACCCACTGGGCATCCTGTTATTATACCGACCACCCATCCCTTGGACCAAATCTTCCAATCTCGTCTACGAGACTATAACATCTGCTTTCCTTAAATTCCAAAGACTTCTAATCGTTGGTGACATCAATCTCCACCTCGACGACACCAATAACAATGATACTTCCGAATTCAACAACTTCCTTACCTCCCTAGGCTTTCCCTCACCCACCCCATCCCCAACCCACGAAAAAGGACATACTCTAGACCTCACCTCTTTTATTGATCTTACCGCTTTCAAAACCTCAACCGATGACACTCGCTGGGAACAAGTCCCTTGGTCTGACCACTTCTTAGGGACCACCTGCCTCCCCATCTTCATGTCACATCTTCACTCCCCACCCCATTCCTCTCATCCCATAACCTTCCGCAAAAAAACCTCGAGCAATCTATTCTGGTCCAAATTCCTCAACAAACTCTCCTCAAACCCTAGACCTACAGACCCCGAATCACACTGGCATAACTGGACCGCCCTTTCCGAGTCCACCTACCACTCCCTTGCCCCATTAACCACCAAAACCATCTCCTACCCCCGAAAGGCTCCCTGGTACCTACCTTTCCACAGAGAATTGAAACAGAAATGTCGCGCTCTGGAGCGCAAATGGAAAAAATCTAAATCTCCCTCAGATAGACGGACCTGGAGAGCTAATATTAAATTTTACAATTCAACATTAAAAAAAGCCAGGAAAAACTTCTTCGGAGATAAGATTTCGAGATCCAACAACCAGACCAGTGCGCTGTTCAACATCTGGCGCTCCCTAACTACAAAAAAAAATGACCTATCTTTGCTCCCACCATCTCTATCAGCCGATGCCCTTGCAAATTTCTTTAACGAAAAGGTTACCACCCTAAGATGCTCCTTCCCCCCCACAGTCTCCTATAATTCCTTGACCTCTACTGATCTCAACCCTACCTCACCTGTATCCACTCCCATCCCTGCCGACAGATCCTGGACCTCCTTCGAGCTTGTCTCCGAACCACAAGTCTCCAAACTCTGCCTCAAATTAAAAACTTGTACCTGCTCGCTGGACCCTTTCCCCTCCTACTTATTCGAGAATATCCCTACACAGGCCATCGCTTCCCTCACTGAACTTATTAACTCTGCCCTAACATCGGGCCTTTTCTCCCCCGACATGGGACACATTTCATTGTCCCCTTTACTGAAAAAGGCCGACCTTGATCCCTCCACTCCATCAAATTACCGCCCTATAGCAAATATCCCTCTCCTAACCAAGCTATTAGAATCTATCATATCCACCCAACTCTCTTCCTACCTAGAAAGATTCTCTATCCTCCTACCCCACCAATTCGGCTTCAGACCCAACTTCAGCACCGAATCCCTCCTGGCCTCACTAATCTCTAAAGTGCAACAACTCCAATCGCGTAACAAATCTGCTGTTCTTCTTCAATTCGACCTCTCCGCAGCCTTCGATGTCGTTCACCACGACATCCTAATCTTCCAACTCTCCGAAATAGGCATAAGCTCCACTGTCCTAGACTGGTTCTCGAAATTCCTACGCTTCCGCTCCTACACCGTAAACACAAACGGTACCTCATCCCCCCCCTGGAAGCCGAAATGTGGAGTCCCGCAAGGCTCCCCCCTCTCCCCTATCCTTTTCAACATCTACATGTCCTCTCTGAAACTACTTCATCTATCCCCCCTAGAAACTCTCTACTCCTACGCTGACGACATCCTCATCCTCCTTGAGACCGACTCGAACCTCTCTAACCTCACTGAAAACATATCCTCATGTATCACGAACCTCCAATCCTGGGCCCAATCTGTACAAATGAAACTAAATGAGTCCAAAACAAAACTACTTTGGCTCGGCCCTATTTCAGACCATTTACCCTCCTCCATTCCACTACCTTCCGGCCCCACTCTCCAGCTCGAGTTTTCAAGCAAAGTCCTAGGCTTCATCCTAGACTCCTCCCTCTCCTTCAGTGATCACCTCAACTCCCTGGTAAAAAAATGCTTCTTTAGCCTCCATATGTTGAGGAAAGTAAGATCCTACTTTCACCATTCTCATTTCGCCATCCTCGTTCAATCCACCATCCTCTCCAGACTGGACTACTGCAACTCCCTCTATATATGCCTAACTAAGAAAAACCTCCACAGACTTCAACTAATTCAGAACGCCGCGGCCAAGCTTATTTTCACAAAGGGCAAGTTTGATCACGTCTCCCCTCTCCTCTCCAAGCTTCACTGGCTCCCAGTATACTCCAGAGTCCTCTACAAATGTGCCTGCTTATCCTTCAAGATTCTACATGGCATCCTACCCCCCGTTATCCCACTCCTTTGGAATTCCTCTAACCCACTCTCCTCTAGATCCTCCCAAAAACTGAAACTATCTTTCCCATCTACAAAAGGTATATCCCGCGCGGGAAAACTTGGAACATCCCTCCCTTTTAGAACCACAGAACTCTGGAACAACCTCCCATCCCCGCTCAGAAATGTTAGCTCCTTCCAATCCTTCCGTAAACATCTGAAAACTTGGCTCTTTTCAAAAATATAATCACCCCTCGTTCTCTAGTACCCTGTTCCCTCCCTATCTTCTTATTCCCTCTCCCATATCCATCTTTGTAGTTTCCTTTTCCTCCTAACCTCTGTAAACCGTGCCGAGCTCTGCGCTTGCGGAGATGATGCGGTATACAAACCTAAGGTTTAGTTTAGTTTAGTTTAGTAAAATTAATACATTTTGTTTGTCTGCAAGGCTATATAAAAAGGAAAAACACACAAAATTTTAATTAAAACAAAGTTTAGGGGTCACCCCACCTCACTGGTTTTTTTAAAAAAACAGCATTATATAATTGAGATGTAGGCATATTATACAGCATTTAAATGCTGAATGGTCCATCCAGTCTACCCAACCTGATTCAATTTAATTTTTTTTTCTTAACTATTTCTGGGCAAAAATCCAAAGCTCTACCCGGTACTGTGCCCATGTACACCCTTCCAGCCATTGAAGCCCTCCTCAGCTCATCCTCAACCAAAAGGCCATATATAGACACATATCATGCAAGTCTGCCCAGTACTGGCCTTAGTTCTTCAATATTACATTACATTGTACTTATAGACCGTGTAGCCATTAGTTCAATGCGGTTTACAAAAGATTACTAACAATGGTCACAATGGGAGAAATAAAGTAAGTTAAGTAGTCAGATATTTTGTAAAAATATAGGTCTTCGGTTGTGTTCTAAACTGTTTGTAAGAAAAGGCCATTCAGAAGGGGTTCCCTAACTGGAAAAATCTTAAAATCAGCATAATTTGCCGTTCCTGTGCTTCCAGGCAGATTTTCTGGGTCACCAGGCCGCTCAGTGGTATAAATTAATATCTGGATTTTTGAATAAGAAACCAAAAACTGGTCTTCGTGACATTTGGAGCATTGAGATAAAACATCAGATTACTGCGTCTCAATGGCCACGAATCTGGACTTGGAGGATGAGATGTATGGTGTCTGCATCTATGAGACAAACTTGTTTTGTTTTGTTACATAGAGCAGTTTGGACCACAGTTCGGTTACAGAAATTAGATAATTCCAAGTCTAATAGGTGTTGGCACTGTCATCTCGAACCTGGGACATTATTTCATTTATTATTTTATTGTCCTTGATACATCAATTTTGGAGATCCATTTGGGATCAGGTAAACAAAGTAATGGAAAATCCAATGGCACTAACATATGACACTGTGCTATTTGGCACTATGATGAGAGCTAAAAGCTAAATATCATCTCACAATAATAAGCTTCTCTTTATTATGACAGGGGCTGCCATACAGCTTATTCTAAGGAATTGGAAAAACTGGGATAGACTGAACTATTTCTTTTGGTGAGAGTCTGTCACGTTTTTAAGATGGAACGTAATATGGCCATACATCAGCGATACCAAAATTTTCTGAAGATTTGGGAGCCATTGACAAAATTTTGCAAAGAGTGATTGGTGATTATGCCCTTTGGTCATACATGTCCAGGGTGGGTAGGTGGGAGGGCGGGTTGGAATGTATTTTTCAATTTCTCAATTTGAGGGTAGTTTTTGGATATAATTATGGAGGGGTGATATATCTTTTTGTCATAAATTATAGTTGTAATTGTATTAAAGTGCTTTTATAGAGTTATATGATTGTATTATATTGTGCACTTACTTATGGCTTTAAAATGAATAAAGAAATTAAAAAAAAAGAATATTAAAGCAAAAAAAAGAAAATCTAAGATTATTGCAATTAAGGATAAACGGGGCAATACACACACTAGCAATGAAGATATTATAAAACAGTTTCTTGATTTTTATAAGGATTTATATACTTCTGATACTTATGAAAATAAAGAACAAGATGGTATAGAATTTTTAAAGGCATTTATTGGACCAAATATTCCGGATCATATAAAAGGAAGTTTAGAAGAACATATATCTTTAAAAGAAATAGAATCAGCATTGAAAGCTCTTAGAGTTGGATCCGCTCCAGGTGGAGATGGATATACTGTTGAATATTATAAAACATTTCAAAATATTTTATTACCTTATCTATTAAATTTATATCAATATCAAATAAACAATGAAAATATATCAGGAACTATGGCTGATTCTGTTATAATTGTCTTACCAAAACCAAACAGGGATCCAACATTGATAACAAATTATAGGCCTATATCTTTGATGAATGTAGATGCTAAATTAATTGCTAAAGTGCTAGCTATAAGATTAGCAAAAGCTCTTCCTTTTATTATTGATATACACCAAACAGGATTTGTTGCTAAAAGACACTCTTCACATAACACTAGATTAGCATTTCATTCTCTAAATTTAGCAAAAAATTTGAATGATCCAGCTTTTCTAATATCATTAGATGCAGAAAAAGCATTTGATAGAGTAGAATAGAAGTTTATGTATCAAGCTCTAGAATGGTTTGGTATAGGACCTGGTTTTATTAAAATGATTCAAACATTATATAGCTCCCCTGGAGCAAGATTAAATATAAATAATAACTTATCTGATAAATTTAACTTGCTAAGGGGAGTTAGACAAGGTTGTCCTTTATCTCCCTTACTTTTTGATATCGTTCTAGAACCCTTATTAATTGCAATAAATCAAACTAAGGGAATAAAGGGAATCACATTTTCTAATTGGGAATTTAAATTATCTGCATATGCAGATGATATATTATTATATTTAAGAGAACCAGAAGACACCATTCCACATCTACTTAATTTAATAGAAAAATTTGGAAAATTTTCTGGATATAAAATCAATTGGGAAAATCTGAAGTTCTTCCAATTAATATCCATTGCACCAAAGGATTATTTGATTTATATTCATTTAAATGGAAAGAGGAAGGACTAAAATATTTAGGTATTCTTATAAAAAATACAATTGATGAAACAGTTAAAGAGAATGAAAAACTTTTATTAAAGAAAATAACAGAAATGTGCGAGCAATGGAATCCTTTACATCTTTCTTGGTGGGGAAGAATCCAAACAATTAAAATGATGATTTTACCTGTGGTTTGTTATCAAATGAGTATGATTCCAATATTTTTTCAGGGGTCATTTTATAAAAAGTTAAACAGTATACAGTGGTGCCTCGCATAACGGCCGCCTCGCACAGCGAACGCTGCGCACAACGAACTTTATGTCTTGATTCGTACAACGGACTTCGTTTCACACAACGAAGTCGCCCGAGCTGCATCCTTCCGGGGTTCCTGCGGGGTTGGATCGCAGCGGGGTTGGTCGAGCCGCGGGGGTAGTCTCCTTCTCCTTACCTGCCCTGTCGCAGCACACAGCCGAACGGAAATCTTCCCGATGTCAGCGCTGACGTCGGAGGGAGGGCTTAAGCAAAGCCCTCCCTTCCTCCGACGTCAGCGCTGACATCAGGAAGACTTCCGGTCGGCTGTGTGCGGCTGCGGCAGGGCAGGTAGGAAGAAGGCAATGGCGAACGAAAGAGGGGGTAGGGGGCGGTCCGCCCCGAAGAATGTGCACAGCTGGTCAGGTCCCCCGATCGACCGACAACAGGCCCGGCCGACAAACCTCCCTGCCCTGTAGCCGCGAATCTAAATTACCTCTTACAGCAGCTTCAATAATCCAGCTGCTGTAAGAAGGTAATTTAGATTCGCGGCTACAGGACAGGGAGATTTGTCCGACCGGGCCTGTTCTGTTGTCGGTCGGGTGCAAAAGCGCCACAAAGGTGGAGGCAGGGAGGGAGGAAAGGTGGAGTGGAGAAGAAAAGACGCTTAAGGGGGGAGAAGGCCGCTGAAAGCACATGTTAGAGCAGGGGATGAGAGGGAGGGAGAGAAGGGGAAATATTGGACAAGGGCAGAAGGGATGCTAAATCATAGGGTGACAGGCAGAGAGAACAACAGGAAAAAGAGTGGAAGCAATCTTGAACCCTGAGGGTGAGGGCAGAGAGAGGTGGTGAGATGATTGATCATGGGGAGAGGGACAAAAGGGAATAGAGATGGGATAGGAAGATAGTGGAAGTAAAAGGACAGGGAGATGTATGTTTTTAGATGTATCTAAATAAAAATAATAACAAAAAATGTATCTTTTTTTATGTCATCTTAGCATATTTTATGCTACAGAACAAATTATTTTTTTTAACATGTATTGTTATGGGAAAACGCGTTTCACATAACGAACTTTTCGCATAACAAACTTGCTCCTGGAACGAATTAAGTTCGTTGTGTGAGGCACCACTGTACTAACAAAATTTGTTTGGTTTGGGAAAAGACCAAGAATCGCTTTAGCATCATTACAAAAAACAATTAAGGAAGGAGGGGTAAATTTTCCAAATTTCTATAGGTACCATCAAGCCTATATTTTAAGACAAGGAATGTATTGGATCCTCCCAGATCTCATGGAAAATGTACCCGACTGGTTATATTTAGAATGGCGCCTCATGTTCCCTTTACATCCAGAACATTTCATTAGTATAACAATACCTAGGAGATATAAAGATCATAGAATTCTAACAGATACATGGAAAACATTAAGATTTATAAGCAATTTATCAAAAGATCCATTGACTAAATCTTTAAATCAATCTATTTGGGTAAACTCCAGGATCAAAATTGGTGGATTTAAAATAGTATGGAAACAATGGATAAAAGCAGATATACGTACTTTAAAAGATATAATAGTAAATGGATCACTGCTTAGTTTTTCACAATTGCAACAAAAATTTGGATTAGATAAAACACAATATTTTAAATGGATGCAATTGAAGCAGGCCATTCAGGAAGGGTTCCCTGAATGGAATAATCTTAACACTCAATATAGTTTACCAATCCTTTGTTTTCAGGCGGATTTTCAAGGACACCAAGCCGCAAAATGGTATAAGAATATAAACGAATTTTTAAACAAAAAAAAGAGATCAGGACCTAGGGATATTTGGAGTATTGAGATAGGACAGATAATTTCTCCATCTCAATGGCAAAAATTTTGGTCCTGGAGAATACATACTACAAGATCAGCATCTATGAGTCAAACATGGTTGTTTATATTACATAGAGTTTTATGGACCCCTACGAGATTACAAAAATTAGATAGTAGTAGATCTAATAGATGCTGGCATTGTAGGATAGAAGTGGGGACATTGGACCATTTACTATTCTTTTGTCCCTGCATTAATTCCTTTTGGAAATTAATTTGGCCCCAAATTAATAATTTATTAGAAAATCATGTTGGACTATCATATGTTACAATATTATTTGGAACAGCAATGAGAACACAAAGTCCGATTTCAGCTAACAATAATAAACTTTTATTAATTTTAACAGGGGTCGCTATACAGCAAATTACTCAGAACTGGAAGGATTACACTAAATTGAATTACACTTTTTGGTGGAATTCAATTTGTCATATATATAAAATGGAAAAAGTATTGGCATTACAACAAGGTTATATTAAAAAATTTAATAAAATATGGGGACCATTGACAAATTATTCTATTGATCAGATATAATAACACATGTATAGAACATATAGAAGGGGTAGGGAGGGAAAACTATTGTAATATTAATATGATATAAAATTCTGATAAAGGGTTTATTTAATTCACATTGTAAGAACATTTAATAGTAATTTCAAGTGTTTTTTCATAATTGAATGTATTACATGTATTTCACTTGATGTAAGAATTTAAAAAAAGAATAAAAAATATTTGAAAAAAAAAAGAAAAAAAAAAAAGAATAAACTGTAAGCAGGAATGTTTGAAATTCTTTATCATGAAGAGCTGCTTGGGACGCTAATGTGTGGTTTAGAAATTTCTTACTTTTGCAGCCCTGAACAGAAAGAGTTAAACAAGGGATGAGTTTTTCTACTATGTCTATAAGAAGCTAAAGAAAATCTGTTAACCAAGTAAAGAGGAGCTATTATTTTCTGATTCTAGATCCTCTGTGTTCATCCCCCACTTCTTTGAACTCTGTCACCTCTCTCGAGAGCACATTCCACACATCAACCACCCTCTCCGTAAAGTAGAATTTCCTTACATTGCTCTTGAATCTACCACCCCTCAACCTCAAATTATGTCCTCTGGTTTTACCATTTTCCTTTCTCTGGAAAAGATTGTGTTCTACCTTAATACCTTTCAAGTATTTGAACATCTGAATCATATCTCCCCTGTCCCTCCTTTCCTCTAGGATATACATATTCAGTCTCTCCTCATATGTCTTCTGGAGCAAATCTCCTATCATTTTTGTCGCCCTCCTCTGGAACGCTTCAAGTCTTTTGATGTCCTTCGCTAGATACGGTCTCCAAAACTGAACACAATACTCCAGGTGGGGCCTCACCAAAGACCTGTACAGTGGCATCAACACCTTCTTCCTTCTACTGGCTATGCCTCTCTTTATATAGCTCAGCATTCTTCTGGCAGCAGCCACCTCTTTAGATCTTCAGACACTATCACCCACTATCACTCCACGTCTTTGCATATCAGCCTCTCACCTCCCAGCATATATGGTTCCTTCTGATTATTAATCCCCAAATGCATTGCTCTGCATTTCTTTGCATTGAATTTTAGTTGCCAGATATTAGACCATTCCTCTAACTTTTGCAGATCCTTTTTCATGTTTTCCACTCCCTCCTCGGTGTCTATTCTGTTACAAATCTTGGTATCATCCGCAAAAAGACAAACTTTTCCTTCTAATCCTTCAGCAGTGTCACTCACAAACATATTGAACAGGATTTGCCCCAGCACCAAACCCCGAGGGACTTCACTATTCACCTTTCCTTCCTCCGAGTGACTTCCATTAACCACTACCCTCTGGCATCTGTCCAACAGCCAGTTTCTAATCCAATTCACTACTTTTGGTCCTAACTTCAGCCCTTCAGGTTTGTTCAGGAGCCTCCTATGAGGAACCATATCAAAGGCTTTGCTGAAATCTAAGGGGTCCTTTTATCAAGCCTCGCTAGCGGGGTTAGCGCGTTGGACATTTCATCACGCGCTAACCCCCGCGGTCGGCTAAAAAACTAATGCCTGCTCAATGCAGGCGTTAGTGGCTAGCGCGGCAGGCGGTTTAACGCGCTGTATTACACGCGTTAAACCCCTACCGCAGCTTGGTAAAAGGACCCCTAAGTAAATTACATCTAGCATATGTCCTTGATCCAGTTCTCAGGTCACCCAATCAAAAAATTCAATAAGGTTCGTTTGACATGATTTACCTTTTGTAAAGCCATGTTGCCTCAGATCCTGTAACCCATTAGATTCTAGGAAGTTCACTATCCTTTCTTTCAGCAACACTTCCATTATTTTTCCAACTGAAGTGAGGCTTACTGGCCTATAGGTTCCAGCTTCATCTCTGTGACCTCTTTTGTGAATAGGGACCACATCCGCTCTCCTCCAGTCCCCAAGGACCACTCCCATCTCTAGAGATTTGTTGAATAAGTCTTTAATAGGACCCGCCAGAACCTCTCTGAGCTCCCTCAGTATCCTTGGATGGATCCCATCCGGTCCCATCGCTTTGTCCACCTTCAGTTTTTCAAGTTGTTCATAAACACTTTCCTCTGTGATCAGTGCAGAATTTACTCTATTTTCTTGTGTTACTTTGCCAGACAATCTCGGTCCTTCTCCAGGAGGTAAGTATTTTCTACTTGTCATTGCTTTGGTATGTTCTTCTAATAGACTAGTGGGAGAATGAAAAAACATTTTTTTTGTTTAATTGTCAATTATTTTTTGGTTTATTTTCCTATTAATATGTATCCATCCGCTCTTGTTGTTTGGCTATGTTTTCCAGTTGCAAAGCTGCACACTATATTTGTGTGGAACTTGAGCACTTGTGTCAAACTCAAAGCCTGTGGGCCGAATCTGGCACTCCTGGCCGTTTTATGCGGCCCGCGGTGACTGTGTGTCTGACACTACACTGTAGTGAAACCCTCTCCAGGAACCTCCTTGACTACCCCACCTACCACTGCTGAAATTTAAAATCTTTCAGCAGCTGACAGCACAGCAAAGCCAGCCTCCTGCCTTGGCCTGCCCCAAAAGTGTAGTTTCTTCAGCGACCTGCCTACGCTGGAAGAGGAAGTATTGCAGAAAGAACACTTCTGGAGCAGGCTGACTGAGGGAGGCTGACTTGATTGTGCTGTTGGCTGCTTAAAGATTTTAAATTTCAGTGACGGATAGGTAGTAGGTGGGGGAATCGGGAACTGGGGATAGGTAGGATCCAGCTGAGAGGGGAGGGATGGGATTGGAAATGAGGGAAGGACATGCTGCATGGGCAGTGAGGAGAGGGGGGTTGGGAAAGCAAGGAGGACATTATGCTTCACGGGCTGGGAGGGGGTTGGGAAGGACAGAGGCTGCACGGGCTGGGGGTTCGGAAGGGAGGGAAAGAGAGATGCTGCCGGTGGCTGAGAGAAGAGAAAAAGAAAATTCTTGGAAATAAGTGTGTGGAATGGGAGGGAAAGAGAGATGGTATACATGGGGAAGAGGAAAATTGTTGGACTTGATAGTGGAAGAGAAGAGAGAGGGAGAAATTTTACACTGGGAGGGAGGAGAGATGACTAAAAGAAGGGGAGAGATGTCAGATTATGGAGAAGGGTGATGGAAAGAGGGAAGAGAGAGATGCTGGACCACTGGAATGGGAAGGAGCGAGAGAGAGATGCCAGACCACAGAAAGAAGAGGAGAGAAGGAGAGATATGTTGGACCTCAGGGAGGGAAGAAGAGAGATGCCCGACCATGAGAGAGGAGAGAGATTCTAGGTTATGGGAAGGAGAGGAGAAAGATGAGGGGGGAAGGGGGTAGACAGAGTTGTCTGACAATGGAAGAGGGATGAGATGATTCACAGGGATGGAGTTGAAGGGGAGACAGAGGGAGGAGATGGTGCACAGCAGTGGGTGTGCAGGGAAGAGATAAGAAGAAATGCTTCTTATGGATAGATGAGAATAGGGGAGCAGAAAGAGGGAGGAGATAGATGTGAAGGGAAGAAATGGAAAAGGAGATAGATTTTGAGAAGAAAGTTGAATGTTAAAAGTTAATGCTAAAGATGGATTATGGCAGAAAGTGAAGGTGAGAAAAACAGCAAATGGTTAAGGTGGCCCTGGATACACAGTTAAGAGCATAGAAGGAAGTACAGCCAGAGATTGGGAAAAGATGGTTTGAAAACCAAAATCACCAGACAACAAATGTAGGGGAAATTATTTTATTTTCAATTTAGTGATTGAATTGTGTCAGTTTTGAAAATTTACATCTGCTGTCTATATTTTGCACTGTTCAGGAAGAAATGCATTTGTTTCTATTTCTCTGGGCTTGTACTGCATGCAGTGTCTTGCATCTTAGGGTTTCGTTTGTATATATTTGTACTTTTAGTTTTTTGTCCCATATTTGCATAGGGGTTATCTGTGTTCTGTATGTGTTGCCATGGCCAGGTGTTTTGGTAGGAATGAATGTTGAGAAGCATACAGTGTGCTTTGTGTAGTTTAATTTTGTGGTTAACCATTATGAGTTGTTAATAAGATTATATTGTGGCACAGTATATAAGAAAAATGAATGAAAAACATGGTATTACAATTAATACTATTATGGGTCTGGGGTCTGGGGCAGAGATTGGGTGGGGTCTGGGGCAGTGCTTTCGACCCCCCCCTCTCCGAAAAAAAAAAGTGTTCCGCTGCTTATGCCTAGAATGACAATTTGAATAAAGTTGGGATTCAGTATGGAAACATCTATGAGGTTAAAACAGGTGAATCACTGGAATGGTGTCTCAGGGTGAGAAAGGATCTATACTTCTAATAAGACTAAGTATCTTAATAAAAAATTTGGCCTGTGACTTAGCCTGTGTTTTAGATTTTGGCCCCTTATGTGATTGAGTTTGATACTTTGAACTAGAGAATTACGATGACTTGGTGTTGAAGGCTGAAAAATAACAAAATTCAGTTTGAATCTACAGTTTTCAGTGGTCTTTATCCCACTTTTGAAGTCTCATGATCCAGACTGGTGAGAGAATTATCGTATACACTCGAATATAAGTCGACCCGAATATACACTTCTCCCTCAATATTCAGGTGGGTTAGGGGCAGAACCGGTCCGCGAATATTAAAAAAACACAAATAATATTCAGGCCGGTTCTGACCCACCCCCTGCCTTCCCCCGGAATCCAGGATCTTACCTTAAGCCCTCTGAGACTCCCTGGAACCGTATCCCCAAAATTAAAATCGATTTAAAAAAAAAAAAAAAAAAAAATCACGAATAACCAAATCCGCGGATACTGAAACTGCGGTTTCGGAGGGAGAAGTGTAAGTTGAGACCCCCCCAAAAAGGATGAAAAATAGTTGACTCTAATATATGAAGGGGGCTTAATATTCAAGTGCTCTCCCCTGCTATGCTTTGCACTCTGCACCCAGTCCTCTCCCCTCCCTGCCCTACCAGGCTCTGCACCCAGCCCCCCCTCACTCCTGCCAGGCTGTGTACCCAGCCCCTCTCGCTACCTGCCAGGCTCTGCACCCAACCCCACACTTCCTACCAGCTTTGCACCCTGTCCCACCTTTCTACCCTGTACCCCCTCTGGTGGTAGGTTGGGACAGGAGGGATCCCTCCCTTCTCCTGTCCTGGCCAACTAACAATTTTTAAACACCCCCCCCTCCTGTGTACCTTTTTCACCATTTTTAATCCCTGGTTGTCCAGCGGTGTATGGGGCAGGAGTGATCTTTCCACGCTCCTGCCCCGTGCTGAGTCTCTCCTTCCCTGGATGGCTACCTCTGATCTCACAGCCAATGGCTAGCTTTTTGTGCTCCCTGTCTGGCCCCGCGCCACTCTCTGAATGGCTGCTGCCAGTTCTCAGTAATTGAAAAGTAAACATGGTACACAATTTCAATTATTTGCTCACTGTTTTTTTGTCAGATCATAGTTTTCTGCTTTTGAGTTCTTATATTAGTTTTCATATGTGCATACGGCTTTTAAAATTTTGTTCATTTCCATTCTTAGTCTGCAAATAAGAAGCCTCGAAAGTATCCGGGTGAAAAGAGTCGTGCAGAACTTGGTACCAAAGGACCAGGACGGGGAAGAGCTAATGGCCATCCTCAGCAAAATGGTGAAGGGGATCCAGTCACATTATTTGAAGTAGTGAAAATGGGCAAGAGTGCTATGCAGGTAAAGCAAGAGAGATCTGCTTTTTTTTCTCTCCTCCTTGTGGTTTCACTACGTAGCCAATTTACTGATGTAAATAACCAGTGCTGATTCCCCCACCCCTGCCATTTATACTTAAGTATCCTGATTGTTGACAAAATACTGACAGACCCCAGGTGCCCTTCTCAGTCTTTTGTTCTTGCATAATACACTTGTATTGTAAAATGTTGATCATGGCTGTAGAATCGGTATACCAAACCTTCAACTGTTAAAGCCTTCCGTTAATAAGTTTTAAGTTTTTTGCTCTTAATCTAAAATACTGATATATATACTCGAATATAAACCGAGATTTTTGTGCCAAAAAAGGCCTCAAAATGGGAGTCTTGGTTTATATTTGGGTCCACCTTAAATCCTGGTGATCCAATGGTGGTGTGAGCCAAGCTATAACAGGAGCAATCCCTTCCTTTTGCGAGGTGATGTGTTTTGTCATGTCCTAGTTGTCAGCCAGCTGTAGAATCACTCCGTGCCCCTTCCTTTCCTCCCTCCCTGCTGTAGAATCAATGTTTGCCCCCTCCCTCCCTGCTATAGAATCAATGCATGCCCCTCCCTCCCTCACTGCTGTAGATTCAATGCACACCCCCTCCAGAGAAGCAGCATAGGCTTCCTACCTTAGTCACTGATTGTCCAGCAGGGTGAGTTGGGGCAGGAGTGATCCTCTTAGTCTAACTTCGGCCTACGCTGCTTCTATGAAGAAATGGGGTGCGCGGTGATTCTGCTGTATGGAGGGAGGGGGCATGCATTGATTCTACAAGAGGGAGGGAGGATGTGCGCATTGATTCTACAGCAGAGAGGGAGAGAAGGAAGGGGTGGCGATTCCACAGCCAGCTGAGAGCTGGGACAGGACCCAACACTTCACCTCGGGGAAGGGAGGGACCGCTTCCATTCTGGTATGCATCACCACGCCACTGGCCTACTAGGATTTAAGGTGGACCTGGGGAGAGGCCAACGCTAGGTTTGGTAGGGGTGGATGGGTATACAGCTGGGCAGCACTTGAATAAAAACCATCAGTGTATGTTAGAGTTCACATTTTCCCCCTTAATATTCGAGTATATACAGTGGTTCGCTCATTTGTGGTTCGCGAATCGCGGACGCGCTCATTCGCGGTCAGCTCTGACCACCTCTTCCTGTAGTAAAGCCGGGCTGCACAAATCAGGAGCAGCGTGTCAAAGCAGCTCCTTATTGGTATAGCTCAACTTTACTACAGGAAGAGGCGGTCGGAGCAGACCGTGAGTGATTTTCTTCACCTGTTGGCGCTCCAGCTGCCCTCCCCTGCCTTTTTGAAATTCATGGGGGTTCCTGGAATGGAACCCCCACAAATTTGGGGGGAATACTGTATAGCAAATATAACTTATCACAGTCAGCTGAACCTATGGACCATTTGATGTAGTGACCCAGAATACTGGTGATAAAGGGCATCAAAATCTCAATCTGGCATCTCTCGCGCTCTGTTCCCTTCTCTGTTGGGCAAAGAGGGAGAGATGCCAAATTGAAATTTTTGTACCATTTATTACCAGCAGTGAGTAGGTTGGGGGAGACTTGAGATTGAAGGGGAGCTAATGGATCATGAGTAGGATGGGGCACTGATGCAAATATTGTCTCTATAACTTAAATTTTACCTGTACTTTTAGCTCAATGACAAACATATATATTGATATAAAATGATAAATTTACCGTATATTATGTTTATCCCAGGACAAGCAGGCAGGTATTCTCACATATGGGTGATGTCATCGACGGACCCTAGATGCGGACGCCTCACTAGCAGACTTGCTTGAAGAAACTCGAAGTTTCGAGTCGCCCGCACCGCGCATGCGCAAGTGCCTTCCCGCGCAGCGGAGCCGAGAAGTCTGTCTTTGACTCTCTGCGTTTAACTTCGTTCACTTTGTGCCTTCTCTCAACCGCGGTTTATGTTTTTTTTCTTCACGAATCGCTGTTTTATATTTTTTTCTTTTATTTTAGTTAAAAAAAAAATAATAATAATAATAATTATCCCAGGACAAGCAGGCAGGTATTCTCACTAGTGGGTGATATCATCCGACAGAGCCCCGATGCGGACGTCTCACAAGCATACTTGCTTGAAGAAACTTCAGAAGTTTTGAGATGCCTGCACCGCGCAGGCGCGAGTGCCTTCCCGCCCGATGCACCGGGCATGTCTCCTCAGTTCTTTTCTTTCCGCAGAGCTGAGAAGTTTGCTTCGACTCTCTGCGCTGAGTAAACCCGTTTTCTTGCCTTCTAGTACCGCGGTTTTGAGTTAGTTTTCTCTTAATCGTGTGTTTTCATTCTGTCGTTTATTATTTAAAAAAAAAAAAAAAAAAATTCTTCCGGAGATTTGACCGGGTCGGCCGCGTAGCTGAGGCCCCACTCCTTCGATCTAGCGGCGGAGCTTTTTTGGCCTATGTCCCGGCCGATTACCGGTTTTAAAAAGTGCATCAAGTGCCAGTGCGCGATTTCGTTGATGGACCCGCAACGACGCTGTCTGCAGTGTCTTGGTCCAGAACATCTTCCGAAATCGTGCCGGCCTTGTTCCACTCTAACAGCACGTGCTTTTAAGTGTCGCTGTTTCCTGTGGGAGTCGATGTTCAAGATGGAAGCTGCTAAGGAACCTTCGGCTTCGACTTCGACCAGCGCTTTGCCTGCACCTGCAAAGTCTTCTACTCCTGCTTCATCGGGTCTTTTGAAGCCGGCCTCCTGCTCCGGTGCCTACTTCGGTCTCCTCAGATCAGGTACCTCCTCAGACCATTCCCCCGGTGGTTATTAAAGTGCCGAAAGCTTCTAAGGCTAAGCACTCGACCACTTGGGAACGCGAAGACCGGTCAGGAGGTCCTACTTCGAGTGCGGCTCCCCCCTTGTCGGTTTCGCTGCGGTCGATCATGGAGGCCCAATTCATTGATATAATGACTACCATGGGGCCCAAGTGGCTTGCCACAATCCAGTCTGGGCATGCAGTCCCTCCTCGGGGGGGGGGGGGAGCCGCCCCCTCCTCCCCCTCGCCGCTCGCTCTCGCTGCTAGGGGAGGAGTAGCGACGCTTGGCCACCAGTTCATCGAGGCATGCTTCGTTTAGTGACATGCCGCCTCTGGAACCCATCCCCGTTCAGGGCGAAGAAATTTGGGATGTGCCTTCGGGTGGTCGAAGCCCTGGGCGTCGTCAGGAGGAATTCTTCCGCAGTCCCTTCTCGACCCATGGAATGCGGCTCAAGAGGCGTCCCATCCTCCTCTTCGCTCTACGGCCTCCAGCCCCTCTATTCCTTGGAGGCCTCTGGGGAACCATCTAGGCATTGCCGGTCCAGATCTCCTTCGAGACACAGGGAGGGCATCGTTCCAGGCATTCTTCAAGGCATTCCTCTAGGCATTCTACAGTCTCGCCTCAGAAGAAACTTCCTCATGTGGGGTATTCGTCTTCGGTTATCTCCCCTCCTCCGGGCCCGGAGTACGAGGATGCCTACGGCTCTTTCTCTCCTTGTCGATCCCAAGTCTCCTTGGATCCAGAGGCATCGACTTCATCCAGTCCATCCCACAGGCCTGTGTTGGCTGACCAGTTGTCTTTTTCGTCTTTTCTAAGGCAAATGGTGGATGATCTCGACATCACCTTGGACTCCGGTTCCCGATACTCCAAAGAATACCTGGATGCCATGCAACTGCCTTATCCCCCTGCCGAGTCTCTTCGCCTGCCTCTGCACAAGCTCCTCGACCAGACCTTCATGCGATGTTTTGAAACACCGTACTCTATTCCTGCCGTTCCTGGCAAACTGGATACCAGGTACCGCACGGTACATCATAAGGGGTTTGAGGGCTCCCAGCTCTCCCATCAGTCCCTGTTGGTCGAGTCCTCCCTCAAACGTTCTCATCCGTCCCAGGTGTATGCCTCGGTGCCACCGGGCAGAGAGGGTCGGACCATGGATAAGTTTGGGCGGCGCATCTACCAGAACTCGATGATGGCATCCCGAGTTCTCAATTACACCTTCCATTTTGCCACCTATTTGAAGTTCTTCCTGCCTGTGCTTTGGAAGTTTACACCTTACATCGAATCTCAAGCTCGTTTTGAATTTGAAGAGGTTGTCGCCTCGCTGTCCCAGCTGCGTCTTCAACTGTTGCAATCCTCCTATGATGCTTTTGAGCTCTCGGCACGGGCTGCCGCCTGTTCCGTGGCCATGCGTCGCTTGGCCTGACTTCAAACCATTGACATGGACCCGAACCTCCAGGACAGGCTTTACAATGTCCCCTGTGCGGGTGCGGATTTATTTGATGAATCTATTGAGACCATGATGAAGAAGCTGTTGGACCATGAAAAATCTTTCCAGTCCATCCTTCGTCCCAAGCCTAAGCCTGCTCAGTCTCGTCCCTCTCGACCGCCCTTGATCTATCAGCGGTGTTACACTCCCAGGCAGGCTCCTGCTGCGAGGCAACCAGCGAAGAGACAACCCCCGCAGAAGTCTCAGCAAAACCTCAGCCTTCTGCTGTTCCCAAGGCTCCTCAGCCTTTTTTACACTCTGGTAGGGAGCATAACCAACACCGTTCTGCTTTCCCCTGTCTTTCCAATTGGGGGTCGACTCCATCATTTTTATCATCGATGGATGACTATAACAACCGACCTTTGGGTCCTTACCATCATCAGAGAAGGATACTCTCTTCAGTTTCATCGGGTCCCCCCGGACCATCCTCCAAGAGAGTATCCTTCCAACTTGACCCAGACCGCCCTTCTTCTTCAGGAAGCTCAGGCTTTGCTCCGGCTGCGGGCCGTCGAGCCGGTCCCTGTGGACCAACACAACCGGGGGTTTTACTCCCGGTACTTCCTTGTTCCGAAAAAGACGGGCGACCCGCGTCCAATTTTGGACCTCAGGGTTCTCAACAAGTTCCTGGTCAAGGAGAGGTTCCGTATGCTGACCTTGGCTTCTCTCTACCCCCTCCTCGAGCAGAACGACTGGTTATGCTCTCTGGATCTCAAGGAGGCCTATACTCACATTCCCATTCATCCGGCCTCTCTCAAATTCCTCAGATTTCGGGTGGGACATCTACATCTGCAGTATCGAGTGCTTCCATTTGGCCTGTCCTCGCCTCCCAGTGTCTTCACAAAGTGTCTGGTTGTGGTGGCTGCGGCACTCCGGAACCATGGTCTTCAGGTGTTTCCCTACCTCGACGACTGGCTCATCAAAGCCACCTCGGCTCCAAGGGTCATCTCGGCGACCCAAAAGACTATCTGGTTCCTGAAGAGTCTGGGATTCGAAATCAACTTCCCAAAATCTCATCTGCAACCGACCCAGTCTCTCCCCTTCATCGGGGCAGTTCTCGATACTATTCAACTCAGAGCATTCCTTCCTCAATGCCTGGATGCTCTGCTTCATCTCTGCCAGTCAGTGTCTTCTCGCCAATCCATCTCAGCGAGACACATGATGGTTTTCCTGGGCCACATGGCCTCTACGTTTCATGTGACTCCTTTTGCCAGACTTCACCTCAGAATTCCTCAGTGGACCCTGGCTTCTCAGTGGACACAAGTGTCAGATCCTTTGACTCGTCACATCCTGGTCACGCCTGCTCTTCAGCAGTCTCTGCATTGGTGGATGACCTCTTCAAATCTATCCAGAGGTTTGCTGTTTCACTCCCCTCCCCACCAGAAGGTTCTCACAACCAATTCCTCGACTTATGCATGGGGGGCTCATCTGGACGGTCTTCGCACGCAAGGCTTCTGGACCAGTGCGGACCAGCTGTGCCATATCAATCTGCTGGAACTCAGGTCGATTTTCAATGCTCTTCAAGCTTTCCAACATCTGCTTCATGACCTGGTGGTCCTCATTCGCACAGACAATTAGGTCGCCATGTATTATGTCAACAAGCAAGGGGGCACGGGAACGGCCTCCCTCTGCCAGGAAGCTCTCAGAGTCTGGGATTGGGCGATTCGCCACAACACCTTCCTCAAAGCTGTCTACATTCAGGGGAAGGACAATGCCTTGGCGGACAACTTAAGTCGTTTCCTCCAGCCTTACGAATGGACCCTCCATTCCAGGCCCCTTCATCAGATCTTCTCTCAGTGGGGGACGCCTCAGATAGACCTCTTTGCGGCTCCCCACAACTTCAAACTGCCTCAATTCTGCTCCAGGATCTACACTCCTAATCGCCTCGAGGCAGATGCTTTTCTGCTGGACTGGAGGAATCTCTTTCTATATGCGTTTCCTCCGTTTCCTCTCATTCAAAAGACTCTGGTCAAAATGAAGTCAGCCCATGCCACCATGATTCTGATAGCCCCTCGGTGGCCCAGACAGCCTTGGTACTCCCTTCTACTTCAACTCAGCAGCAGGGAGCCGTTCCTTCTTCCGGTGTTTCCTTCACTGCTTACTCAGCATCAAGGATCTCTGCTCCATCCCAACCTGCAGTCTCTCCACCTGACAGCTTGGTTCCTCTCAACGTAACTCCCCGCCAGTTTTCCAAAGCAGTGAGGGATGTGTTGGAGGCTTCCAGGAAGCCTGCTACTAGACATTGCTACTCCCAAAAATGGACTAGATTTTCTGCCTGATGTGTTTCTAATCGTAAGGAGCCTCAACGAGCCTCCCTATCTGTGTTGGACTGTCTTCTACACCTGTCTCATTCTGGCCTCAAGTCTACATCGATACGGGTCCATCTAAGTGCAATTGCGGCTTTCCATCAGCCTCTGCGAGGGAAACCTCTCTCTGCTCATCCTGTGGATTCCAGATTTATGAAAGGACTGTTCCATGTCAATCCTCCTCTCAAACCTCCTCCAGTGGTTTGGGATATCAATGTTGTCCTTTCTCAACTTATGAAGCCTCCTTTTGAGCCTCTCATCAAGGCTCCGCTGAAGTTTCTCACTTGGAAAGTAGTTTTACTTGTTGCCCTCACTTCTGCCTGCAGAGTCAGTTAGCTCCAGGCCTTAGTGGCGGATCCACCTTTCACAGTATTCCATCATGACAAGGTGGTCCTTCGCACTCATCCGAAATTCCTGCCTAAAGTGGTCACTGAATTTCATCTCAACCAATCCATAGTTCTTCCTGTGTTTTTTCCAATGCCTCATTCTCACCCTGGAGAATCAGCTCTTCACACTCTGGACTGTAAACGTGCTTTGGCTTTCTATTTGGATCGCACTAAACCACACAGAACTGCTCCTCAACTTTTCGTCTCCTTTGATCCGAACAAGTTGGGACGCCCTGTCTCGAAGCGTACCATCTCCAAGTGGATGGCGGCTTGCATCTCTTTCTGCTATGCCCAGCCTGGATTACCCCCTTCCCTGTAAAGTCACAGCCCATAAGGTCAGAGCAATGGCGGCCTCTGTAGTCTTCCTCAGATTGACACAGATTGAGGAGATTTGTAAGGCTGCCACTTGGTCCTCGGTTCATACATTCACCTCTCATTATTGTCTGGATACTTTCTCCAGACTGGATGGACAGTTCGCCAAACAGTATTACAAAATTTATTCTCCTAAGTTGCCAACTCTCCCACCATACCATTGAGGTTAGCTTGGAGGTCACCCACTAGTGAGAATACCTGCCTGCTTGTCCTGGGATAAAACAATGTTACTTACCGTAACAGTTGTTATCCAGGGACAGCAGGCAGCTATTCTCACGTCCCACCCACCTCCCCTGGGTTGGCTTCTCTGCTAGCTACCTGAACTGAGGAGACACGCCCGGTGCATCGAGCGGGAAGGCACTTGCGCATGCGCGGTGCGGGCATCTTGAAACTTCTGAAGTTTCTTCAAGCAAGTATGCTTGTGAGACGTCCGCATCGGGGCTCTGTCGGATGACATCACCCACTAGTGAGAATAGCTGCCTGCTGTCCCTGGATAACAACTGTTATGGTAAGTAACATTGCTTTTTCTTCTTCCGTTCATTTTCCGGGACAGGCCGCTCGGCCGCAGCCCGAGGGCTTCGACTTTGCGGTGGCTATTTTTCTGTCTATGTCCCGGCCTGCTACAGGCAAGTGTCAGCGCGCGATCTCTCACGAACCCTCACGGACGCTGCCTCAAGTGTCTTGGGCTGAAACATCATCCTAGGTCGTGCCTGCCTTGCCAAACACTTCAGCCTTGTGCTTTCAAGCGTCATTGCATTCTGGTGGACAAGCTTTTTGAGATGGAGTCTCCTACTGATCCCTCGACTTTGTAAGCGTCTTCGGCCTCGACTTCCATCGAGGCTCCATCTGCGCCTATTGCGTCCACCTCGAGCCTCATCAGACCCTCGTTGTTTTCGACGTCATCTGCTGTATCTTCCCCTGTTTCCTCAGGTCAGATAGCTCAGCAGTCGGTTCCACCGGTGGTGATTAAAGTGTCCAAGACTTCTAAGTCGAAACACACTCACACTACCTCGAAGGAACCTCCAGCCAAAGCAGGTGGTCCGGTTTCAGACGCGGATCCATCCTTGCCGACTTCTTTCCAGACCATGTTAGAGAAGCAGTTTATTCAGTTCCTTACTAACATGGGCATTCAGCAAATTCCCGCGAGGTCGAGCTGCTTCCTTTGCCCCAGTCTGAGATTCCACACTCTTTGCAGGGAGCAGAGTCTCTGCGAGTGTCTGGTCTGCCATCCAAGCACGAAAAGCAAGGAGCAGATTCTTTGAGAGTGCCTTGAAGAGAATCCTCACACTCTAAACAAAGTCTTTGAGAGTGCATCAAGGTTCCTCCACCAAGCCTCTGGAGCTTCGATCTACAGCCTCTAGCCCTATTCATACAGCGGCATCGGCTGCTTATGTCTCCGAGGCGAAATCTCTTCGATCCTCGAGATCTGGTTCCAGACACAGTTCTCATCACCATTCGAGGCTTTCATCGAGGCATCCTTCCAGGCATTGTTCTTCTTCTCAGGACAGACCATCTTCCTCAAAGCCTCGATCTACTCCAACCTCGACCAGACCACCGACTACTCATTCGAGGTCTCCGATGCCGGACCTCGAGGATGTTCCAGTCTCGATTGCCTCGTCCAAGTCACCAGGTTCCTTTGATGCATTTTTCCATGCCGAAGCTTCTCCTTCGACACAGGCTGCCTTGACGTCCTCGAGTACTTCTTGAGGCAAATCATTGGCAGATCAGCTATCTTTCTCGTCTTTCCTGCGACAGATGGCTGTAGACTTGGATGTTCAATTGGATACTGGCTCCAAATATTCTAAGGAGTATCTAGAAGTCATGCATCTTCCTCAACCTCCAGCAGAGTGTCTTAAGCTTCCACTTCATAAGCTTTTGAATCAGACTTTTGCTTGATGCATTGAGACATCTTTTTCCATACCAGCTGTTCCAGGAAAATTGGACTCTAGGTATAAAACTGTGCATTGCAAAGGGTTTGACAACTCACAGTTATCTCATCAATCCTGCTTGTTGAATCCTCCTTGAAGAGATCCCATCCTTCCAAGGTCTATGCCACAGTCCCTTCTGGAAGGGAGGGGAAAACTATGGACAAATTTGGACGTCGCATCTACCAGAATGCTATGATGTCCTCTAAAGTCCTCAATTATAATTTTTATTTCATCACTTAATTTGAATTTCTTATTTCTCTTCTACCAAAGTTTTTGGCTTATTTGGATAACCAAATTTTGAGTTTCAAGAAGTCATGGTTTCTTTCTCTCAATTACGTCTGCATCTCCTCCAATCATCTTAAGATGCCTTCGAATTATCTGCCCGAGCGGCTGCTTGCTCTGTGGCTATGCGTCGTCTTGCCTGGCTTCGTACCATTGACATGGACCCTAACCTTCAAGACCGCTTAGCTAAAATTCCTTGTCAGGGTAACAACCTCTTTGATGAATCCATCGAGGCAGCCACCAAGAAATTATCTGACCATGAAAAATCTTTTGCTGCTATAGTCAGACCTAAACCAAAGCCAGCTCCTGCCAAGCCTGCACGCCCTACTGTTATCTATCAAAGGCGTTTTGCTCCAAAGCCAGCTCCTTATACTCACCCTCCTCTGAAAAAAACAGCAACCTCAGAAGCAACAGAAACCCCAACCTTCTGCTGCACCTAAGGCTTCTCAACCTTTTTGACTATTTACAACAGAGCATAACCTCCACCGTTCTGTCTCTTGTCTCTTTTTCTCACTATAGGAGGTCGTCTCCATCATTTTTACAACCGATGGACGATAATTATATCCGACCTCTGGGTGCTTACCATAATCAGGGAAGGATACTCTCTTCATTTCACTCAGGTTCCACCGGAGCTTCCTCCAAGAGAGTATCCTTCCAATCCATCCCAGACCGCCCTTCTTCTTCAGGAAGCTCAAGCTCTGCTTCGTCTCCATGCCATCGAACCAGTTCCCTTGGAACAGCAGAACAGGGGTTTTACTCCTGTTACTTCCTTGTTCTGAAGAAGACCGGCGAACTGTGACCCATTCTGGATCTCAGGGCTCTCAACAAATTTCTAGTCAAAGAAAAATTTTGAATGTTGTCCCTGACATCCCTTTATTCCCTTCTCGAGCAGAACAACTGGTTATGCTCTCTGGATCTCAAGGAGGCCTACACTCATATCCCCATTCATCCGGCCTCCCGTCAGTACCTCAGATTTCGGGTGGGGAATCTGCACTATCAATACAGAGTACTACCCTTCGGCCTGGCCTCATCTCCCAGAGTGTTCACCAAGTGCCTGGTAGTGGTAGCAGCAGCTCTAAGAAATCACGGTCTTCAGGTATTTCCCTACCTCGACGACTGGCTCATCAAAGATTCCACATCTCAAGGGGTTATTGTAGCGACCCAACGGACTACCTGGTTCCTACAAAGTTTGGGATTCGAAATCAACTTTCCTAAATCTCAACTTCAGCCCTCTCAGAATCTGCAATTCATTGGAGCTGTTCTGGACACTGTCCAACTCAAAGCATTCCTTCCACAACAACGTCTGGAAGCTCTTCAACTTTGTCACACAGTGTCTTCCTGCTCTTCCATTTCAGCGAGACACATGATGATACTTCTGGGTCACATGGCCTCCACAATACATGTGACTCCTTTTCCAAGACTTCACCTCAGAATTCCTCAGTGGTGCCTGGCATCTCAATGGACGCAAGTTTGCGACCCTCCTTCTCGACACATTTCAGTCACTCCTTCCTTGAAGAAGTATCTCCATTGGTGGATGCTCTTTTCCAATCTTTCCAGAGGCTTGCTTTTTCAAATGCCCCCTCATCAGAAGGTCCTCACGACAGACTCTTCGACCTACGCTTGGGGCGCTCATCTCGATGGTCTCCCTACTCAAGGCCTCTGGACCAGTACGGATCGTCAATGTCATATCAATCAGTTGGAACGCAGAGTGATCCTCAAAGCTCTCCATGCTTTTCAACATCTGCTTCACGACACAGTAGTCCTCGTTCGGACAGACAACCAAGTCGCCATGTATTATGTCAACAAACAAGGAGGGACAGGGTCTGCCTCCCTTTGTTAAGAAGCTCTGGAGGTTTGGGACTGGGCAATCCGCCACAACACCTTCCTCAAAGCTGTTTACATTCAAGGGGCAAAGAATTGCTTGGCGGACAACTTGAGTCGTCTACTGCAACCTCAGGAATGGACTCTTCATTCCTCACCTCTTCGCCACATCTTTTCACAGTGGGGAACACCACAGATAGACCTCTTTGTAGCTCCCCACAACTACAAACTGCCTCAGTTCTGCTCCAGGATATACTCTCCTCACCGCCTCGAGGCAGATGCTTTTCTTCTGGAATGGACAAATCTTTTCCTCTATGCATTTCCTCCATTCCCTCTCATTCTCAAGACTCTGGTCAAGTTGAAGAATGATCATGTCACAATAATTCTAATCGCTCCTCGGTGGCCGAGACAAGCTTGGTACTCCCTTCTACTTCAACTCAGCAGCAGGGAGCCATACCTTCTACCAGTTCTTCCTTCTCTGCTTACAGAGTCAAGGATCTCTGCTTCATCCCAACCTGTAGTCTCTACACCTGACAGCCTAGTACCTCTCAACATAACCCCTCTTCAGTTTTCTCAATCTGTAAGAGACGTTTTAGAAGTTTCTAGAAAGCTTACAACTAGAGAATGCTATCACCAAAAATGGACTAGATTTTCTATATGGTGTTTTTCTCATCATAAGAAGTCTCAACATTCCTCCTTATCTTCTGTTTTGGACTATCTTTTGCACGTATCTAATTCTGGCCTCAAGTCATAAGGACATAAGAATTGCCAATGCTGAGTCAGACCAGTGGTCCATCATGCCCAGCAGTCCGCTCACGCGGCGGCCCTCTGGTCCAAGACCAGCACCCTAACTGAGACTAGCCCTACCAGCGCACATTCCTGTTCAGCAGAAACTTGTCTAACTTTGTCTTGAATCCTTGGAGGGTGTTTTCCCCTTTAGCAGCCTCTGGAAGAGCGTTCCAGCTTTCTACCACTCTGGGTGAAGAAGAACTTCCTTATGTTTGTATGGAATCTATCCCCTTTCAACTTTAGAGAGTTCCCTCTTATTGTCCCTATATGGATAGGGTGAACAACCTGTCCCTATCTACTAAGTCCCTTCAGTACCCTACTAAGTCCCTTCAGTACCTTGAATGTTTCGATCATGTCCCCTCTCAATCTCCTCTGTTCGAGGGAGAAGAGGCCCAGTTTCTCTAATCTTTCGCCGTACGGCAGCTCCTCCAGCCCCTTAACAATCTTAGTCGCTCTTCTCTGGACCCTTTCGAGTAGTACCATGTCCTTCTTCATGTACAGAGACCAGTGCTGGATGCAGTACTCCAGGTGAGGGTGTACCATGGCCCGGTACAGCGGCATGATAACCTTCTCTGATCTGTTCGTGGTCCCCTTCTTTATCATTCCTAGCATTCTGTTTGCCCTTTTTGCTGCCGCCGCACATTGTTTGGACGGCTTCATCGACTTGTCGATCAGAACTCCCAAGTCCCTTTCCTGGGAGGTCTCTCCAAGTACTGCCCCGGACATCCTTCATTCGTGCATGAGATTTTTGTTACCGACATGCATCACTTTACACTTATCCATGTTGAACTTCATGTGCCATGTCGATTCCCATTCCTCGAGCTTGATTATTTCACGTTGCAGATCTTCGCAATCCCCCTGCGTCTTTACTACTCTGAATAACTTCGTATCATCCGCAAATTGAATCACCTCGCTCGTCGTACCTATGTCCAGATCATTTATAAAGATGTTAAAGAGAACAGGTCCAAGCACCGAGCCCTGCGGCACCCCACTAGTGACGCTCTTCCAGTCCGTGTATTGTCCATTTACCCCCACTCTATGTTTCCTATGCTCCAGCCAGTTTTTAATCCATGTGAGTATTTCACCTTCAATTCCATGGCTTTCAATTTTCCGAAGTAGTCGTTCATGCGGAACCTTGTCGAACGCCTTCTGAAAATCCAGATATACAATGTCAACCGGATCGCCCTTGTCTGTTTACTCCCTCAAAGAAGTCTACATCTATCCGAGTCTATCTCAGTGCAATTGCGGCTTTCCATCAGCCTATTGAAGGGAAACCCCTCTCTGCTCATCTGGTGGTTTCCAGATTCATGAAAGGACTTTTCAATGGCAAACCTCCTCTCAAACCGCCTCCTGTGGTTTGGGACCTCAATGTTGTCTTTACTCATCTCATGAAGCCTCCATTTGAATCAATTGATAAGGCTCATCTGAAGTATCTCACTTGGAAAGTGGTGTTTCTCATTGCCCTCACTTCTGCTCGACGAGTCAGTGAGCTGCAAGCTTTAGTTATTGACCCACCATTCACGGTGTTCCATCATGACAAAGTTGTTCTTCATACTCATCCAAAATTCCTACCTAAAGTGGTCTCAGAATTTCATCTCAACCAATCCATCGTACTTCCAGTGTTTTTTCCAAAGCCTCATTCTCACCCTGGAGAATCAGCTCTTCATACTCTGGACTATAAACGTGCTTTGGCCTAATACTTGGAACGCACCAGACCACACAGAACTGCTCCTCAACTTTTTGTTTCCTTCGATCAAAATAATTTGGGACATCCTATTTCTAAGCGTATCATCTCCAACTGGATGGCGGCTTGTATCTCTTTCTGCTATGCCCAGGCTGGATTACCCCTTCACTTTCTCCAGACGGGATGGACAGTTTGGCCAAACAGTATTACAAAATTTATTCTCCTAAATTGCCAATACTCCCACCATCCTATTCTGGTTAGCTTGGAGGTCACCCATATGTGAGAATACCTGCCTGCTTGTCCTGGGATAAAGCACAGTTACTTACCGTAACAGGTGTTATCCAGGGACAGCAGGCAGCTATTCTTACAACCCATCCACCTCCCCTGGTTGGCTTACAGGATACCTCAGTCCTTGGAGAGAAGCAGACCTGTGCCAGCCAGGATTCCGAGGACAGAAACCAGCATTCCCCACAGAAAGCAAGGAGTAAACTTCTTATTCTTTTGAAGGTAATGATTAATTTGATATAGAAATGCCAGAAGAAATGCTTGTAAATGATGTTGAAATGGAACCTGAGGAGTCATGCTTGTTTGAGAGCATGATTACAGAGTAAAGTTTTTGGGAAAGTTGCTTCACAAGACTAAGAATATCAGAAGAGTTAAGAATTACTGCCTCTGATTGAATTAAGGATACCAGAAGGATCAGGAATTACTGCTTCTGATGTAATTAAGGGTAATAGAAGAGTTAAGAATCACTGCTTCTGAATTTTCATAATCACAGGAGAACTGTGGGGAACCTGTCCAAGTAGTACAAGCAGGTTGCAGGATCCAGGGCTTGAAATTTAAAAGTTATTTTTGTGTTTTCTTGAACTTTATTAGTGAATAGAGCATGGTGGGCTAACAGGCTGTTAGCCACCAATGAGAGTTTTTGTTTGTATGTTTTTGGAATTGCACTACAACAGGGGTGTCAAACTCAAGCACATAAGGGGCCAAATATGTTATTAAGATATTTAGTTTTTGTAGAAGTAGAGATCCTTCCTCACCCTCAGACACTGTGATGCGGTCAGGTACTTATGTGGAGCTTTTACACTAGGACTGGGTCCTTCTGCCTGTAAATAGATACTGAGGCAGCGTAGTGAGGAGATTGGAACGCTGCTGGGAGTGGGGCAGCGCATTCAGATACTTAGATGCAGCACATAAAATGGCCAGGCGGGCCGGATTCGGCCCCCAGGCCTTATGTTTGATATGTGTGCACTACAATATAGAACCAGAAAATAAAGTCATCTTAAAATT
Source organism: Geotrypetes seraphini (assembly GCF_902459505.1). NCBI lineage: Eukaryota > Metazoa > Chordata > Amphibia > Gymnophiona > Dermophiidae > Geotrypetes > Geotrypetes seraphini. Next base: position 92,450,413 of record NC_047092.1, read on the forward strand.
CACACTAAACACCTGTACAGGACCTTTTATTTTGACTCCTCTACCCCTCCATGCCTCATTCAACCGCTCGGCTGAGGCTTGGATGACCCAGGTCAGGGCTAGGGCTACTACAGTCCAGGTCTTACCCAGTCACAACTCGCATTTCCATTCATCCAGCCTCTCCCAAGTTCTTCAGATTTCAGGTGGGAAATCAACATTACCAATACAAAGTGCTACCTTTCGGCGTGGCATCATCTCCCAGAGTTTTCACCAAATGTCTTGTAGTGGTAGCAGTAGCTTTACGAAGTCACGGACTCCAGGCTTTTCCTTATCTGGCCAATTGGCTCACAAAACCCTACATCTCAAGGGATTACTGTAGCGACACAACAGACTGTGTTGTTCCTGCAAAATTTGGGATTCGAAATCAACTTTCCCAAATCTCAGCTGCAGCCCTCTCAGACTCTGCAATTTATTGAATCTCTTCTAGACACCGTGCAACTGAGAGCATTCCTTCCCCAGCAGTGTCAGGATGCTCTCATACAACTTTGCCAATAAGTGTCCAGTCTTACTTCACTTTCAGTGAGACACATTGATGGTTCTCCTAGGTCACATGGCTTCTACAGTTCACGTGACTCCTTTTGCCAGACTTCACCAAAGGATTCCTCAGTGGTCACAGGCTTTCGACCTGCTTTCCCAGTCCAGAGGGCCGCCGCGTGATGGACTTCTGGGCACGATGGACCACTGGTCTGACCCAGCAGCGCCAATTCGTATGTTCTTATGTACAGTGACATCTTCTCTACGGCAATCTCTTCAATGGTGGATTCTCTCTTCCAATCTTTCCAGTTGTTTGCAGTTTCAAATGCCCCCTCCTCAGAAGGTTCTCACGACAGATTATTCATCCTACACTTGGGGGGCTCATCTAGATGGTCTCCATACTCAAGAGCATTGGTCCACCATAGATCGTCGACATCACATCAGTCTGTTAGAATTCAGAGCGATCTTCAATGCTCTCAAAGCTTTTCAACATCTTCTTCTAAATCAAGTTGTGCTCATTTGTACTGACGAACAAGTAGCCATGTGCTAGAAGAACAAGCAGGGAGGAACAGGATCTCTTCTCCTTTGCAAGGAAGCTCAAAAAATTTGGATTTGGGCAATCCTTCATAACATTTTTATGAGAGCTATCTATATTCAAGGAAAGAAAAATTCACTAGCGAACAAATTTTGAGTCGTATCCTACAACCTTACGAATGGATGCTCAATTCGTTGACTGTCCATCAAATAGACCTCTTTGCGTCTCCCTACAACAACAAACTGCCCCGTTCTGCTCCAGACTTTACTCTCCTCATTGACTGGAGGCAGATGCTTTTCTCCTGCAATGGACGAACAAATTCCTCTTTGCGTTCCCTCCATGTCCACTTATTCTCAAGACACGTAATAATAATAATAATAACTTTATTTTTCTACATTAACGGGTGCTAGAATATATGTGTGTATGTCTGTCTTTAATTCTTTCTCTCTCTCTGCCTGTCCTTTGTGCTTTCTATCTTTCTTTTTCCTTGGCTGTCCACCACCACCCCTTGCCTGCTCCCCCTGTCTATTCTCCCTTCCTTTTACCTACCCTGTCCTGTTCCTGATTCCTGCAAACTTCCCTGTAGGTGTCTCTTCCTTTTTTTTTTTTAATTCCTTCTTCAGTCTCAGTTCTTTATCTGAACATTCCCTTCCTCAGTCTCTCCAACTGCAATTCTATTGCCCTCTAAGCCCCTGCTGTGCATGTCGCTCCTGATCCCTTCTCACTGACCCTTGCGATTGCGTTTCCATGGCAACCCTGCTCGCGGGTCTGTGAGTGTAGGGCCATTTTGCTTATTTCCTCGTGGGAAGCTGTTTTGCAGGCTAGTGGGTGTGAGGAGCGGCCGGGATTGCGAGTAATGCCCAATGCTTTGTAGCCATGACTCCCATAGTTGTGTCCGAAGTTATTTTTAAGTTCTGCTTCTCTCACGATCCCTGCCTGCGTCGGAAGTCTTCTCCGACGCAGGTGCGGCTCATGAGAAGAGCCGCGGCGGTGGCTTAGAACTTAAAAAATAACTTGGGGCACAACATTACCTTGGGGTCTGCTGAACTTAAAAATAACTTCTTTGTGAACATTAGCTTGGGTTCCGCGAGTGTGTAGAACCCTGGTGTCCGATCGGGTCCTGTTTGGTCTGCCACTGCCTGGAGGAATTGAAGAGCGTGTAGGGCGGAAGCGGGACTGTAGGAATTGAAGAGCTTGTAGGGCGGAAGCGGGAGTCGGGGCCTCAGCACCGTCCGGGCGGCTCGCGCCGCCGGCCCCCAGGAGCTCGAGGCTGGCGGCGAACATGGGGCCCCCAGGAGCTCGAGGCCGGCGGCGAACATGGCTGGCATGGCATGGTGGAGGAGGAACAGAGTTCGGTGACGTAAAACCCGCGCATGCGCATTCGTGTTTTCGCGACGGATCAGGGAACACGTTTTTTTAGTGCGCATGCGCGTCCTACCATTTTATTATATTAGATACCCCCATAGTCAGACGACTTCTAGGCGGTTCACATCGAAAAAAGGCTGGACATTCAGCGAATTACAAATGCATGAGAGGAATGTTACAGAAGAAAAGGGTTGTAGGGGAAGGAATGTAAGAGGGGTTGAAAGGGGGAGAGAATGTGAGAGGGGTAGAAATTGCCTGAAGATTGCTTCGGGTTTGTAGGGGAAAAAACGTAGTGAGCACGGATTGGTCTGTTTAGGTCTGTTTGTCAAATTCACCATGCTTCTGATAGCTTCTCGTTGACCCAGATAATCTTGGTTCTCCCTTCTTCTTCAACTCATCAGCAGGGAACCATTTTTTCTACCAATATTTCCGTCTCTGCTTACACAGAGTCACGGTACTCTTCTTTTTCCCAACCTGCAGTCTCTGTACCTGACAGCTTGGTTCCTCTCGACATAACTTCACATCTTCAGTTTTCTCAGTCTGTCAGAGATATTTTAGATGCTTCCAGAAAACCTGCCATCAGACAGCGTTACAACCGGAAGTGGACTCGGTTTTCCACTTGGTGCAATTTTTATTATCAGGAGCCTCAGTCTACCTCCTTGTCTTCAGTTCTGGATTATCTATTTCATTTATCTCAATCTGGCCTCAAATCCACCTCTGTTAGAGTCCATCTCAGTGCAATTGCTGCTTTTCATCAACTTTTTAGAGGGGAAACCTCTATCTGTTCATCCTGTGGTTTGGAATCTCAATGTTGTTCTTTCTACATTAATGAAGCCTCCATTTGAACCAATGTCTACAGCTCATCTTAAATAGCGCACTTGGAAAGTCATCTTCCTCATGTTGCTCACATCTGCTCGCAAAGTTAGTGAGCTACAAGCTTTAGTAGCGGACCCACTTTTCACAGTATTCCATCATGATAAGGTGGTACTCCGTACTCATACAAAATTCTTACCCAAAGTTGTTACAGAATTTCATCTCAATCAATCAATTGTACTTCCAGTGTTTTTCCCCAAGCCTCATTCTCATCCTGGAGAAACAGCTCTTCATTCTCTGGACTGCAAGCGTGCTTTGGCTTATTATTTACAAAGGACTAAATCATTTACAAAGGACTAGATCACATTGAACATATCTTCAACTTTTTGTCTCCTTTGATCCATACAAGTTGGGACATCCAGTTTCCAAGAGGATGATTTCCAACTGGTTGGATGCTTGCATCTCGTTTTGTTCTGCTCAGACTGGGCTGCAACTTGAGGGCTGAGTCACAGCCCACAAAGTTAGAACTATTGCAACTTCATTAGCTTTCCTTAGATCTACTTCTATTGAGGAAATCGGCAAAGCTGCTGCGTGGTCTTTGGTTCATACCTTTACTTCTCATTACTGTCTAGATTCTGGGATGGCTGTTTTGGCCACAGTATTATAAAATGTATTCTCCTAAACGCCAACACTCCCACCATCCCATTCTGGTCAGCTTGGTGGTCACCCATACGTAAGAATATGCTACCTACTTGTCCTGGGATAAAGTACAGTTACTTACCGTAACAGGTCTTATCCAGGGACAGCAGACAGATATTCTCACAACCCACCTCCCCTGGTTGGCTTCTTAGCTGGCTATCTGAACTGAGGAAACACTTGCCTTACATTGGGTGGGAAGGCACTCGTGCATGCGTGGTGCAGTCAGTCACAAACTTTCTAAAGTTCTTCAAGCAAAATGCTTTTGCAGCTGTCCACATTGGGGCTCTGTGGATGACATCACCCATCCATGAGAATATCTGACTGTTGTCCCTGTATAACACCTATTATGGTAAGTACAATGATAAAAAGATTATATAAAGTACATATTGGGTTAAAACAAGGTTACAAAAATGAATAAAGAGAGACATCACTAGGGATTTAGTTCAACAAATAGATTTAAAAAAAAAGACGAACGCCAACAAAAGGGAAGTGGGTTAGACATACAATGTTCGGAAGAAAGAAAAGAAAAAAAGGGACAAACAATAGGTGGGGAAAGACCACAGTAGAAGAAATGTATTTTGTCCTTATAAGGACAGTTACAGCTCAAAAGCATCACAAACAGAAATGTTTTTAGTTTTGTTTTAAATTAATTTAAGGATGTTTCTTCTCGTATGGAATTCCAGAGAGAGGGTGCGGTAACAGCGAAGGTATTAGATTGCATCATATTAATATGTTTTAAAAATGGAATAGTGAGGAGGTTATGATCACAGAGTGAAGAGTTTTAGATGGGCGATATGGGATAAGAAGTCTGTTGATAAATTCTGGCTCATTATTTATTTATTCAATTTTCTATACCGTTCTCCCAAGGGAGCTCAGAATGGTTTACATGAATTTATTCAGGTACTCAAGCATTTTTCCCTGTCTGTCCTGGTTGGCTCACAATCTATCTAATGAGAAATCTATCTACTTATGAGGAAGACCACACACCATTTTAGTAGCCTTCCTCTGGACCATCCTTTTTATATCTTTTTGAAGTTGTGGTCTCCATAATTGTACATAATATTCTAAATGAGGTCTCACCAGAATCTTATACAGTAGTATCAATACTTCCTTTTCCTACTGGCCATACCTCTTCCTATGCACCCTAGCATCCTTCTAGCTTTTGCCATCACCTTTTCAACCTGTTTGGCCACCTTAAGATCATCACATATAATCACACCAAGTTCCTCTTTTCTGTCATGTACATAAGTTCTTCACCCCTAAACTGTACCATTCCTTTAGATTTGTGCACTCCAAATGCATGACCTTGCATTTCTTAGCATTAAATTATAGCTGCCAAATTGCAGACCATTCTTCAAGCTTCGCTAGGTCTTTCTTCATGTTATTCACACCATCCTGGGTGTCTACTCTATTGCAGATTTTAGTATCATCTGCAAAGAGGCAAATCTTAACTGACAAGCCCAAGAACAGAACCTTGAGGCACACCACTCACTCTGGAACTCGGCCCCAAATTACTTACGTGAGATTACTACCTTAGATAACTTCAAGTCTAGCTTAAAAACTATGCTTTTCAAAGATGCATTTGCAATATAGCCATCTTTTTAAGGATGTTTTAAACTCTTCAATATCCAGTATCCTGTATTGGGTTTTAATTTTCTGTTGTCCCACCCTCTCATTTTTTCCTATTTTTATTCTCTCCTATCATTGTTTGTAGTTCTTCTCTCCCCTCATGTGCCAGTTTGTTTTGTTCTGATTAGTCATGTCAGTAATGAAGGTTTGTTTTTTTGATGTTTCTGTGATGTAATGTATCTGATGTTTACCTGTTCCCTTCACCTTATAATTTTTTTTTAAATTATTTATTTATAAACTTTCAAATATAATCAATCAAGTTAAACTTGTACAGAAAGCAAGATCCAAGAAATAAAAAGAGAACACACCCCACATAATATATACATTCCAAACAAGAAAATAAATTCTATCTTAAATCTCGCTCAAGTCCTCATATAGGATCCAAGATTAAATTAAACGGAATTTAAAGTAATCAGTTAAAAAAGAAAAACAGTTATAGGTTGAAACTGTGGTAGGCAGTCATCTATTCGTCATGAGCTTTCTCCAGCCTTGACAGAGGCAGGAATGTTGTCAGTTGTGAGGGTTCAAAGAAAACAAATTTATGCGACTTATAATGAACGATGCATTTGCAAGGGTATCGAAGAAAAAAGGTAGCTCCCAGGGCAGTAATTACTGGTCTTAGCAATAAAAATTCTTTTCTACGCCTCTGTGTGTCCCTGGCCAAATCAGGAAACATTTGAACTTTTAATCCCAAAAATTCTTTATATTTATTTTTAAAGTATAACTTCAATAACCATGTTTTATCCAGAGTAAGAGCAACTGAGAGAAGCAAAGTGGCCGGAGTGGCTACTTCCCTGTCTGAAGACTCTAATAAGGCAGATATATCCAATGGTTCTTGAATCACTTCTTGATTCGCTTCTTGAGGGTTCTTTTGATCACTAGTATCTTTAACAGGCAAATAATAAGCCTGTGTAAACGGTGGGATAGAAGACTCGGGAATTTCAAGTATTTCCACTAAATAACTTTTAAGCATGTCTCTAGGAGTTGTTGTAGAAATCTTAGGAAAATTAATTAATCTAAGATTATTATTTCTTGAAAAATTTTCAAGTGATTCAAGCTTTCTTCTTAAATTTGTATTGTCCTTAATTAGTGCCTCCTGTATTACTTTGGAGGATTTAATATTTTGCTGTTGAGTTTCCATTTGTGATTTAAAGTCATTAGTAATTTTCTGCAATCCTGAAATTTCCTTATCATGCTCTTTAAGTCTTTCTTCCACTTGATTAAATTGAGAGGTTATAGTTTTAGGAATGGGAGCTACCAAGTCCCACAGGGCAACCAATGTTACTTCCTAGGGTTTAATAAGTTGAGGAAATTGTAAATGTAAAGTTTTATGCTCACCCACTGGCAAGTCTTCCAGCTGCTATTCAGGCTGTACTAAACCAGCTCCCACAGCCGTTAACGCCTCCAACTCCATGTTCAGGCTCCCCAGCAAAGGCTGAGAACCTGAATCACCATTCCCTGGACCAATCTCTGCTGCCTCTGGGGGAGAAAGCACTCTGGCTCCCGGAAGCTCCCCCTCCCTCGGGGTACTGGTCGTTCGAGGATGCGGGGGCGGTGCTCGTGTTTCAGGGCTGAAAGTTGTCTCGAGCCCCAAGTAGGACTGCTGCACGCCGTTCCCTTGTAGCGTCTCCAGCGGGGACAGCCCTGTTTCTACCGACGTGCCCTGCATGCGCCGGATAAGCTCCTCTATGCCGCCGACCAAGGGAGTCCTGGAGCGTCGCGAGGCCTCAGCGACGCTTCTCCCTCTCCGCTTAGGCATCCTCGGTAGGTAATTATGTTAAATACTAGAAAAAAATCACTAATTCGAGGAGGTTGTCAGGAGCAAACACACATCCAACCTATACAGTTGCCATCTTGGATCCCACCTTATAATTTTTAATGTGTAAAGCCGCTTTGATTACAGAAAATGCGGGATAATAATAAACTTGAAACTTAAACTTGATAAAATCCCTTTCCGCAGACTGATCTCCATTATCCACTACCCTCTGTCGCCTTCCATGCAAACAGTTCTTGACCCAGCCCGTCACTTTGGGGCTCATCTCGAGGGCACTCAGTTTATTTATTAGACATCTGTTATTAGATTGTCAAAGGCTTTGCTAAAATTTAAATACACGTGAGAATACAACCGAGGCTTGGAACAGTCACAAAGAAGAAGTGCCACAAGGCGGTGAGAGAAGCCAAAAGAGCCTATGAGGAAAAGATAGCCCAAGAGGCCAAAAATTTCAAACCCTTTTTTAGATATGTTAAATGGAAGAAACCTGCAAAGGAGACAGTGGACCCTCTCGATGACCAAGGAAGAAAAGGATACATCAAAGAAGACAAACAGATTGCAGACAGATTAAATTCCTTCTTTGCTTCTGTCTTTACCAAGGAAGACGCTACTTCAATACCCGAAACAGTGAAAGTTTTCAAGGGAGAAATAGAGGAGAGCCTCACCACAGTGAAGGTGGATCTGGACCAGATATACTATCAGATTGACAAACTAAAAAGTGACAAATCCCCTGGCCCAGATGGAATTCACCCGAGAGTATTAAAGGAACTAAAGGTGGAAATCGGAGAACTACTGCAATCCCTTGCTAACAAGTCAGTTAGAACCGGACGGATACCAGAAGACTGGAAGATAGCGAACGTCATCCCAATCTTCAAAAAAGGATCAAGGGGAGAACCGGGAAACTATAGACCTGTGAGTCTCACATCGGTCCCTTGGAAAATGGTTGAGGCTTTGATTAAAGACAGCATAGTACAGCATCTAGATAACCATGACCTGCTGAAAGGTAGTCAGCATGGCTTCAGGAAAGGAAAGTCGTGCTTGACCAACTTACTTCAGTTTTTTGAGGGAGTGAACAAACAAGTCGATAGCGGAGAACCGGTAAGACGTAATATACTTGGACTTCCAGAAAGCGTTCGACAAAGTACCTCATGCGAGACTTCTCAAAAAACTACAAAGTCATGGAATAGAAGGTGATATACTAAGATGGATAGGAAAATGGCTGGAAAACAGAAGACAGAGAGTGGGCATAAATGGGAAGTACTCAGACTGGAAGAAAGTAACTAGCGGTGTGCCTCAGGGCTCGGTTCTTGGGCCTATCTTATTCAATATCTTCGTAAATGACCTGGAAGAAGAAACGACCAGTGTTATTGTCAAGTTTGCAGATGACACAAAGCTATGCCGGACAATCAGGTCACAAAAAGACAGCGAGGAACTTCAGAGAGATTTGAAGCAACTTGAGAGATGGGCAGAAAATTGGCAGATGAGTTTTAATATAGAAAAATGCAAAGTGATGCACCTGGGCAGAAAAAACAAGGAGCATGAGTATAAACTGTTAGGTATAACATTGGGGAAGAGCGAACAAGAAAAAAACCTAGGGGTACTGATAGACAGGACCCTGAAGCAGTCGGCTTGATGCGCAGCGGTGGCAAAGAAAGCTAACAGGATGTTAGGCATGATAAAGAAGGGAATCACGAGTAGATCAAGGGAGGTCATAATGCCGCTTTATAGAGCAATGGTCAGACCACACTTGGAATACTGTGTCCAACACTGGTCTCCATACTTGAAAAAGGATATAACACTGCTGGAGAAGGTGCAGAGGCGAGCGACGAAGCTAGTAAAAGGTATGGAGAACTTGAGCTACAAGGATCGCCTCAGAAAACTGGGATTATTCATCCTTGAGAAGAGAAGACTGAGATGGGATCTGATAGAGACTTTTAAATTGCTAAAAGGAATCGACAAAATGGAGCAAGTTCACTCACCAGCAGGGGGAAAGGATGGAGAGCAAGAAATAGCTTTATTCACATTGGCGAATGTGACCCAGACTCAGACCAGAAGCTGAGAGGGGACACGGCCAGGACAAATGTCAGAAAGTTCTGCTTCACACAGCGAGTGGTGAACGCCTGGAATTCTCTCCCGAAAGAGATGGTGGAGGAAACTACCATTCTAGGATTTAAGGGAAAATTGGACGCACATCTTCTTGCAGGACACATTGAGGGATACGAGTGACTAATGTATGCACCAGGGTACGCCTGGCTGAGCCTCCGCATGTGCGGATCACCGGACTGGATGGACCCCAGGTCTGATCCGGTGCAGGCATTTCTTATGTTCTTATCCCCTCTATCCAGTTCTTTGGTCACCTAGTCAAAGAAATTGATCAGATTTGTCTGACAAGACCCATCTCTAGTGAATCCATGTTGCCTCTGGTCCTTAATCCATCAGATTCCAGAAACCTCAACATTCTCTATTTTAAAAGCATTTCCACTAATTTGTTTACCACAGAAATCAGACTTACTGGCTTGTAATTCCCTGCTTCTTCCTTACTACCACTTCTGTGTAGAGGGACCACATCTGCCTGTCTCCAGTTCTCTGGTACCACTCCCAACTCTAGAGAAGCATTGAAAAGGTCAGTCAGTGGAGCCAGCAGAACTTGCCTAAGTTCCATCAGCACCCTCGGATGTACACCATCCAGCCTCATCACTTTGTCTACCTTTAATTTAGCTAGCTCCTCATGAACACAAGCCTCTGAAAATCGATCAGGGTCTATTACTCCTCCATCCCTATTCACGTTTGTCTTCTGCAGTCCTGCTCCCGGTGCTTAAGCTATGAACACAGAACAGAAATATCTGTTAAGCAATTCAGCCTTTTCTTTATCAGCTTCTACATATTCCTCCCCTTCACCTTTGAGTCTCACAATGCCACTTTTGCATTTCTTCCTATCACTAATATATCTAAAAAATGTCTTGTCTCCCCGTTTTACCATGTCAGCTATTTTTTCTTCCATTTGTATCTTTGCTTTCCTGACTACAAGACCAGTCTCTCTTAACTTTTCTAGATATTTTTGCCTGTCTTCCTCTTTCTGTGAGCATTTGTAGTTTATGAAAGCTAACCTCTTATTCCTTACCTTCTTAGCTACTATTTTTGCCAACCAAAGTGGCCTTCTTTTCTTCTCACTTTTATTTGGTTGCCTCACAAAATTTTTTATCGCCTTTACAATAACTCCGTTCAGTTTTGCCCACTGCATTTCTACTCCTTCCAGATGTTCCCATCCAGACAGCAATTCCTTGAATTAATCCCCCATCCAAACAAAGTTATTTTTTTTTAAAGTCTAGAACCTTTACTTTTGAATGAGCCCTCTCTAAACCCATCTTAATATTAAACCGTACCATGCAGTGATCACTTGTGCCAGATGATCACCCATTGTAACATGAGAAACACGTTCCCTGTATATAAGCACTAAGTCCAGTATGACCCCATTCCGCATGGGTTCCATTACCAACTGCTGGATCAGTTCTCATTATAGAGAATCCAGGATCTTCCTACTTCTTGAAGACCCCACAATAGGGATACCCCAATCAACATTCGGCATGTTAAAATCACCTATTAGTAAAACTTCCCCCTTTTTTTTAAAATATATATTCTGTATGTCTACTATTAAATCTCTGTCTACTTCTTCCGTGTGAAGGAGGCCTTTATAGCACACCAATATAAATATATTTATCATTCCCTCTTTTCAAATTGATCTATAGTGCCTCTTCCTTACCCTTCAGATTCTGCAATTGTGTGGCTTTAATATGATCTTTAACATATAACACCACTCCCCCTCCTTTTCTTCCTATCCATCTTGCCTGAACAGATTATAGCCCAGTATCACTACATCCTTGTCATGGTTCTCCAATTCTTCTTCTTCGATCACAGCTTCTAGATCCAGAATCTTGTTACCCATATTCCAAGCATTAATATATACTGCTTTCCAGACATTGCCTCCTGTTCCCATCTGTGTAGAGGTATTCAGTTATTTTCTTACCTAAGGGCTTTGGGGCTTTGATCACCGTACCCCATCTAGTTTAAAGCCCTCTTCAGTAGATTATCCAGCCTGCCGCTGAAGACACTTCTTCCCTTGTTTGATAGATGTATACCATCCCTGTTCAGCAGCCCTTGGAAAATCATCCCATGGTCCGGGAAGCCAAAATGCTCTCGATGACACCATCCATGTAGCTGCACATTCATCTCCAGGATGTGTGATTCTCTGACCTGGCCCTTTACCCTCAACAGGGAGGATGGACGAGAATACCACCTGCGCACCCAGCTGCTTCACCTTCTCTCCAAGAGCTACAAAGTCACTTTTTATAAATTTGCAGGGGGACCAGGCCATATCATTAGTGCCATAGGAAGTGCGCATGCGTGACTTACCGTTTTATTATATTAGATTAGTGCCAATGTGGATGAGCAGCATCAGATAATAGTCATCAGGCTTGATGAGTCTAGGCAATCTCTCCATAACATCTTGGATTTTGACACCAGGCAGACAGCATACCTTCGTGACATCATGTCTGGTCTGCAGATGGATGCTTCTGTATCCCTCAGTAGGGAATTGCCAACCATTACTACCTTATGCCTCCTAGTGGTCATGGGTCCAGCAATTTTTGGGATTTCAAGCTTTAGTCCTTCCTCTCCTGAAATGCTCTCATCTCCTTCACTTCCAATTCTTCAGTTCAAGGGCAGGGGGAGTCACAGTACCAATCTTGCAGTGTTCCATAATCTGAGTCCAGTTGTCTTCCTTCAACATAGTCTCTTCTTCCCAACTGATGGAAATCTTTGACACCTCATGAACCATTTCATTGTTGTACCTCTCATTCTCTTGGATGCTTCTCAGTCTTGCCATCTCCTCTCTGTTCCTTTACTTCCTTCATGAGAGATTCAAGCTGAAGACAGCTTGCACATGGAATCGCTCCCGCTGCCTGGATAACATTTTCTGTCTGCACAAAGTCAGACGCTGTAACTTGCGCAGCAGCTTTGGTGACATGATGTTTCCTTCCATATTGTGGCTGCAGAAGTACTTATACCTTGAAGAAAAATAAAAGAAGTGAAAAATCCTACCAGAGCAATGCTCTGTTCCAGGTGGGTGAAGAGCCAAAAAATCTCCGCCTTGGTCTGGGTGAGAGGGAATTATCTTGTCTCTGAATTAGATGTTGAAAACAGCCCTAAAGATTTTGATGAAATGATTGAATTTATGATTTTCAAGTGCAGGAATGTAACATAGTAACATAGTAGATGATGGCAGATAAAGACCCGAATGGTCCATCCAGTCTGCCCAACCTGATTCAATTTAAATTTTTTAATTTTTTCTTCTTAGCTATTTCTGGGCAAGAATCCAAAGTTTTACCTAGTACTGTGCTTGGGTTCCAACTGCCGAAATCTCTGTTAAGACTTACTCCAGCCCATCTACACCCTCCCAGCCATTGAAGCCCTCCCCAGCCCATCCTCCACCAAACGTCCATATACAGATACAGACCGTGCAAGTCTGCCCAGTACTGGCCTTAGTTCAATATTTAATATTATTTTCTGATTCTAAATCCTCTGTGTTCATCCCACACTTCTTTGAACTCAGTCACAGTTTTACTCTCCACCACCTCTCTCGGGAGCGCATTCCAGGCATCCACTACCCTCTCCGTAAAGTAGAATTTCCTAACATTGCCCCTGAATCTACCACCCCTCAACCTCAAATTATGTCCTCTGGTTTTACCATTTTCCTTTCTCTGGAAAATATTTTGTTCTACGTTAATATCCTTCAAGTATTTGAACGTCTTGATCATATCTCCCCTGTCTCTCCTTTCCTCTAGGGTATACATATTCAGGGCTTCCAGTCTCTCATCATACATCTTCTGGCGCAAGCCTCCTATCAATTTCGTCGCCCTCCTCTGGACCGCCTCAAGTCTTCTTACGTCCTTCGCCAGATAGCTAGATCTGGAGTTTGGGAGAACTCATTTAGGTGGGGGAAATGGGATATTTTATACTGATACTGGAGAAAGCAGAAAGTATTCCTGTTTTGAATGATATCTTATCCAGTCCATGCCATCATGTAGATGGCATGGACTGGATAAGCTATGAACTGGTTGATATTCAGACCGCCCATCCAAACACACACGCAGAACCCACCTGTTCAGCTATCCTACTCTAAAGGCCTGCCGCTACAAAAGATATCTAAATAGAACTCTCGCCTTTCAAGCAGGTCAGCTCAATAACTGGCTGGTCCACATCATCTCAAGCGCCTCATCCTACCTAAACTTCAGGAAACTACTAAAATCTAATCTATTTACCAGATTTACAATCTAAACGCCAATATCCACTGTATGTACCCCCTTTATTATACCTACATTTTTTAGATTTATCCTTTATGCAGATTGTCCTGACCTCTTTACTGTACTTTTTTGCTCTGATTGTGCCTTTTCTCTGATTACTCCATCTTTCGCCGATTGTACCTTTTTCTCTGGCACATAGTTTCTCTGACTGTACCATTGTAACCTTCGCTGATTGTCCAGCCCTTCTTCACTGTAAACCGCCTCGAACTACTATGGCTTTGGCGGTATATAAGAAATAAATTATTATTATTATTATTATATTTACTATTCCCACCTCCCCCTGAAACCCATTAGTCAAACATTCTTAAGCATAACCAGCCAGTAGGTTGAAGGGAAAAGCAGGTGTGAATGTTTCTCTGTGGCTACCTGTTTCCACCTTCATCTGCAGCCGAAGCTTAGCCAGCCATTAGGCTGCAGGAAAAAATAAGAATAACAGCAGACAACACAGCTGCAGTGTAGGTAAGGGGTTGAGAGGGTAAAAGAGGCTGAGGGAAAACATATTGAAATGTAAAAGGGAGAACAGAGCTGAAGTAAAAGCAAGTCTGTGTGTCCATTGCTTTGTAGCTACTGCTCCCTCATCCCCCCTACAGCAGAGGTCTCAAAGTTCCTCCTTGAGGGCCACAATCCAGTCGGGTTTTCAGAACTTCCCCAATGAATATGCATGAGATCTATGTACATGCACTGCTTTCAATGCATATTCATTGGGGAAATCCTGAAAACCCGACTGGATTGCGGCCCTCAAGGAGGGACTTTGAGATCCCTGCCCTATAAGCAATTGGTCAACTATAAATAAATCACTGCTGGTTACCCCAACAACATTGAGAACTGTAATACTGTTTTCTAATAGATACACAAAACAACAACCCCTTTATAATCACTCACCCCACTTTCCCAAGCAAAGCTCGGTCTTCCAGGTACTTAGGTATTATAAAAGTATAAGTTGTGATAAGAGGTAAAAACAAGTATTATCCCAGGACAAGCAGGCAGTATATTCTCTACATGTGGGTGATGTCACCGACGGAGCCCCCTAGTGAACGTTTTCGCAAGCAGACTTGCTTGAAGACCTTCAGGCTTGCGAATGGCCCGCACATGCGTGCGTGCCCCTCCCGCTCTGCCTAGGGCATGCGTCTCCTCAGCGTGTCCTCAGTTCTATGTTTTCCTTGGAGCCAGAAGCACTGCTCCCTTGCTTCGCGCGATATCGTCGTCCCTCTAACACCGCGGCTTGTTTGGTTAGTTCCTGTTGAGTCATTGTACTCACGTCTTTCATTTCATTTGTTTTCATTTTTCCAGTTCGTATAATTTTGACCAGGTTCCCGGTCTTTCTCTTGCTGCCTGGCCTTGCGGGGCCGCGGCCGTCTTGTTTTCTTATGGCCTGGCCTCGTTCTGGCTTTAAAAACTGCTAAATGCAACCGGGTTATCTCCATCACCGATCCTCATCGTTGGTGTGTGGAGTGCCTGGGTGCTGAGCACCGCGCTGAGTCGTGTCCCCGTTGTGCGACTTTGCAACCGTGGGCCCTTCGTCGCAGGGTGGCTAAGATTCTTCAACTCTTTGGCCCCATGGATCCTGCGGGACAGGCCTCGAGCTCGGCCTCGGCGCCCTCATTGGGTGCCTCGGCCTCGAAGTCCCCGGCCTCGGCCCCTCCTGCTACTCCAGCCTCGGGTAAGTCTTCTCTTTCCTTCTCAGGTGTGGTGGCAAAGAAGCCTTCATCGGAGTCTCATGTCAGCGCCGCCTCGTTGGCGTCTTCGAGACCTCACTCTAAGTGTGCCTCCTCACGTAGGGAATATTCTTCTTTGAGGTCGCCCTCGAAGGAGCGTACTGCTGCACATCCGACTCACCTACCTATGGTCTCGGTGCCTATGTTCAAGGACATGCTTAAGGCTATTATTACCACACAGTTTTCCTCGGTGGTGAGCCAATTAGTCCCGACTTCGCCTTTGACTTCGGTCTCGACCCAGTCGCTGTCTGACCAGCTTGAGCATCCCCTCGTCTCTCGAGGCCTCACCCGTAAGACTCGTCGGGTTCCCTTGAGTGATTCTTCGTCCCCTGAGTCGCCGGTGACCTGTCGGGGGTCCAGGCCAGGGGCACGTTTTTCCCCCGCTACTGCGGTGAGACTCGCCTCTTCTAAAAGACCCCGCCTTCCCCGCCCTGTCAGGGCAGGTCTCCGACCTCGAGGCCATCCAGACACACGCTTGTCCTCGAGTTGGACTCTAGTGTATGTTCCCCATCGAGGCGATTGCCAGCCTCTAAGGCGCCTGCTTCGAAGCTGGTTGGGGAATTCTCCTTTACCCCTTCTTCTCCGGGGCTTCGCCAGTGGATTTCTCGGACCCCGGGGTCTTCCCCGGTCCATCTGGCATGGGGCCATTCCTTGACGCCTTAGTCGAACCTCTTTGGTCTCCCGTTCATGGGACTCTGAGGCCCCGGCTTACTATTCCAGGGAGGTTTCTCCCTCTTTCTCGACCACACCCAGGTCCCGGTTTGAGTCTCCCCCGGAAGATGAATCTCCTTTTTGGACCTCCTCCTTTTCTCGTTTTCTCGACATGGGCAGAGCTTTGAACTTGGATCTTCAGTCTGACTCCCGCTTTTACCCAGGAATACCTGGCGGAAATGGGAGTTGACCTTCCATCTCGTGAGGCGCTTCGCCTTACTTGGCATCAGGTTCTCCGGCAGACATTTCTCCGGAACCTGGAGACACCATATGCGGTCACGGCTATTCCCTCCAAGTTGGAGTCCTGTTACCGAACAATCCCGGTGAAAGGGTTTGAAAGTGCTCAGCTTTCCCACCAATCCTTGGTGGTTGAGTCTTCCTTGAAGAAGTCTAACCTCTCGAAGGTTTATGCTTCCGTCCCCCTGGGCAGGGAGGGCCGTACGATGGACAAATTTGGTCGCCGCCTTTATCAGAATTCGATGATGACGAACTGTATCCTTAACTGCAATTTTATCTTCACGTCCTACCTCCGGTTCTGTGTGGATGACCTCCATTCGTTCCGAGTGGTTGTGCCAGAGCCTTGGCGTCAGGAGTTTCGTCTCCTTGAGGAGACCCTCTCCCAGCTCCGCCTGTACATGTTTCAGGTCTCTTACGATGCCTTTGAGTTATCCTCGAGAGTTACAGCCTTTGCGATCGCCATGCGTCATCTCGCTTGGCTTCAGATTGTGGATATGGATCCGAATCTGCAGGATTGTCTTGCCAATCTCCCGTGTGTGGGTCATGAGCTCTTCGATGATTCCATCGAGGCCGCCATGAAGCGCCTCTCGGACCACGAGCGGTCCTTCGCCTCTCTGGTGAAACTTAAACCGAAGCTTCCTCTGGCTTAACATTATAAAATTCCTCTCCGGAGGTATCCACAAAGTCCACCCCTGCCTTCTCTCGGCCTCCTTCGAAACGGTCGCAGCAGCAGCAGCAACGTCAGGCTAAGACCCAGCCGCCGGCCCCGGCTAAGCCCGGGCCGTCTTTTTGACAATCTCAGTATGAGCCTCGGGGCTCCCTTCCTCATGGGACCTTTTCTCCATCCCCATCGGGGGTCGCTTCCATCATTTCTATTCCCACAGTTGGGTGCTGTCTATCATCCGGGATGGGTACTCCCTTCATTTCAGTTAAGTGCCCCCGGACATGCCTCCAAGGGAGTTTCCTGCTGCTCAGTCTCAGCTGCCTTCCTTCTTCAGGAGGCTCGAGCCCTTCTTCGCCTCCGGGCGGTCGAGGAGGTTCCGCCGGACCAGAGGAATACCGGTTTTTATTCCCGGTACTTTCTGGTACCCAAGAAGACGGGAGATCTGTGCCCGATCCTGGACCTCCATGCTCTGAACAAGTTTCTGGTCAGGTAACAGTTCAGAATGCTGGACCAAGGGAACTGGCTGTGCTTGCTAGACCTCAAAGAGGCGTATACGCACATTCCTATACACCCGGCCTCTCACCGGTATTTGAGATTCCAGGTGGGGGATTTCCATCTCCAGTATTGTGTTCTTCCCTTCGGCCTGGCGGCCTCGCCGAGGGTCTTCACGAAGTATCTCATGGTGGTTGCTGCGGCCCTGCGTCTCCACGGCCTACAGGTGATTCCCTACCTCGACGACTGGCTGAGCAAAGCGTCATCTCGCCACGAAGTCCTGTGAGCGACAACTCAAACAATCTTGCTCCTTCAGAGCCTCGGCTTCGAGGTGAACTTTCCCAAGTTCCACCTCTGCCCATCTCAGTCTCTCGAGTTCATCGGAGCGGTCCTGGACACGGTTCGTCTCCGCTCCTTCTTGCCTTGGCCTCGTCAGGAGGCCCTTGTCTGTTTGTGTCGGAGGGTGACCCATCTGTCCTTGGTTCCGGCTCAGCTCATGATGGTCCTCCTAGGTCACATGGCCTCCATGGTTCACGTGACTCCTTTTGCCAGACTTCACCTCCGTATTCCTCAATGGACTCTGGATCGGGATCCTGTCTCTCGACTCATTGTCATGACTCCTTTGTTGAAGCAGTCTCTCCGTTAATGGATGCTCTCCTCCAATCTTTCCAAATGTTTTCTATTCCTTGTTCCTCCTCCATAAAAGGTCCTCATGACGGACTCGTTGGCCTATACTTGGGGAGCCCATCTGTACGGCCTTCGCACTCAAAGTCTCTGGTCCAGTACCTACAGACTTTTGTCACATCAATCTGCTGGAGCTTCAAGCGATCTTCCTCGCCCTGAAAGCTTTTTGTCACCTGCTTTGCGAACGAGTGATGCTGGTCCGCATGGACAACCAGGTCGCCATGCATTATATCAACAAACAGGGGGGCACGGGGTCCCTGTGCCAGGAGGCGCTTCGGCTCTGGGATTGGGCCATCCACTGCAACATATTCCTTCGTGCGCTGTACATTCAGAGTCAGCGGAATTGTCTGGTGGACAAGTTAAGTCGTCTTCTGCAGCCTCACGAGTGGTCTCTCCACTCCGTAACCCTGCGTCAGGTGTTTGCTCGTTGGGGGACTCCGGATGTCGATCTGTTCGCGTCCCCCCTCAATCACAAGTTACCCCGCTTCTGCTCCAGGGTTTACACCCCTCTCAGGATCTAAGCGGATACCTTCCATCTGGATTGTACGAATGAGTTCCTGTATGTCTTCCCTCCGTTCCCTCTGATCCTAAAGACTCTTGTCAGTCTCAAGTCTTCGCATGCCACTATAATTCTGATAGCTCCTCGGTAGCCCCGACAACCTTGGTTCTCCCTTCTGTTGCAACACAGTTCCAGGGAGCCTCTTCCTCTGCCTATTTTTCCTTCTCTGCTTACACAGAGTCATGGTTCTCTGCTTCATCCCAATCTCCAGTCTCTGCACTAAACAGCTTGGTTCCTCGAGACTTAATGCCCTCGTTCGAGCTCTCCCAGCCTGTGCTGGATGTCCTGGAGGCGTCTCGGAAGGAGTCCACTCGCCATTGTTACCATCAGAAGTGGACCCGCTTTTCTTCCTGGTGTACTACTCAATAGCTGGAGCCTCTGTCCACCTCCTTATCTGCTGTCCTGGATTATCTTTTGCACTTGTCTGGCACTGGCCTCAAGTCCTCTTCGGTTCGAGTCCACCTCAGTGCTATCGCAGCTTTTCATCAGCCGATTAACGGGAAGCCCATCTCGGTTCATCCTGTGGTTTCCTGCTTCAGAAAGGCCTTTCCCACGTTCATCCGCCCCTTAAACCTCCTCCGGTGGTTTGGGATCTTAACGTGGTTCTTGCCCAACTGATGAAACCCCTGTTCGAGCCGCTGGTGCGGGCTCACTTGAAGTTTCTTACTTGGAAAGTGGTGTTTCTTATTGCTCTCACTTCTGCCCGTCGGGTCAGTAAGCTTCAGGGCCCTTGTGACGGACCTCACCTTCTCACTATCTTCCATTCACGATAGGTGGTCTCCTCCGTACCCTTCCTAAGTTCTTACCTAAGGTTGTGTCAGAGTTTCACATCAACCAATCCATTGTTCTTCCTGTGTTTTTTCCAAAGCCCCATTCTCACCCTGGAGAGGTGGCTCTGCATTGTCTTGATTGTAAGTGTGCACTGGCCTTCTACTTGAAGTGCACCGCTTCTCATCGTTCTGCTCCCCAGCTGTTCCTCTCTTTCGATTCTAATCACATGGGTCGCTCTGTTTCTAAGCGGACCATTTCTAACTGGTTGGCCGCTTGTATCTCTTTCTGTTACGCTCAAGCTGGTCTCTCCCTGCCGGGTCGAGTTACAGGCCACAAGGTCCGAGCGATGGCGGTGTCTGTTGCTTTCCTCTGCTCGACTCCCATCGAGGCAACCTCGGTTCATACGTTCACCTCGCATTACTGTCTGGATGCTTTCTCCAGGCGTGCTGGCCATTTTGGCCAATCTGTTTTGCAAAATCTTTTTTCCTAAATTTGCCAACTCTCCCTCCATCCCTTTTTAGTTAGCTTGGAGGTCTCCCAAATGTAGAGAATATTCCGCCTGCTTGTCCTGGGATAAAGCACAGTTACTTACCGTAACAGATGTTATCCAGGGACAGCAGGCAGATATTCTCGCAACCCACCCACCTTCCAGTGGTTGGCTTCTTTGCTTGATATTTGAACTGAGGACACGCTGAGGAGACGCATGCCCTAGGCAGGGCGGGAGGGGCATGCACGCATGCGCGGGCCAATTGTAAGCCTGAAGGTCTTCGAGCAAATCTGCTTATGAAAACATCCGCTAGGGGGCTCCGTCGGTGATGTCACCCACATGTAGAGAATATCTGCCTGCTGTCCCTGGCTAATACCTGTTACGGTAAGTAACTGCTTTTTGTTACATCTACTCATGAGTCTGTATATTAGGTGATCAATCCATTTCCGCAAACCGTTTTTTTAGGTGTTTTTTTTTTTTTTTTTAAAGAAGTGTGATATTTACAACTTTCAACACCTCCCACATTACCAGTGGAGTGGAGAGCCCCTTCAATTTTTCCTTCTGCAAACAAACTTTGCAGAGGAATTTTTGATCTGCTCTTATTTTTGGCTTTAAGTTCATTTTTTTCTGAGGCTTTTGTTTCCTGAGACCCCATATTGTGGGATTCTTGTAAATCTGACTTTACTTCGGGACCAGGTTGTTATTTCCAGTCTACCCACAGGACTCTCTGTAGGAAGCCTCAATTTTCAGAGACTTAAACCCACACCCCCCTCTTACCTTATCACTGGCTTCTCTATGATATCAGGTTTTTTTCGTACAAGCCAGGCTGTAGGAGCTTGTCTTTTCTGCTTGTGTTTTATTTGAGTCTTGCGTAATTTCAGTTTTTATGTTTGCAGTTTTCACCCTCTTGCTCCAGAGGTTCCCTGCGGGTACAGCTCTGACTGTGGGAGATCGCAGACCTTTGAAAAAGTCTGCTTCTGTGGGGGTTCACTGTCTGTCTGTACACCCTCCTGGCAGACTTCATATCAGATCGGGGCTCAGGGACCGCTCCCTTGGGAGCTTGCTCATCCCAGGCTCGTCCACTAGTGGGTTGAGTGCAGGCTGCGTGGTTCCATGGAGCCAGACTGCGTTCCTCCACCAGGAGTCTGCACAGCTTATTCGAGGGTGGCAGAGGTACCTGGCTGTGAATGTCTGGCAGGTGGAGCAGTGAGAAGACTTAGAAGTCCAGCTTTCCAGCTCTTTGTGGTAGAGGATATCCCTGTAAGCTGTTTCAGCTCTATATGCAATTTATCTAAACGGCACTCAAATTTTTATATATAAATGTTCTTGTGAGGATCACCAATCAAACTCTCACCAAGATATATATCAAGCTCAGTATATAATAATAATAATTTTTATTTTTATATACCGCCAAAGCCATGAAAAGTTCAAGGTGGTTTACAACAAGAAGCGCTGGACAATCAGAGAAGAGGTCAACAATTCAAAGACATCTATACAATCTTATATAATGGAAGAAATAGAAAGCTCTATAGTTAAGAACATAAGCATTGCCTCTGCCGGGTCAGACCAGGGGTCCATCGTGCCCGGCAGTCCGCTCCCACGGCGGCCCTCCAGGTCCATGACCTGAAAGTGTTCCCTATCTAACCTAAAATGTCCATACCCTATTCGCTCAATGTCCTGTAAGGTAAACCTCTATCTGTACCCTGTTATCCCCTTCACTTCCAGGAAGTCATCCAGTCCCTTTTTGAACCCCAGAATTGTACTCTGTCTTATCACCTCTCCGGGAAGCGCGTTCCAGGTGTCTACCACCCGCTGAGTGAAGAAAAACTTCCTTGCATTCATTATGAATCTGTCTCCTCTCAGTTTTTCTGAATGACCTCTTGTTTTAGTTGTCCCTGCTAGTCTAAAGAATCTGCCCCTCTCCACCTTCTCTATGCCCTTCATGATTTTATAAGTCTGTATCATGTCCCCTCTCAGTCTCCGCTTTTCCAGGGTAAAGAGCCCCAGCCTGTCTAACCGTTCGGCATATGAAAGGTTCTCCATACCCTTTATCATCCTCGTTGCTCTCCTCTGGACCCTCTCGAGTATTGCCATGTCCTTCTTGAGGTATGGCGACCAGTATTGGACGCAGTATTCCAGATGTGGGCGCACCATTGCTCGATACAGTGGCAGGATAACTTCCTTCGTTTTGGTAGTGATACCTTTTTTGATAATGCCCAACATTCTGCTCACTTTTTTTGAGGCCGCTGCACATTGCGCCGCCGGCTTCATTGTGTTATCCACCAATACCCCCAGATCTTTTTCTTGGCTGCCTTCCCCGAGTACCCTTCCTCCCATCGTATAGCTGTACATGGAGTTCCCCTTCCCTATGTGCAAGACCTTACATTTCTCCACATTGAAGCTCATCTGCCATTTTTTTGCCCACTCACTGAGTTTGTTCAGGTCGCTCTGCAGTTCTTTGCATTCCTCAACAGTTCTGACCCTGCTGGAGAGTTTTGTGTCATCCACGAACTTGATAACTTCGCACTTCGTCCCCATTTCTAGATCATTAATAAAAATATTGAACAGCAGTGGTCCCAGCACTGACCCTTGCAGAACACCACTTGTGACCCCTATCCAGTCAGAGTAGTGCCCCTTTACTCCTACCCTCTGCTTCCTGTCCGCCAGCCAATTTTTGATCCATCTGTGCACGTCCCCTTCCACCCCGTGACTCCACAGTTTCTTCAGTAGGCGTTCATGGGGCACCTTGTCGAAGGCTTTTTGGAAATCTAGACATGCAATGTCAACGGGGTCACCTTGGTCCAATTGTTTACTTATCCCCTCAAAGAAATGCAGTAGATTCGTCTGGCATGATAGGCCTTTACAGAAACCATGCTGGCTTGATCTCATCAGATTATTTTTTTCTATATGCTCATTGATATCTTCCCTGATCAGTGATTCGGCCATCTTCCCCGGAACTGAAGTTAAGCTCACCGGTCTGTAGTTTCCCGGGTCGCCTCTCGATCCTTTTTTGAAGATCGGTGTAACATTCGCTATCTTCCAGTCCTCCGGGATTACCCCTGTTCTCAAGGACAGGTTGCAAATATGCTGCAGTAACTCTGCTGTTTCATCTCTGAGCTCTTTCAGTATTCTCGGGTGGATCCCGTCTGGGCCCGGAGCTTTGTCAGTTTTTAATCTATTTATCTGCCTGAGAACATCTTCGACGCTTACCTCCATGCATGTAAATTTCCCCTCTTGATCTCCCCTGAAGATTTTTTACGGTTCTGGTACACTGGATGTGTCTTCTAATGTAAAGACTGACGAGAAGAACTTGTTTAGCCTACCAGCCACCTCTTTTTCCTCTTTCACCACTCCCTTCCGGTCACCCTCATCCAGGGGTCCCACCTCCTCCCTCGCTGGCTGTTTCCCTTTCACATATCGGAAAAATGGTTTGAAATTTCTTGCTTCCTTGGCCAGTCTCTCTACCCTTTCTTGGCTTTCCTGACTACTCGGTGACATTCTTTTTGATGCTGCCTGTGCTCTCTCCAATTTCCTTCGGTTTTGTCTTTTTTCCACTTCCGAAATGATTTTTTCTTGTCTCCTATCACTTTCTTTACTTCACTGGTTATCCATGCAGGGTCCTTCGTCTGATTCTTTTTGGATCCTTTCCTAAATCTTGATATATATAGGTTTTGCGCCTTGTTTACAGTGTCCTTGAATAGGGACCAGGCTTGCTCCACAATCCGAGTTTCCTTGGAGCTGTTTCTGAGCTTCTTTCTCACCATTTGTCTCATGGCATCATAGTTCCCTTTCTTGAAGTTAAACGTTGTTGCCTTGGTTCTCTTTCCCTTAGGCTAAGGTTAATGGTTGAATTTGCAGTGCTTTAAAATTCTTAGTTTACAAATCGATTGAACAAACTCGTTTTTATCAATTTTCTAAAATTGAGGTAGGTTGAGGAGTGCATGATATCAGACCACTGAATATTGATTCCACTGAATGTTGATTCAGTGGTCTGATATGTTGGTGTAAAGCTTGCTAAGGGATGATAAGCCTTGAAAAAACCTTCTGTATGTGAAACATGTTGGCTCCTATTTCCCTGAAAAAAAAGACCACAATTAAAAGCTAAGTACCCTTGAAGTATGCTGGAAGGGTTGTTAAATAAAAAAATGGCTTGATAAAAACCGACTAGCATTAAATATTAAAAAAACCCAAAACAATGCTATTCACCTAGAAAAAGGATATATCTCTTTAAGCTCCAATTTTATTTTAGACAATTCCCCACTTGAAATTATTTCTTCGCTAAAAATTTTGGGCATCATCGTTGAAGATAAACTTTCATTTCATGAAAACATAGGGCACACAATTAAATCATGTTTCTTTAAATTACGCATGATACGCTCTATAGCTAAATTTCTTGAACCTAAGTCTATTAATATACTTATTCACTCTCTGATCATCTCCAAAATTGACTACTGTAACTCACTTTTCTTTAATATTTTACAAAAGAAAAAAAAAGGTTGCAAATTATTCAGAATACGGCAATTAAATTAATACATAAGGCAAAAAAATTTGACCATGTTACACCTCTAATGATTGATTCACATTGGCTACCAATTAGCCATCGAATCACATTCAAAATACTTCTTTTAGTTTTCAAAGCCCTAACTTATAAGGAACAGCAGTTTATTACACGGATGCTTATTCCATACACTGCAGCCAGAACTCTTCGATCATCCTCCAATAATTTATTAACAGTTCCATCTTTGAAAATAATCGGGACCAGAAGACAGGATATGTTCTCGGTCACAGCACCTCTTCTATGGAACTTCATTCCTCAATATATTAGAAATGATAAAGATCTTGCCTCTTTTAAAAAATCCCTAAAAACTTATCTCTTCAAAGATGCTTTTAATCTATGATTTATTTAACCAAAACTTCCTTTTAACTTGTTATTTTAAAGTCCTATTTCCCTTATGTTATTTTCCTTTATATGTTCCTTAACTTTTGAAATGAAATTGTAACTTCTCCCTTCTTTCCTCCCTATTCATGTATTGTCTTTTTTGTAGTTTGTTATTTATTTATTATTGTATTACTTGTTATTTTTTAAAATTGTATTGTACATCGCTTAGGAAATTAAATAGGCGATTCATCAAGAATTAATAAAACTTGAAACTTAAATAAAAATTTTAAAGTAAAGTTTGTTAGTAAAAATTGATAGCGGTTCCAGTGAGGAGTTAGTACATAAAGCCTAGAGCAGTGAAAACTTTTGAGCCCAGGTGGTACTTCTAAGTTGCTGGGGATTATACATTGGAGGTGAGTAATTTGAGATATATACTGAGCTTGGCATATATCTTGGTGAGTGTTTTCCTATTCAGCATATGTAACTGTGAGTACAGGCTGACAGCCTGAAGCAGCGACTTTTTTTTTTTTTTTGGGGGGGGAGGGGGCTCTCAGAAAGGGGTTTTTAGTGGTTTCCCTGCATGTCCTACCCCCCACCCCTAAAATCTTAAAATCACCATTTTTGAGGGCTCCCTATGTTTTTCCCAGGCAATTTTTTTAGTGAAAATCGGCACCCACAATGGCCATATTGGATTTTTCCTGATTTGATTTTAAAGCTATTTTTCATACTTGCCAGCTTCGTTTTTGCAAGAAAACCACATAGATGGTCTCCCCAGTGCAGTGGATGTGATGGATGCATGCTTTATTTGCAGCAGATGGCTGTCGGATGCACAGCCGTGTTCCATGTGAGCTGTAGCCCGCAAGGTGTGTAAGGCTTGTCCAGATCCAATTACTTCGAATTCTGAAGAATGTCTTCTTACACCTTTTGTCCCGACTCCTGTGAAAATGGCGTCGGGGGGCTTTGGGGAATGCACAGGCAATGCTATGGCGAAATGCAAGTGCATCTCGGGAGAAAAACGTATATCCTCCAAACATTCTAAAACCGGACTGCAGGGGTCGGCTCCCCCATGGAATTTGGGTTTACCCCAGATTTTTGATGTTTCAGGCATACTTGGCTAAAAAGTCTCTGCCTGTCTCCCACCTTCCTCATTGCTGGCTGTAGGGACCCATGATTCTTTGGACCAGGGCCTTTTCTTTTTCCTCCCTTTGGAAGTGCTGGTAGATAAGCTGGTAGTATCCCCAGTTGCGCCAGATAAGCTTACACAGGGGGGCACCACAGCCGCAGATGTGGCAGATTTGGCGGATCTCCAGGATCCAGATCAGTGTGAAGCCCCGGATCTAGGGGAGGATCCCATTGTAAGCAGATTTTTCAGACATGCTCATCTTGTAGATTTGATCTCTGAGTCTGTCCTGGAATTAAAGCTGCAGTTTGAGCAGCTGTCACTGCGAAATGTTCCCTCATGAGTTACCAGAAGCCGCAATCCGCCTCTTTTCCTGAGCATCCTGACCTAGTTTTGATTTTTACGGATATTTGGGAAGCGCCTGAGGTTCTCTTGAAATGTGCTCAAGCAATGTCTTGGTTTTATCCCATGGCAGATGCCTTTAACAAGTGCTTTGCTTCCCCAAATGTGGATTCCTGGGTGGTGCAGGTCACCAAGTGCACTTCTCTCCCCAGTGATGTGGGAGTGGTTCAGGACCAACGTGTGGATTTCATCCTTAAGCGTCTGTTTGATTCGGTGGCCTCTTTTGTGGCCCAGGCATGCCATTCTAAGCTCTGCCATAATCCTGACATGATATTGCTTTGTGACTTGGATTTCCTATTCTTGTATGGTATTTTGAAAGTCTTTGCTAAGCTTTCCGCCTATTCTGTTTCAGCTTGCATGATCTCTGGATCCGGCATTGGTCTGGTGATTTGTCTTCTAAAGTGACCTTGAGCTGCTTGCCCTTTAAGGGACAGCTGCTGTTTGACCAGTGTCTGGATGACAGCACAGCCAGTATGCAGGATCTCAGGCCCAAGTCGTTGCCTGCGAATAGATCCCGCCCTTACAAGGTTTTCGGGTGCTTTAATTTTTGTCCCTTCAGATCTCTCGGCTTACTCAGGCCCTCCAGTTGGCCAGTGATCTTCCTCATCTGCCAGACTGTATTTTGACAGTTCTCGACACTAGCCATCCACAGGGAGGAGTCTGGAAGCTCCTGAAAAGAAATAATTCTGACACCAGTCTGGTGTTGTCCTCCCCTCTCCCCCGTGCATCGGGGGTGATTGTCGGCCTTTCTGGCGGAATGGCAGGCTATTACCTCTGATCGCTGGCTCTTGGAGGTTCTCAGGGACGGCTACAAACTGGCACTTCTCTGTCCTCTGACCAAGTATTTTCTGGATTCACCTGCGGGTCACCCCGAGAAGGCAGCTCGGGTACAGGCCACAGTCCACATATTACTCAATATTGCAGCAATAGAGCCCATTCCAGAGCAAGATTCGGGCTCTGGGAGATACTCAGTATACTTTATTGTTTCAAAGACAGACTCCGATAGACTGATTTTGGACCTCAAGGCAGTCAGTGCTACACTGAAAGTGCCCCGCTTCTGCATGGAGATGGTATTCTCAGTGATAGCCTCAGTGGCGCTGGGAGAGTTCCTAGCTTCCCTAGATCTAATGGAGGTATATCTCACATTTCCATTTTTTCAGACCATTGGAAATAACTGAGGTTCCACGTCTTGGAGCAACATTTCCAGTTTGCTGTGATGCCCTTTGGGTTGGTGACGGCACCCAGGACCTTCACCAAAGTGATGGTGACCCATCTTCGCACCCTCGGTGTCCTGGTTCACCCATATCTGAACGACTGGTTGATCAGAGCTCCCTCAGAGTCTGAGGGGCATCAGGCAGTAAAGTTGCTGAAGTACCTTTGCTGGGTGATCAATTTCAGGAAGAGTCACCTCGAGCCAATGCAGGATTTGGAATACCTGAGAGTTGAACAAAGTGTTCTTGTCTGTGTCCCTTCAGGAGAAGCTTCGAATGGTATCAGAGAAACTTTCTGGCTACTCTGGTCCCAATGACATGGCAGTACCTCCAGATTCTGGGGACCATGGTGGTCCTTTGGGCTGGAGCCCTTCTGCAGCCACTGTAGGATGCTCTCAAGTTTATTAAAAATTTGATATACCACCTTATCATGAATTTCAAGGTGGTTGTAAAATTAAAAATTAGGGTAATACATATAGTATATCAAAACAATTAACAAACTAAATATCTGGACAATTTTTAAAAAGATTTAACAAACAGGTACAAAAGGGAAAAGGGAGAACTACAATGTAATGTTAGGAAAGAGAACAAGTTAGGAAAAAAAACAAGGGGGTGGCGTAACAACATGTAAGTCCACAAGAAAAGGACCAAGAAAAGTTTAAAAATCCTTATGGCAGTCAAATTTGAAAAGCGTCCTCAAAAAGGAACGTCTTAAGCGAAGATTTGAATTTCTTGAGTGTTGTTATCTCTCTTAATGAGTTCGGAGCTGAATTCCAAAGGGTGGGAGCAACCATGGGGAAAATAGTATTTCTCCTAGTGTTGTTATGGCTCAGTGATGGAATGACTATTAAATTTTGGTTAGAGGATCGAAGGGTGCGTGATGAAGTCTATTGATAAATTCAGGTTGAGCTGATTTTCTAGTTTTAAAAGTCAATAGTTGTGTTTCATATGTAACTTGATGATTGACAGGTAGCCAATGAGCTTTAATTAGAAGAGGAGTTACATGGTCACATTTATTGGCCTTATAAATGATTTTTACAGCAGTATTCTGAACTATCTGTAGGTGTCTTAGTTCTTTCTTGGTGATTCCATGGTATAAAGCTTTTCTGTAGTCCAAAAAGGAAATGACCAGAGAATGAAGAGTGTTTAAAGCAGAGTGGTCGAGGAGTTTAAGGAGCGAATCATTCTTAGATGGTAGAAACATTTTCGAACAACTGTGTTTATGAAAGGTGAGGTTGTCATCAAAAGTGATTCCTAAGAGCTTAATAGTATGAACTGTCTGTATCAAAATAGATTTGAGTTTAATGGGAGAGATTAACGAATGGCCTTTCTTAATTGGAAAAATCATTGTTTTAGTTTTATTGACATTTACAGCCTCTTTTACAAGTCGCGCTAATGGCTCCGAAGCCCATAGAGATTTAAAGGGCTTTGGGGTTGTGTAAAAGAGGCCGTAAGTGACAACATGCTAGAATTCAACTTGTCATATATTTTATCAAGCTTTTGATTAATAATAGAGATGCTTGCTGGATTATCCAGGTTAATAGGGTGGGTTAGCTGGATATCATCAGCCTAGGCATAAATAGTAAAGCCAATTGATTGCCCGAGAGTGATCAGAAGGGCCAAAAATATATTAAAGAAAACAGGAGAGAGTACTGAGCCCTATGGTATACCAAAGTCATTTGAAAATGAGTTTGAAAAGAAGCCATTAAATGAAACCTTAGAGGTTCGACCCTGAAAATAAGAGATAAACCAATTGAGAATTTGGCTGGAGTCCACAGTGGGATCTGTTACATGCTGCCTTGGTCGACGGTGGCACGGAATAGTCTTTCCTGGTGGCTACGACCTCTCTCGCTCTCCAGGGGCATTACCCTCCGGATTTCAGATTGAGTGATTCTGTCTATAGTCACCGAGGCGCAAAATCTATATATACCGCGTATCAACAAAGGATCCAAGAGGAAAAGGAACAGGCGAGGCTCACTGTAGAGGTGAAGGAAGCGATCAGAGACAAGAAGACTTCATTTAAGGAATGGAAAAGGTAAAAAACGGACACTGGAAAAAACTGGACATTGGAAAAAACTGGAAAAAGCACAAACAATATCAAAGCAGGTGCCATATGGCGGTAATAGGGGCCAAAAGAGACTATGAGGAAAAAATAGCCAAGGAGGCAAAAAAACTTCAAGCTGTTCTTTCGATATATTAAGGGGAAATGATCTGCGAAGGAAGTGGTGGGGCTGTTGGATGACCGTGGAATAAAGGGAGCACTAAAGGAGGACAAAGCCATCGCTTACAAACTGAACACATTTTTTGCGTCATGGGGCGATGGAGGGGACGGCGGGGACGGGGCGGTGAAGAGGATGGTGGTCCAGGGACGGGGCAGTGACGGGGACAGAATTTTTCCCTGTGTCATTCTCTATACAATATACCAGAAGCCGACAGGCTATACACAGGAAACGAAGATGGGAAACTGACAGGGTTGACGGTCAGTCTAGAAGAGGTATGCAGGCAGATTGATAGGCTTAAAAACGTGAGTCGGATCCAAAATGAAAATTCTCTACCTCTTCTCACAAGAGTTTAATATCTTCCTATTAAATCTCAAGATCCTAAACAAAAAAGATGATGATGGAAAACCGCAGGATGATCTTTTGGATGTTTCCGCTTGATTGGAACAATCAGATAGAGAAGTAGCTATCTCAGCCACTCTCTTATTGACTGTAGCTTTAGCTCCAGACAAGGATTGAGTCCTTAAACTTTTCTTCAAAAACAGATCTAAGGACTTCCTGGGCTTCCATATTTCAGATATTTCCTGACATACTCTAGAGAGACTCTAGAAAAGAAGAAGGGAATTTCTAATTTTTGAAACTCAGATAGGGGGTCTTTTCTTTCTCAGATACCCTTGCAAATGTGTTATTAGATACCGTTCTTTAAAATATGTGTTTGTAGACCCAGCTCATTTGATTAGTTTTCTTTTTCTGAAGCGCCTGGAGAATGAAGAAACAACTGCACCTAAGTAATAATTAGCTCTCTTCCAGCAGTAGATTGAGTGATTCCGTTTTGGTGAATATGTTAATTTAAACTACTCTTTTCTTAAGTCTTGGATTCAAAAGCTTGAGGACTGATGTGTGATTAAGCTAAGTTGATTATTTTCTTGTTAAGTATAGATTTATTTTCAGGATTGAAAGTAAACTTAAATATTATGCTGTCTTGATCACACTTTCTGCACAAGATGTTATGCTTGGAATATAATCGGAAATCTTATAAATAAATAAATAAAGGAAAAAAGATAGACTTAAAAACAATAAATCCCTGGGACCAGATGATATCCATCCGAGGGTAATAAAGGAACTGAAAGGAGTTATAGCTGAACTGCTCCAATTGCCAATCTGTCGATCAAATCAGAAAGGATTCCAGAAGACTGGAAAGTGGCAAATGTTACGCCAATCTTCAAGAAAGGTTCGAGGGAAGATCCGGGAAACTACAGACCGGTAAGTCTGACCTCGGTACCGGGAAAGATGGTAGAGGCACTGATAAAAGGACCGCATCATTGATCACCTTGATGGACACAATCTGATGAGGACCAGCCAGCACGGTTTCAGCAAAGGAAGATCTTGCTTGATGAACTTACTACACTTCTTCGAGGGAGTAAATAGGCAGATAGACAAGGGTGACCCAGTCGACATTGTATATCTGGATTTTCAGAAGGCATTTGACAAGGTCCCGCATGAACGACTACTTTGAAAAATTGCGAGCCATGGAATCGAGAGTGAAATACTCAAGTGGATTAAAAACTGGTTGGTGGATAGGAAACAGAGAGTGGGGGTAAATGGACAATACTCGGACTGGAAAAGCATCACGAGTGGAGTGGCGCAGGGTTCGGTGCTTGGGCCCGTGCTCGTCAACATATTTATAAACAACCTGTAAATTGCTACGATGAGCGAAGAGATTAAATTTGCAGATGATACAAAGTTATTCAGAGCAGTGAAGACGCAGAAGGATTGAGAAGACATGCAACGTGACATAAACATGCTCAAGAAATGGGCCATGACATGGCTAATGAGGTTTAACATGGATAAGTGTAAGGTGATGCATGTCGGTAACAAAAATCTTATACACGAATACAGGATATCCGGTGCAGTACTCGGAGAGACACCCTTCCCCCCCCCAGGAAAGAAACTTGAGAGTACTGGTAGACAAGTCAATGAAGCCGTCCGCGCAATGTGCGGCGGCAGTGGTAAAAAGGGCAAACAGAATGCTAGGAATGATTTAAGAAGGGGATCACAAACAGATCGGAGAAGGTAGTCATGACACTGTATCATGACGCTGTACCAGGCCATGGTACGCCCCCACCTGGAATACTGTGTCCAGCACTGGTCGCCGTACATGAAGAAGGACATAGTAGTACTCAAAAGGGTCCAGAAAAGAGCAACTAAAATGGTTAAGGGGCTGGAGGAGTTGTCGTACAGCGAGAGATTAGAGAAACTGGGCCTCTTCTCTCTTGAAAATAGGAGACTGAGAGGGGACATGATTGAAACATTCAAGATAATGAAGGGCATAGACTTAGTAGATAAAGACAGGTTGTTTACCATCTCCAAGGTAGAGAGAACGAGAGGGCACTCTCTAAAGTTAAAAGGGGATAGATTCTGTACAAACGTATGGAAGTTCTTCTTCACCCAGAGAGTGGTAGAAATCTGGAACGCTCTTCTGGAGGCTGTTATAGGGGAAAACACCTTCCAGGGTTTCAAGACAAAGTTGGACAAGTTCATGCTAAACCGGTGAGACTGGACTCATTTGGAGCACTGGTCTTGACCTTGGGGCCGCCGCATGAGCAGACTGCTGTGCAGGATGGACCATTGGTCTGATCCAGCAGCAGCAATTCTTATGTTCTATGGTGGCTCATGTCACCAAGTGGCTCAAGTCCCTAGTGATGGAGGAGTGATGCTAAAGGATGCACAGAATTGCATGGTGGGACATGGTCTTGGTGAAATAGTTTGAAGTGCTTTCTTTTGAGCATCAAAGCAGCAGCTTCGTAGTTTGCTGCACGGGCCTATCACTTGAGAATGCGAAGGGTGCCCTCGACAGAGGAGGATGTTTGCCCTACCTGGTGCTGGAAGGAGTGGATTATGTGGCGGATGCCTTATATGACCTTAGGGTCCTGGGCATGGTCTTGGCTTATGCAGTTTACTTGCTGGATTCTCTGGATCAGACAGTAGGTCGGTGACTCTGCTTCTAAAACAACCTTAAGCAGGCTGCCCTTCAAAGGACAGATGCTTTTTGGTAAGAGCCTAGACGAGCTCGTGGCTAGTGTAGCAGATCGTTGCTCTAAATTGCTACTGGTTCCCACTTATCCTTCAACTCAGTGTCAAGTAACCCATTCCCCTGCAGATTTTCCCCAACTCTTCTGACTCAGAATAAGGTGTCCCTCCTTCACCCCAATTTAAGTTCACTGATCTCACAGCCTGGTTCCTCATTCCCAAAGAATAGATCAACTCCATTTTTCTGCTCCAGTGTCAGCTATAATAGATGCTTCCAGAAAACCATCTATACAGTGCTGTTACCATTTCAGATGAACACTGTTTACCCTCTGGTGTCACCAGTAAACATTACTTCCAGAGATGTGTCTTCTGTCATCAGTTCTGGATTATCTCTTGCATCTATCTAACTCCCTGGATTTATTTCTGGATTCTCCAACCAGAAGGCTTAGAAAGGTGTCAAAGGATCTGAGCAACACTGCAGCGGCTCTTGGTTTTAAAAGTTTTACTCTGTAACTTCAGGAGGGTCCCCTAGTCTTTGCAAATCTTGATGCAGTAAAAAATCGGTCAACTTGTACACGTTCTATACCACTCAGGATTTTGTAGACTTTGATCATATCTCCCCTCAACTGTCTCTCTTCCAAGATGAAGAACCCTAACCTCTTTAGTCTTTCCTCATATGAGAGGAATTCCATCCCCTTTATCATCTTGGCCACTCTTCTTTGAGCCTTTTCTAGTTCTAAACTTATCTTCCCAATTTCTATTAAGGGTACCACTTTACAGACGATAAGTAACATCAGAATTTTGGGGGTTATCTTTGATGATAAACTAACCTATCATAATCACATCAGCAATATTGTTAAATCCACTTTTTTTAGACTTCGTCAAATCTGATTAGTATCTTAATTTCTATGTCCGAAATCTCTTAACATATTTATTCATTCATTGGTTATCTCAAAAATCGATTATTGTAATGCCCTATTCAAGAGAATAGCCCAAAATGAAATTAGACGTCTACAGATTATGCTTTGATAAAACTGATAATGAAAGCTAAGATATTTGATCATGTCACTCCCCTCCTTAAGAAAGTATACTGGCTCCCAGTCGCACATCGTATACACTATAAACTAAGCCTGCTTACCTTTAAGTCCCTGTTATATAAAACCACGGCTTTCATTTACAAATCTTTGATCCCCTATACTCCAACCAGATTACTCAGATCTATTGATCAACATTTATTAGTCATTCCTTCACTCAAAATTATTAATACACGGCGGCATTTTATTTTCTCTGTTACGGCTCCGCAAATATGGAACTCCCTCCCCATTTACTTAAGAGAAGAAAACAATCTAGATAAATTTAAGAGCAAATTAAAAAGTTTTCTTTTCAGGGATGCCTTTGATACCTAAAACAGTCTAATTGGGAGTTCCATTCCATCTTTATAACCTCTTTAAGGTTCATTGTTTATTCCTTCCCTATTGTTTTTTACCATAATTGTTCTCTTTTCTATCAGCAATATGTAGTTCTTACCCAACCTTTCCTTTCGTTTCAACATATTCATACTGTTAGTCCTTATCATGTTATGCATATACAGTCTGTTTAATCTGTCTGTGTTGATGCCCTTTTAATTGTATATATTTTTATAATATGTGCATCGCTTAGAAATTTGAGTAAGCGATTACCGTATTTTCACGCAAATAACGCGCACCCGTGTAAAACGCGCACACGGGTATAGCGCGCAGAAATCACGATGATATGTACAAAAACTTTTGTATACCGCGCTCACGGGTATACTGCGCATGATGCCCGACGCTCCTTTCGCCCGCCCTGACTCTCCGTTCACCCCCCCTGACTTCCGTGCACTGCCCTGACTTTCCGTGCGCTGTCCCGACTCTCCGTTCACCCCCCTGACTTCTGTGCACTGCCCTGACTTTCCGTGCGCTGTCCCGACTCTCCGTTCACCCCCCCTGACTTCCGTGCACTGCCCTGACTTTCCGTGCGCTGTCCCGACTCTCCGTTCACCCCCCCTGACTTTCCGTGCACTGTCCCCCCTTGAAGTCCTGTCCCCCCTTGAAGGTCTGTCCCCATCCTGAAAGCCTGATGCCCCCCCCCGACGTCCGATACATCCCCCCCCCCGGCAGGACCACTCGCACCCCCACCCCGACGGACCGCCGACTCCCCAACAATATCGGGCCAGGAGGGAGCCCAAACCCTCCTGGCCACGGCGACCCCCTAACCCCACCCCGCACTACATTACGGGCAGGAGGGATCCCAGGCCCTCCTGCCCTCGACGCAAACCCCCCTCCCTCCAACGACCGACCCCCCCCAAGAACCTCCGACCGCACCCCCAGCCGACCCGCGACCCCCTGGCCGACCCCCACGACCCCCCCACCCCCCTTCCCCGTACCTTTGGTAGTTGGCCGGACAGACGGGAGCCAAACCCGCCTGTCCGGCAAGCAGCCAACGAAGGAATGAGGCCGGATTGGCCCATCCGTCCTAAGCTCCGCCTACTTGTGGGGCCTAAGGCGGTGGGCCAATCAGAATAGGCCCTGGAGCCTTAGGTCCCACCTGGGGGCGCGGCCTGAGGCACATGGTCGGGTTGGGCCCATGTGCCTCAGGCCGCGCCCCCAGGTGGGACCTAAGGCTCCAGGCCTATTCTGATTGGTCCCACGCGCCTTAGGCCCCACCAGTAGGCGGAGGCTGCTTTAGGACGGATGGGCCAATCCGGCCTCATTCCTTCGTTGGCTGCACTGCGGACAGGTGGGTTTGGCTCCCGTCTGTCCGGCCAACTACCAAAGGTACGGGGAAAGGGGGGTGGGGGGGGTCGTGGGGGTCAGCCAGGGGGGCGTCGCGGGTCGGCTGGGGGGCGGTCGGAGGTTCTTGGGGGGGGGGCGGTCGTTGGGGGGGGGGGGGGTTTGCGTCGAGGGCAGGAGGGCCTGGAGATCCCTCCTGCCCCGTAATGTAGTGCGGGGTGGGTTAGGGGTCGCCGTGGCCAGGAGGGTTTGGGCTCCCTTCTGGCCCGATATTGTCGGGAAGTCGGTGGTCCTTCGGGGTGGGGGTGCGAGTGGTCCTGCCGGGGGGGGATGTATCGGACGTCGGGGAGTACGGCCGGGCAAGAGGGCTTGGGCTCCTCTTGCTCCGATCGTGGATGCGGGTGCGGGTGGGAGCGCGTGCGAGCGGTCGTTCGGGGTGGGGGTGCGAGTGGTCCTGCCGGGGGGGATGTATCGGACGTCGGGGAGTCGGCCGGGCAAGAGGGCTTGGGCTCCCTCTTGCTCCGATCGTGGATGCGGGTGCGGGTGGGAGCGCGTGCGAGCGGTCGTTCGGGGTGGGGGTGCGAGCGGTCCTGCTGGGGGGGTGAATCGGGCGTCGGGCGGGGTGGGAACTATGTTTAAAAACTTTTGTATACCGCGCTCACGCATATAACGCGCGAGGGGTATGCGCGGTAGGTAAAAACGCGTATAACGCGCGCGTTATATGCGTGAAAATACGGTAATCAAAATATAATAAACTTGAAACTTGCCGCTATATCTTTTTTGAGATAGACCAGAATTGAACGCAATACTCAAAGTGAGGTCACACCATTGAGTGATACATAGGCATTATAACATTCTTAGTCTTGTTTACCATCCCTTTTCTAATAATTCCTAGCATCTTGTTTGCTTTTTTTGGCTGCCACTACACATTGGGTGAAAGGTTTCAGCGTATTGTCTACGATGAAATCCAGATTTTTTTTCTTTTTTTTTAATGCTGACCCCCAAGGTGGACCCTAGCATCTGGTAATTATGATTTGAATTATTCTTCCCAATGTGCATCACTTTGCATTTGTTCATATTAAATTTCATCTGCCATTTGGACGCCCAGTCTTTCATTTTCCTAAGATTTTCCTGCAGTTTTTTACAGTCCGCATGTGTTTTAACAACTTTGAACAGTTTAGTGTCATCTGCAAATTTAATCACCTCACTTGTAGTTCCAGTTTCCAGATAACTTATAAATAAGTTTAATAGCACAGGTCCGAGTACAGCTCCATTTAACCCTACCCTCTGTTTTCTGTCTGATAACCAATTCTTAATCCACAATTGAACATTGCCTCCTATCCCTTGACTCTTTAATTTTCTCAGGAGCATCTCATGAGGAACTTTGTCAAAAGCTTTCTGGAAATCTAGATACACTACAACAATCAGCTCACTTTTTTAAATCATTGTTCTTTTGTCATGATTTACAGAGCAGAACAGAAATGTGTGTTACCTTGTGGAAAGTTTCCCGTGCCCTTCTTTCTCTTTTCTTCTGTTTCAGTGGTTTTCAATTGCTTTGTTACTAACTAAAGAGGGAGCTTTTCTCCGCTTGTGAAGGGGAGGAGTTGAGAGATATGAGTGTCACCCTTCTGCAAAGTTTGTGAGTATGGGAGGACAACAGCTTTAGTATAGAATTGTATGTCTTCCGACAGAAAGAAGATTACTGAAGTAAGAACCTAATCTTCCAATAAATCACACTTTGTAGAAAGTTATGAGTAAACTGTTGAGGCTCTTAGATGTCATGCAAAACTGATTTTTGTTTGCAAAAATATCTGATTATGCCATACTTTTTTCCTTGAATAGTCTGTAGTTGATGACTGGATTGAATCTTATAAACAAGACAGAGACATTGCGCTTCTGGATTTAATAAACTTCTTTATCCAGTGCTCGGGATGTAAAGGTATGAAAATTAGAATCAATTTAAAAATTGATTCCAGTAGTTTGTTATTTTAGCATAGTACTGCTCATATATTGAATACATTAGGATGTCTTCAAATGAAAATGTACTTATTCATTTTGTGTATGTCATTTTGCTATGGGATCATATACTTGAATTAAATAAATCGGGAGTCCTACTTCTTGAAACTAGATTCTCAAAAAGTTTTCAGTCTCAATATTAGCACCAAAGGATCACATATAATATATCAAATAATTCTAATAATCTAAATAATAATGATTAAAGGTGCTCAGTGCAAACTTATTTACCATAAATTCTGGTAGCAAACATTGGTAAGGAAGTCTTAAAACATCATTGCACCTTCCCTAACTGCCTCCATTTAAATATTATAAGTGCAAGAAAATTTTTGCTCGTTCCAAATCCTTCGTTGTTCACCAAGTCCTTTACCACAAGTATTCCATATAAGTGCAGTGCTCCAGAGTGCTAGCGAATGTAATGTTCCAAAAAAATTGTTCAAAAATTTTTTCTATCAATATTTTACTTTTGTTCTTTCATTAACTGTTGCCGATCATCCAGAATGTATTGTAAACTGTTCTCTTTCTCTTTAGCAATAGGGCCAACTATATGAAAAGTGTTTGAATTATTTTTTTTGTTTCCTAATTAGTGTACACATCAATAGCTCCTGTAAAAATTAACATAAATATACTGCATTATATATATTATCCCAGGACAAGCAGGCAAGTATTCTCACAAGTGGGTGATGTGATCCAACGGAGCCCACGATGCAGACGCCTCACAAGCAGACTTGCTTGAAGAAACTCGAAGTTTCGAGTCACCCGCACCGCACATGCACGAGTGCCTTCCCGCCCAGCGCAGGGCGCGTATCCTCAGTTCTTACTTTTCCGCGGAGCCGAGAAGTCCGTCTTCGACTCTGCATGAAATGCTTTCACTTGTGCCTTCTTTTTTTTTTTTTTTTAATTCTTTATTTATTAGATTATTCATTACAATATCTTTGTAACAAACATGCATGAATGAACACAAAAAGTACAAATGTAAATTCCCTGACGGGAATTAACATAATATATAAGGAAACTAATTCAACCATATCCTAGTCCACATTAAAGCTGATCGCCAGTACAAATAAAACATCAAAGCAAATCTTTCTATCTACTATCTAGGAACAGGCAAATGGCTATTATATATATTATTCATCATCCTCCAAAAATAAACTGAATATTAGGAATTAAACTTTCAACAAAGGTTTCTCTTTGATAAAATCTTCCACCTGGGCTGGATCAAAAAACACATATTTATCATTTCCATATGAAATCAGGCATTTACATGGAAATTTTAAAAAGAAAGTAGCTCCGACTGCCAAAACCTTTGGCTTTAGCTGAAGGAACTGTTTCCATCTAAACTGGGTTTGTCTAGAGACATCTGGAAAAATTATCA
Source organism: Geotrypetes seraphini (assembly GCF_902459505.1). Lineage (NCBI taxonomy): Eukaryota > Metazoa > Chordata > Amphibia > Gymnophiona > Dermophiidae > Geotrypetes > Geotrypetes seraphini. The sequence continues at coordinate 92,489,416 of NC_047092.1, forward strand.
CCCGTTGACCACAAAACATCTCTTGCTTTTTCAGGAAATATAAATTCAAAATATCTTGTTCTTCACAAACTCTGTCTTAAAGGTCACGAGAAGAGTTGCTCGTTCTTCTCAATTATGTCTTTAGATGACTCCAAGAACTGTGATACATTCAGGCTCTCAGGTGATACTATTCTATCCATTCCACCTTCCATCTACCTTTTCTTTGGAATCTCTTGAGATGTAATATAATAATTATCGACCTCAAAGGTCTCCACTTTATTATAATGTAATATCTCCCTCAAATACATTCTCAAGAGTTCCATTGAAGAAAGGTAATGTGTGGTTGGAAAATTAAACAGGCGAAGATCTTAACTCTAATAGCATTTTCCATTTTTTCTAATTTAGCATGTAACATCATACTATCCTTTATATTAGAAACAGCACTAGCTTGTAAATTACCTACTGCCTGATCTAACTTTCAACCTTTACAGCTGTTTCTCCCAATTTTATTATTTTGTTCTTTAATTTTCACAGTTACATCAGATGAAAATTGACATAAGTTCAAAACGGTTTTTTGTAAAGATGACTCTATTACTGTTAATACTAATGCCAAACATCATTTAGAGTGATCACTTTATCCCTGGGAGAGCTTCCGAGCTTTGCCCAGTAATCAATCTGCACTGGGGTTAGTTCTTTAGTTTGCCCCAGGGACTGTCCTGAAACCTCCAGACCAGATAAAGACAATGATTGAGGGGAAGAAGAAGTTATTCCTTCCTTAAAAGGGGAAGGAGATTCTTCTAACCGTAAGGAATATGATGGTTGAGGAGGTGGTGTTGGTTCCCCAGAAGATAAGGAGACAGCTTGAATATTAAAAGTTACCTGTTCCTCAACAGGAGGCAAGGTAGGAACCACAAGATGGCGATCCATTGGGCCTGTTGTTACAGCAGATGGTATTGCTTTAGCTTTCCTCTTACCCATGCTGAAGAATCGGTAGTCCTGCTCCCTGCTCCTCTTAGGCTCCGAAGGGGCTCAAAAGGGGCTAGCCCCTTTAGCCACGCCCCTTCGGCTCACGACCCGGGGCTCGCAACCGCGGGCCGCGTACCGCGGCTGTTCGGGGGTTTAAGGCTCCTTCTCCAAGGACCCTCCCAGCTGGCTGGGTCGGGCAGCAGCGGGACTGCCTGTCCCGATGTTTCAGAGTGCAACAAGCACTAGCGACAGGCTCCCTCTCTGCTCTCCGGGGTTTAAGGCTCCTTCTCCAAGGACCCTCTCAGCTGGCTGGGTCGGGCAGCAGCGGGACTGCCTGTCCCGATGTTTCAGAGTGCAACAAGCACTAGCGACAGGCTCCCTCTCTGCTCTCCGAGGTTTAAGGCTCCTTCTCCAAGGACCCTCTCAGCTGGCTGGGTCGGGCAGCAGCGGGACTGCCTGTCCCGATGTTTCAGAGTGCAACAAGCACTAGCGACAGGCTCCCTCTCTGCTCTCTCGGGGTTTAAGGCTCCTTCTCCAAGGACCCTCTCAGCTGGCTGGGTCGGGCAGCAGCGGGACTGCCTGTCCCGATGTTTCAGAGTGCAACAAGCACTAGCGATAGGCTCCCTCTCTGCTCTCCGGGGTTTAAGGCTCCTTCTCCAAGGACCCTCTCAGCTGGCTGGGTCGGGCAGCAGCGGGACTGCCTGTCCCGATGTTTCAGAGTGCAACAAGCACTAGCGACAGGCTCCCTCTCTGCTCTCCGGGGTTTAAGGCTCCTTCTCCAAGGACCCTCTCAGCTAGCTGGGTCGGGCAGCAGCGGGACTGCCTGTCCCGATGTTTCAGAGTGCAACAAGCACTAGCGACAGCCACTTGTGCCTTCTTAAGTCTGCGGTTTTGGGTTATTTTTCTCAGAATCGCTGATTTTCGTCGTTCTTTTCTTGTTTAAAAAAAAAAAAAATTTTCTTCCATCCATTCGACCGGGCAGGCCACGTGGCCGCAGCCCCGCGGCTTCGATCTTGCGGCGGAGCTTTTTCGGCCTATGTCCCGGCCTGCAACCGGTTTTAAGAAGTGTTCCAAGTGCCAGCGCGCGATTTCCCTGACGGACCCTCATCGACACTGTCTTCGGTGTCTTGGGCCTCAACACCTCCCGAAATCGTGCCGGCCTTGCTCAACACTTACTGCCCGTGCTTTCAAGCATCGTTGTATCTTGTGGGAGCAGCTTTTCAGCATGGAGTCTTCGATGGAGCTTTCGTCATCGAAGGGTGCTTCACCATCGACCTCATCCGAGGCTCTCCAGGCTTCCACATCTTCTGCTCCGAGCCTCATCAAACCTGCCTCATTTGTACCGGCTCTGTCTTCGACGCCTGCTGCGGTGCCTTCCTCTGTCTCTTCAGGTCAGGTAGCACAGCAGCCCATTCCCCCGGTGGTGCTTAAAGTGCCCAAGGCTTCTAAGTCCAAGCACTCTCACACTGCCTCAAGGGAGATCGAAGCCCGTGCAGGTGGTCCCGTTGGAGACGCGGATCTATCCTTTCCGGCTTCGTTCCAGACCTTATTGGAGAAGCAATTCATTCAGCTCTTTACCACAATGGGGCCGAAGCTTCTGTCTGAAATCCAGCTGGGCATGCGGAGGTCTCTTGTGAGGTCGAGCCGCCTCCTGTGCCTCAGTCGTACGCACACTCTCTACAGGGAGCAGAGTCTCTGCGAGTGTCTAGTCTGGCATCGATGCATGCATTGCAAGGAGTAGAGTCTTTGCCCATGCCTCCGTTGGAACCTGTACACTCGATGCAAGAAGCAGAGTCTTTGCGAGTGCCTCAAGGTTATTCCACTGCTACTTCGTTCCACCACCTCCAGCCCCATCCATTCTCTGGGGGCTTCGACGAGGACACACTCTCCTCGAGTGTCGAGGCCTGCTTCGAGGCACAGCTCGCATCATCGATCAAGGCATTCTTCGAAGCATTCATCCAGGCATGCCTCGCCTCTTCGGAAGCAGCCTTTTCTTCAGTATTCCCCACCGCCTACTTCGACCCTTCCACTTCCGGCCCCGGTGGGGCCTTCTTCTCCATCCAGATCTCTGTCTTCATTGGACCAAGCTGCCTCGATGTCCTCGAGTCCCTCTTCGAGGCCAGGCTTTGGCAGAGCAGCTGTCTTTTTCTTCTTTTCTATGTCAGATGGCAGCTGATTTGGATATTCAACTGTATACTGGGTCCAAATTTTCTAAGGAGTATCTCAAGACCATGCATCTCCCTCAACCTCCTGCGGAATCCCTCAAGCTTCCTCTCCACAAGCTTTTGGATCAAACTTTTGTCCGCTGTCTGGAAACTCCTTATTCCATTCCAGCTGTTCCATGGAAATTGGATTCCAGATACACGACTGTCCATCACAAGGGATTCGACATTGCTCAATTGTCTCATCAATCCCTTTGAATCTTCTTTGAAGCGTTCTCGCCTTTCTCAAGTCTATGCCACTGTTCCCCCGAGCAGAGAGGGCAAAACGATGGACAGATTTGGTCGTCGCATCTACCAGAACTCCATGATGACCTCCAGAGTTCTCAACTGTAATTTTCATTTCCTCACCTATTTTGAGTTTTTTTTCTATCCATCCTTCACAAGTTCATGCCCTATTTGGATTCTCGGGCACACTTTGAGTACCAGGAAGTCCTGGCATCATTGTCCCAGCTTCAACTGCAACTTCTTCAGTCCTCATATGATGCCTTTGAACTGTTTGCTCGGGCTACTGCTTGCTCGGTGGCCATGTGACATCTGGCGTGGCTTCGTACCATCGACATGGACCCAAATCTGGAGGACCGGCTGGCTAATGTCCCTTGTGTTGGCACTGACCTCTTTGATGAGTCTATTGAGGCTGCCACCAAGAAGATTTCGGACCACAAGAAATCCTTTCAGTCTATTCTCCGTCCTAAGCCGAAGCCAGCTCCTCCTCGGCCTTCACGCCCGCCTCTGATTTACCAATGCCATTTTCCACCAAAACAGGCTCCTGCCATTCGTCAGCCTGTCAAGAGGCAACATCCTCAGAAGCAGCAGAAGTCTCAGCCACCTGCTGTAATCCAAGGCTCCTCAGTCTTTTTGACTGTCTCCTAAGAAGCATAACCTCAGTCGTTCTGCCCTTTCCCGTTTTTCCCTCTATCAGAGGTCGTCTTCATCATTTTTACCACCAGTGGGCGACTATTACCACTGACCTCTGGGTCCTTTCCATCGTAAGGGAGGGATACTCTCTTCAATTCCATCAAGTTCCTCCAGAACATCCTCCAAAAGAGTATCCTTCCACCTCTGCCCAGACCGCCCTTCTTCTTCAGGAAGCTCAAGCTTTGCTGCAGCTCCAGGCTATCGAGCCAGTTCCTTTGGCTCAACAGAACAAGGGATTTTACTCCCGGTACTTCCTTGAAACATAGAAACATAGAAATAGACGGCAGATAAGGGCCACGGCCCATCCAGTCTGCCCACCCTAATGACCCTCCCCTACCTTTGCCTTGTGAATAGATCCCATGTGTCGATCCCATTTGGCCTTAAAATCAGGCACGCTGCTGGCCTCAATCACCTCTAGTGGAAGACTATTCCAACGATCAACCAGTGAAAAAGAATTTCCTGGTGTCACCTCGTAGTTTCCCGCCCCTGATTTTCCACGGATGCCCTCTTGTTGCCACGGGTCCCTTGAAAAAGAAGATATCCTCCTCCGCCTCGATGCGGCCCGTGAGATACTTGAACGTCTCGATCATGTCCCCCCCTCTCTCTGCGCTCCTCGAGCGAGTATAGCTGTAATTTGTCTAACCGTTCTTTGTATGGGAAATCCTTGAGTCCCGAGACCATCCGGGTGGCCATTCTCTGAACCCACTCCAGTCTCAGCACATCCTTGCGATAATGCGCCCTCCAGAATTGCACACAGTATTCCAGGTGGGGCCTCACCATGGATCTATACAATGGCATAACGACTTCTGGCTTACGGCTGACGAAACCCCTGCGTATGCAACCTATGATCTGTCTTACCTTGGATGAAGTCTGCTCCACCTGACTGGCAGCCTTCATGTCCTCACTGACGATCACCCCCAAGTCTCGTTCTGCTACTGTTCTAGTTATGATCTCACCGAAGAAGACGGGTGATCTGTGTCCTATTTTGGATCTCAGGGTGCTCAACAAATTTCTGGTCGGAGAAAAATTTCGCATGCTGACCCTAGCATCTCTGTATCCCCTCCTCGAGCAGAACGACTGGTTATGCTTTCTGGATCTCAAGGAGGCCTACACACACATTCCCATCCATCCGGCCTCCCGTGCATACCTCAGATTTCGGGTGGGAAATCTTCATTTTCAATACCGAGTGCTTCCTTTCGGCCTGGCCTCGTCACCCAGAGTCTTCACCAAGTGCTTGGTAGTGGTGGCCGCTGCTCTCAGGAACCATGGTTTGCAGGTGTTTCCTTACCTGGATGACTGGCTCATCAAGGATTCCAAGTCTCAGGGAGTCATCCTGGTGACTCAATGGACTATTTGGTTCCTGAAGAGTCTGGGGTTTGAGATCGACTTTCCAAAATCCCATCTCCAACCTTCCCAGGCTCTTCCATTCATCGGAGCTGTTCTGGATACTGTCCAACTCAGAGCGTTCCTCCCTCAACAGCGTCTGGAAGCTCTTCTCCATCTTTGTCATTCGGTTGCCTCTCGCTCATCCATCTCGGCGAGACACATGATGGTTCTTCTGGGTCACATGGCTTCTACAGTACACATGTATCCTTTTGCCAGACTTCACCTCCGAATTCCTCAGTGGACCCTGGCATCTCAATGGATGCAGGTTTCCGACCCTCTGACTCGACACATCCAGGTCACTCCTGCTCTGACACAGTCTCTTCGCTGGTGGATGCTCTCTTCCAATCTATCCAGAGGCTTACTTTTTCACACGCCCACCCCATCAGAAGGTTCTTATGACCGATTCTTCAACTTACGCTTGGGGCTCATCTAGATGGTCTCCGTACTCAAAGCTTGTGGACCAGTACGGATCGTCAGTGTCACATCAATCTCCTGGAGCTCAGGGCGATTTTCAATGCTCTCAATTCCTTTCAGCATCTGCTTCACGGCCGAGTAGTCCTCATTCGCATGGACAAGCAAGTTGCCATGTATTATGTCAACAAGTAGGGAGTCACGGGATCTGCCTCCCTCTGTCAGGAAGCTCTCAAAGTTTGGGATTGGGCAATTGCCACAACACCTTCCTCAAAGCTGTCTACATTCAGGGGGGCAGACAATGCCTTAGCAGACAACTTGAGTCGTCTTCTACAGCCTCACGAATGGACTCTCCATTCCACGCCCCTTCATCACATCTTCTCTCAGTGGGGAACGCCTCAGATAGATCTTTTTGCAGCCCCCCACACCTTCAGGCTGCCTCAGTTCTGCTCCAGAATCTACACTCCTCATCGCCTCGAGGCAGATGCTTTTCTTCTGGACTGGGCAAATCTCTTTCTATATGCGTTTCCTCCGTTTCCTCTCATTCAAAAGACGCTGGTTAAGCTGAAGTCCGACCATGCTACCATGATTCTGGTTGCTCCTCGGTGGCCCAGACAACCTTGATACTCCCTTCTTCTTCAACTCAGCAGCAGGGAGCCATACCTTCTACCAGTTTTTCCCTCTCTGCTTACGCAGCATCAGGGATCTCTACTTCATCCCAACCTACAGTCTCTCCACCTGACAGCTTGGTTCCTTTCAAGATAGCTCCTCTTCAGTTTTCTCAATCTGTGAGGGATGTTTTGGAAGCTTCACAGAAGCCTACTACTCAACAATGCTATCACCAAAAATGGACTAGATTTTCTGCTTGGTGTTTTTCACATCATAAGGAGCCTCGATTTTCCTCCTTATCTTCAGTTTTAGACTATGTGTTGCACCTTTCTCAGTCTGGTCTCAAGTCTACTTCAATCCGAGTCCATCTTAGTGCAATTGCTGCTTTCCATCAGCCTATTGAAGGGAAACCTATTTCTGCTCATCCTGTGGTTTCCAGATTCATGAAAGGACTTTTCAATGTCAAACCTCCTCTCAAACCGCCTCCAGTTGTTTGGGACTTTAATATTGTTCTTACTCAACTGATGAAACCTCAATTTGAACCAATGGACAAGGCTCATCTGAAGTATCTCACTTGGAAAGTGGTGTTTGTCATTGGCCTCACTTCTGCTCGACGAGTCAGTGAGCTTCAAGCGTTGGTTGCGGATCTGCCTTTTACAGTGTTCCATCATGACAAGGTGGTTCTTCGCACTCATTCCTTCCTAAAGTGGTCTCGGAGTTTCATTTCAACCAATCCATTGTTCTTCCAGTGTTTTTTCCAAAGCCTCATTCTCATCCTGGAGAATCAGCTCTTCATACTCTGGACTGTAAATGTGCTTTGGCATTCTACTTGGAACGCACCAAACCACACAGAACTGCTCCTCAACTTTTCTTCTCCTTTGATCCGAACAAGTTGGGGCATCCTATCTCTAAGCGTACCATCTCCAATTGAATGGCGGCTTGTATCTCATTCTGCTATGCCCAGGCTGGATTTCCTCTTCACAGTAAAGTCACAGCCCATAAGGTCAGAGCAATGGCAGCTTCTGTGGCTTTCCTCAGATCTATACCTATTGAGGAAATTTGTAAAGCTGCCACTTGGTCCTCGGTTCATACTTTCACTTCTCATTATTGTCTGGATACTTTCTCCAGATGGGATGGACAGTTTGGCCAAACAGTATTGCAAAATTTATTCTCTTAAGTTTCCAACTCTCCCACCATCCCACTTTGGTTAGCTTGGAGGTTACCCACTTGTGAGAATACCTGCCTGCTTGTCCTGGAATAAAGCACAGTTACTTACCGTAACAGGTGTTATCCAGGGACATCAGGCAGCTATTCTCACATCCCACCCACCTCCCTGAGTTGGCTTCTCTGCTAGCTATCTGAACTGAGGAGACGTGCCCTGCACTAGGCGGGAAGGCACTCGTGCATGCGCAGTGCGGGCGACTCGAAACTTCAAGTTTCTTCAAGCAAGTTTGCTTGTGAGACGTCCGCATCGGGGCTCTGTTGGATCATGTCACCCACTTGTGAGAATAGCTACCTGCTGTCCCTGGATAACACCTGTTACGGTAAGTAACTGTGCTTTCTGCTTCTACAGACCTTTAGATTCCCAAATCAAGGTTTTATACTAATTTTGAGGTTGAGTTGCTAAATTGTAAAAATTTTAAAATAGGGGTGTGTTATATTGAACAGCCAGCAAGTGTGTTAAAATATTAGGATTTTTTGTGGCTATTTTATTTCTTTGAATTTAGCTCATACTTTTCCAGTAGTTCAAAATAAGGTTACATATAGGTATAGTAAGTATTATCCCAGGACAAGCAGGCAGCATATTCTCAACACGTGGGTGATGTCATCCACGGAGCCCTGTTCACGAGTGCTGCACCGCGCATGCATGAGTGCTTTCCTGCCGAATGTAGATCGTGCGTCTCCTGTGAGGTTCCTCAGTTCTCAGTTTTCCACAGAGCTAAGAAGCACCTGTTTCTTAGCTCTGCCGTAACTTCGAGTTTGCCTTCTCGCACTGTGGCTTTCTTTTTCTTTATTTGTTTTGTTTTCACAGTCGCTATACAACGCGTCTTTTTTTTTTTTTAAACCTTTTATTTTTTTCCGTTGGTTTTCGTCCGGCGGAGCTAGGGCTCAGGTCCTGCAGCCAGCCCATATTAAGTGCTTGGGACCCGAACATTGTCCTGAGTCCTGCCCTCACTGTGCTACCCTTCAAAAAAGAGATCTCCGGAGACGTCGTACCCAAATCCAGCAGCTCTTTGGTTCCATGGAGGCTCTTACAGAAAAGACCTCAACCTCGGGTCCCCGTGGCGGCCTCGTCATTCAAGTCCTTGACCTCAGACAAGTAGTCTTCATCCTCGAAGGCCTCATCTGTTGTGCCTCTAAAGGTCTCGTCTTCAGGCAAGTCTCCTCTTCCCTCCGCAGGTATGCTACCTAAGAAGCCTCCAGCTGAGTCTCAGGCAATCCAGGCAACGAGTGCAGTCATGCCAGCCTCTATAAGACCTCTTCTGATGCGTGCCTCCAAACATAGGGAATACTCATCTTCAAGGTCGCCCTCTATGGAGCGCACTGCTGCACCTTCTAGACCAGAGTCATTGGTCTCGATGCCTGTCTTTGAACACATGCTGCAAGCCATATTGACCACGCAGCTTACCGCTGTTTTGGCCAAGCTTGCCCCTGCCTCGACCCTGATTTCTGCGAGCCAGTCTGAGCATACTGTCAAGGCACAACGAGCAAAACCTCTTCGGTCTCGACCTCTGTCCTCCAATGACTTCTCGCCTCGTCCTTCCAGGTCTGGGTCTCCAGCTACTCAACCTGCTCGAGAGGTGGTGGAGAAGCCTCGATCGAGGCCTCAATCGAAGCATTCCTCATTCTCGAGGCAGCTAATCTAATTTAATTTAAACCTTAGGTTTGTATACTGCATCATCTCTATATTCGTAAAGCTCGACACGGTTAACAAGGAGTAAGATAGAAAGGAACTTCCAGTATAGGGAAGAGGGAAGAGGAAAAATGAAGAGAGAATTTAGGACTAGATTAACCAGAGAGGGAGGAGGAGTTACATTTTTGAGAATAACCAGGTTTTCAGATGTTTACGAAAGAGTTGGAGGGAGCTCAGATTCCTAAGAGGGGAGGTAAGGTTGTTCCAGAGCTGAGTGATCATGAAGGGGAGGGAAGAACCCTAGTTTATTCTTACAAGAGAAACGCCTTTTAGAGAAGGGAAATGGAAAGTTTCAGTTATTGGGTGGATCTGGCGGAATTGGGGTTAGAGGAGTTCCAAGAAAGAGGGAATGAAGGGAGGGATCTTGAAAGTGAGGCAGGCACATTTGAAGTGGACTACATGGAGATTATCGGAAGCCAGTGGAGCTATGGACAAAAGCGGTGAGACTTGGTCGAATTTGCTTTTTGCGAAGATAAGCTTAAGCAGCGGTATTCTGAATCCGCTGGAGTCTTTGAAGGTTTTTCTTTGTTAGGCTAAGGTAGATAGAGTTGCAGTAGTCCAGTCTAGAAAGGATGGTGGATTGGACAAGGACGGCAAAGTGATTTTTGATGGAAACAGGATCTCCATTTCTCAGCATGTGAAGACTGAAGAAACATTTTTTTACTAGGGGAGTTGAGGTGATCGTTGAAGGAAAGTGTAGAGTCAATGAAGACTCCCAGATCTATTAACTAGAAATATTCAAGGTGTAGAGTCAATGATGACTCCCAGATCTTTACTAGAATATTCAAGATGTAGAGTGGGACCAGAGGACAGTGGGATGGAGGTGGGCAATTGGTCCAATTTTGGGCTGAGCCAGAGAAGTTTTGTTTGGATTCGTTCAGTTTCATCTGCACAGTTTGGGCCCAGGATTGAAGGTTTGATATACATGATGATATGTCGCCGAGAGGTTGGTGAGGTTCCGGTCGGTCTCAAGGAGTACAAAGATGTCATCTGTGTAAGTGTAGAGTGTTTCAAGGGGGGAGAGATGGAGAAGTTTAAGGGAGGACATATAAATGTTGAAAAGAATAGGAGAGAGAGGTGAGCCTTGCGGGACTCTTCGAAGAAGAGTAAATAGTCTCCTATGCCTTGTTCTTCGAGGCCCATCGAGACCCCTTCCAAACCCAGGCATAGGTCTTGAACTCCAAAGCTTTCAACATCTCATATTTCTCTGTCTCGAGGCCCGTCCAGGTCCCGGACTCCTCTGTCAAGGCCTCCTATGAGGGATCCTCGTTCGCCTGTTTCTACAAGGCATGAGTCAATTCCTTATACTCCTGGAACTTCTCCATCGAGGCTTCTCAAACGTAAGCACTCTCTGACTCCGCCTATATCACACAGCAGAGCTTCTTCTGTGACTCTTACGTTGGATACAAACCTCTCTTCTAAATACTCCAGGGAGGCTTCTTCTTATTCGGCGGCGCCTTGATCTCGCTCCAGGTCTCCTCTTGAGGACTCTTCAGTTTCAAAATCCACATCTTTTTCAAGATTCATTTTTGACATGAGTAAGGCTCTTCAAGTTGATTTTCAATCTGAGTCTAAGTATACTCCTGAGTATTTGGCTGCGATGGAATTACCACATCCGTCAAAAGACACATGAGGCTTCCCATGAATCCTGTTTTGAAGCAAACTTTTCTCAGGAATCTTGAGACTCCTTATTCAATCCCGGCTATTCCCTCTAAAATGTAATCTCGTTATCGCAAGGTTTCTTGTAAAGGGTTTGAGTAGCTGCAATTGTCACACCAGTCCTTGGTGGTAGAATCATCTATTAAAAAATCTAACCACACCAAGTTTTATGCTGCAGTTCCTCCAGGCAGAGAGGGACGCACAATGGATAAATCTGGATGCCGTCTGTATCAAAATTCCATGATGGCAAACAGGATCTTGAATTACAACTTCATATTCACATCTTACCTGAAGTACTGCATAAAGACCATGTCCTACTTCTTCCCTGATTTGGTTGAGCACCGGTTGCCTGCGTTTCAACAACTGCAACAGACTCTCTCACAAATACGCCTCTTCATGCTTCAAGCCACTTATGATGCGTTTGAGATGTCATCCCGGGTCACTGCTTTTTCTGGCTTGGCTAAGTATTGTGGATATGGATCCTAACTTGCAGGATCATCTAGCCAATTTACCATGCCAAGGTAATGAGCTCTTTGACGACTCCCTTGAGGCTGCCACCAAGTGTCTCTCAGAGCATGAGCGGTCATTTGCCTCTTTGATTCGTCCTAAGGCTAAACCTCCAGCTTCTAAGCCTTATAGAACACCTCCACGTCGTTATCCACAGAAATCTACTCTGGCTTTTTCCAGGCCTCCGCCTAGGAACCAACCACAACAGCAGTGTCAGCAAAATCCCCAGACTTCTGCTGCAGCTAAGCCTGCTCAGTCTTTTTGACAATCTGAATCTGAGCATACCGTCCACCTTCATCCATCAGACTTCTTCTCTCCCCATAGGAGGTCATCACCACTTTTACCAACAGTGGGAGTAGATTATATCAGACCTCTGGGTTTTCACCATCATCAGAGAGGGTTATTCGCTTCAATTCCTTCAAATTCCACCAGATCTCCCTCCAAGAGAGTTTCCTTCCAACATGTCACAACTTCCTCTTCTTTTTCAAGAGGCTCAGGCTCTTCTTCGCCTCTAGGCTGTTGAGGAGGTTCCCTTACCACAACGGGACACGGGCTGTTATTTCCATTATTTTCTGGTCCCAAAGAAGACGGGGGATCTTCCAACTCTATATCCCATGATGGATCTAGGAGACTGGTTATGCTCCCTAGATCTCAAAGAGGCTTACACTCATATTCCAAATTCATCCAGCCTCTCTCAGATTTCTAAGATTTTGGGTGGGGAATCTTCATCTTCAATACTGAGTCCTTCCTTTCAGACTCGCCTCATCTCCCAGAGTCTTCACAAAATGTCTGGTGTGATGGCTGCAGCCCTAAGGACGCAGAGTCTTCAAGTCTTTCCATATTTGGAAGACTGGCTCATCAAAGCCTGATCTCAACAGGAGGTTATTGTAGCAACCCAACAGACTATTGCATTTCTCCAAAATCTTGGGTTCAAAATCAAATTTCCAAAGTCCCAGTTACGTCCCTCCCAAACTCTACAGTTTATTGGAGCCATACTGGATACTGTTCAACTCAGAGCATTCCTACCTCAACCACGTCAAAATGCTCTCATTCACCTTTGTCAATGAGTGTCTTAACACTCATTGACAAATGATAGTTCTTCTCGGTCACATGGCCTCTACAGTTCACGTGACTCCTTTTCCTCAGTGGACTCTGGCATCTCAGTGTCAACAAGTTTGTGACCCACTCTCTCAACACATTACAGTGACTCCTTCGTTGAGACAGTCTCTCCACTGGTGGATGCTATCTTCCAATCTTTCCAGAGGTTTGCTTTTTCACACGCCCCCTCATCAGAAGATTCTCACGACAGATTCTTCAACCTACACTTGGGGGGCTTATCTCGATGGTCTCTGTACTCAAGGCCATTGGTCCAGCATGGATCGTCAAGTGTCACATCAATCTGTTGGAACTCAGAGCGATCTTCAGTGCTCTCAAAGCTTTTCAGCATCTTCTTCACGACCAGGTAGTCCTCATTCGGACAGACAATCAAATCGCCATGTACTATGTCTACAAGTAGGGAGAGACAGGGTCTCTCCCTCTTTGTCAGGAAGCTCTGAAGCTTTCGAAGTGGGCAATTCTTCACAACACCTTCCTCAGAGCTGTCTACATCCATGGGCAGCAAAACTGTCTGGTGGAGAAATTGAGTCATCTTCTACAACCTCACGAATGTACACTCAATTCCTCGCCTCTACATTACATTTTTGCTCAATGGGGAAACTCTTCAGATAGAGTTCTTTGCGTCTCCCCCACAAAACAAACTTCTTCAGTTTTGCTCCAGGATATACTCTCCTCACCACCTCGAGGCAGATGCTTTTCTTCTGGAATGGGCGAATCAATGCGTTCCCTCCATTCCCTCTGATTCTCAAGACTCTTGTCAAACTCAAGAAGGAACATGCCACCATGATTCTGATAGCTCCTCGGTGGTCCAGACAACCATGATACTCCCTTCTACTTCAACTCAGCACCAGGGAGCCTCTACTTCTACCAGTATTTCCCTCTCTGCTTACAGAGTCAAGGGTCTCTGCTTCATCCCAACCTGCAGTCTCTTCACTTAACAGCTTGGTACCTCTCAACCAAACTGCCACTATATAGTTCTCTCAATCTGTACAGATTCAAGATCTGTGGCAGATTGAAGAGCAATGTTAGGAAATTCTACTTTACGGAGAGGGTGGTGGATGCCTGGAATGCGCTACTGAGAGAGGTGGTGGAGAGGAAAACGGTAACCGAGTTCAAAGAAGCGTGTGATGAACACAGAGGATCTAGAATCAGAAAATAATATTAAATATTGAACTAAGGCCAGTACTTGGCAGACTTGCACAGTTTGTGTCTTTATATGGCAGTTTGTGGGAGGATGGGCTGGAGAGAGCTTCAATGACTGGGAGGGTGTAGATGGGCTGGAGTAGGTTTTGATGGAGATTTCGGCAGTTGGAACCCAAGCACAGTACCGGGTAAAGCTTTGGATTCTTGCCTAAGAAGAAAAAATTAAAAAAAATTAAATTTAATCAGGTTGGGCAGACTGGATGGACCATTCGGGTCTTTAACTGCCGTCATCTACTATGTTATGTTAGGACATTCTAGAGGCTTCCAGGAAGCCGTCCACTAGGAAGTGTTGCACACAGAAATAGGCTAGATTCTCTGGTTAGTGTATTATTTATCACAAAGAGCTGCAATCTACCTCCTTGTCTTCAGTTTTGGATTACCTGCTGCACTTATCTCAATCTGGCCTCAAACCCACTTCAATTAGAGTCCACATTTGCTGCTTTTCATCAGCCTCTCTGCTCATCCTGTAGTTTCCAGATTTATGAAAGGACTTTTCAATGTCAAACCACCTCTCAAGCCGCCTCCAGTGGTTTGGGACCTCAGTGTTGTTCTTACTCAATTGATGAAGCCTCCTTTTGAACCAATAGATTCGGCTCATCTTAAATATCTCATTTGGAAAGTGGTTTTTCTCATTGCGCTCATCTCTGCTAGATGAGTCAGTGAGCTCCAAACTCTAGTAGCAGATCCACCTTTCACAGTTTTCCATCATGATAAGGTGGTCCTCAGTACTCATCCCAAATTCTTACCTAAAGTGGTTATAGAATTTCATCTCAATCATTGTTCTTCCAGTGTTTTTTCCAAAGCCTCATTCTCATCCTGGAGAAACAGCTCTTCATACTCTGGACTGTAAATGTGCTTTGGCTTTCTACTTGCAATGCACTCAACCTCACAGAACTGCTCCTCAACATTTTATCTCCTTCGATCCAAATAAGTTGGGGCATCCTGTTTCCAAGCGAACCATATCCAACTGGATGGCTGCTTGCATCTCTTTCTGCTATGCTCAGGCTGGTCTCCCTCTGCAGGGTCGAGTCATAGGCCATTTAGAGCTGTGGCGGCATCTGTAGCTTTCCTCAGATAAACTCCTATTGAGGAAATCTGCAAGGCTGCCACTTGGTCCTCGGTTCATACATTCACCTCTCATTATTGTCTGGATACTTTCTCCATACGGGATGGCCATTTTGGCCAGGCAGTTTTACAATATTTATTCTCCTAAATTGCCAACACTCCCACCATCCCATTCTGATTAGCTTGGAGGTCACCCACATGTTGAGAATATGCTGCCTGCTTGTCCTGGGATAAAGCACAGTTACTTACTGTAACAGCTGTTATCCAGGGACAGCAGGCAGATATTCTCACAAACCACCCACCTCCCCTGGTTGGCTTCTTAGCTAGCTATCTGAACTGAGGTACCTCACAGAAGACACATGATCTACATTCAGCAGGAAGGCACTGACGCATGTGTGGTGCAGCACTCGCAAACTTTATGAAAGTTCTACAAGCAAGTCTGCTTGCGAGGCTGTTCGCTACGGGGCTCCATGGATGACGTCACCCAAATGTTGAGAATATCTGCCTGCTGTCCCTGGATAACAACTGTGCTTTCTCTAACCATGGAAGACTTGCAGTTTAAGATTTGTGTCTGAGGCAACAGAGTTAAGTGACCCTAGTGCAGGGGTCCTCAAATTATGGCCCTCCAAGGTCATTTACCCAGCCCCCGTTCGAGAGTTTACTGTTCATGTTCCTAACCATTGCTGATTTGCTCCATTGCTGACCTGCTCCATTGTGGCTTTCTCACTATATCGCTCTGCAGTTCTCACCACTCCTCAGTGCGCGCCACCAGTAACCCCCTCACTTGAGCTGTACAGCCAGACATACAGCGCTGACGTCACACTTTCATGACATATGATCCGTCCGCTGAGCCCGTGGGCTGGTGCGCCCTGCTGTCACTGGGAGGGTTTATTGGAAGTTTGCTACGGCTGGTGGGAAATTTTTGGCATTAGTGAGTTGCCAGATGTTTGGGCTACTTCTATTGCAGCGGCTTGGTAGTACTTCACTGAACATTCCAAACTTCAGTATGCTGTTTCAGCTCTTTTTGTGAATTCCAAACCTTATTCTGGTGCTCCAATAGCTGTTCTCAGAATATTTCAAGCCTCATGCCGGTGCTCCAATTGCTTCTCCCTGTGCGTTCCAAGACCCATTCAGGTGTTACCATCTACTTCTTTCTGCAGGTGTTTTAGAGTGCTTGTTGTGATCCCCCATGACCATCTGTTAGTTTTTTGCTGCTCCAGTGTCATTAGCATCGACCAGGGGGACCATTACTATGCTGAGGCACAGCACCAACAAAAAAATATGTGGATTCATTACCCAGTACCCAGAAGCACAGGCCAGCAGCAGACGTGATAGCTATGCGCTCCCATCCCAAAGAAGTAATAGCAATTGTGTTTCCCTAGGAAACAATTATGTCAAGGAAAAGAGAATTTGACTTTGAGTGCAGGATATTCAAAAAACAGTGGACCTACGATTACTTTTTCATTCAGTACAAGGAAAGAGATGTTTGTCTGGTGTGCCAGGATTCAGTAGCTGTGTTCAAGGAATACAATTTGCATCAACACTACAAAACTTGACATTAAGACAAATATGATTGTTTGGTCGGACAAGTGAGAAAAGACAAAATATTAAAGCTGAAAAATGGATTGACAGCTCAGCAAAATGCTTTTGTGAAGCAGAAGCGGCTAAATATTTAATCACTGTGAGCAAGTATTCAAGTTGCCAAGCTAATAGCATGCATCGGGAGGGAGAATTTGTCAAAGAATGTCTTCTTTCTGTTGCCAAAGAGATGTGTCCAGAGAGGGCTGATTTATTTAGTACAGTGAGTTTTTCAGGACGTACAATTACACGAAGGATTGAAGAAATGGGGACAAATTGCATCAGCATTTGCAAAACTCCTAAAAAAAAAACTTTGCTATTTTTCGTTGGCACTCGACAAAAAGCAATAATGATCATGATTCTGCACAATTTTTAATTTTCATTCATGGCTCAAATGATCATTTTAAAGTTACAGAGGAGCTTGCTGTACTGCAAAGCATCAAAGAAGCAACAACAGGAGAGGAGATCTATGAAAAGGTTCACCAAACTGTGAATGATTTGTAGCTGGACTGAGCTAAACTAGCCACTGATGGTGCTCCTAGCATGGTGGGGGTCTATGAAAGGAATGGTTGCACGCATTAACCAAGAGATGGACAAACACAACCATTAGCGTCCAATAGCCATATACTGCCTTTTCTACCAACAAGTGCTGTGTTGTAAATTACTGAAGTGGGACTCTGTCATGAAAGTTGTGGTGTCCTGTGTTAGCTTCATTAGGCTTCATGCACTAAACCACAGACAGTTTCATGAATTTCTGTCTGAGCTGAATGTTGCCTATGAAGATATTCTGTACCACACAGAAATCCGTTGGCTGAGTCGAGGGGGAGTTTTGAAATGTTTTAATGACTTATTTCCACAGGTTTCTGCTTTTCTTGCTTTCAAAAAACGAAGTACCAGAGCTTAAAGATGCAGAATGGAAATGGCACCTTGTCTTTCTGACGTATAACAGAGCTACTCAACAGTTTTAGTGTGCAACTTCAAAGAAAAGGGAAGCTCATCTGATATGCATTCACATGTGAAAGCATTTGAAGTAAAATTGGACCTCATTATACAAGTGAAGGAGGAAATCTTCTGCCATCTCCCCATTACTCAAAGCTAAGTCTTGGCTGAGAAACCAACAGTTGAATTCCCAAACAAAAAATGTGTGGATTCACTAGAAATGTTGCAAGGGGAGTTTCAAATGAGATTTAGAGCTTTATCTCCATGAACAGGATATACAGCTTTTCCAGATCCTATTTTCTGTTGACATTGAAATTGTTGATCCAATTTACCAAATGGAACTGGTTGAACTACAGAATTGTGACTCTCTGAAACATGCATTCAAGTCAAGCAGCCTTACTAATTTCTATGCATCTCAGGAACCATGTACTCAAAATGACAACCATCTTTGGCAGCACCTATGTCTGTGAACAGACTTTTTTTCCCTGAATGAAACATCTGAAATCTCCAACCAGATCCAGACTAACTAATGCACGCTTGCATCACTTGTTACAACTGGCAGTGACATGGAACTGGACATTGACTATCTCATCAGCCAAAAGCAGGCCCACACTTCCCATTGAAATTCCGGTAAGTTTATGTTGGTTATAATTGTTCTTCATTTTAAATATTGTATTGTTCTTTCATGTTTTGGGTTTTTTTTTTTTTTTGCACTACAAATAAGATATGTGTAGTGTGCGTGGGAATTTGTTCATGGGGTTTTTTTCTTCAAAATATAGTCCGGCCCCAAAAGTCTTGAGGGACTGTGAACTGGCCCCCTGTTTAAAACATTTGAAGACCCCTGCCCTTGTGTGCCAATGGGATTTGAGCCGTGACTTCACAGATTTTCAGCCCTAACCTAACTTCGTTCCTTTCATCTAGCTGCCCCCTATGCCTGGAATAAATTACCTGAGTTTGTCCGTTAATCCTCTTCCCATGTTTAAAAGCAGACTGAAAACCCACCTTTTTGATATAGCCTTCAATCCTTAACCCTACTCCTCTACTCTCCAACCAACAGCTAATTAACTGTTCCCCTTAACTGTATCCATGACATCCTGTTTGTCTGTCTTGGCTGTTTAGATTATAAGCTCTTTCGAGCAGGGGACTGTTTTCTTCTTATTTGTGGCTCTGTGCAGCACTACGTGCATCTGGTAGCACTATAGAAATAATTAATAATAATAATAGTAGTAGTAGTAGTAACCATTAGGCTGTTACTCTATGGTACATATGTGAAGTCTTGCTAGTCAATAGCCAAGCAAAAAGAGAATTTAAAA
Organism: Geotrypetes seraphini; assembly: GCF_902459505.1. NCBI lineage: Eukaryota > Metazoa > Chordata > Amphibia > Gymnophiona > Dermophiidae > Geotrypetes > Geotrypetes seraphini. The sequence continues at coordinate 92,508,198 of NC_047092.1, forward strand.
AATAATTGAATTATACGTTTCCCCCCAGGCCTGGTATTGCTGTCTTAATCTGATGGCATAAGAATTGCCGCTGCTGGGTCAGACCAGTGGTCCATCGTGCCCAGCAATCCACTCACGCAGCAGCCCCCAGGTCAAAGACCTGTGCCCTAACTGAGACCAGCCCTACCTGTGTTCGTTTCAGTTCAGCAGGAACTTGTCCAACCTTGTCTTGAATCCCTGGAGCATGTTTTCCCTTATAACAGACTCCGGAATAACATTCCAGTTCTCCACCACTCTCTGGGTGAAGAAGAACTTACTTATGTTCGTACGGAATCTATCCCCTTTTAACTTCTGAGAGTGTCCTCTCGTTCTCTCTACCTTGGAGAGAGTGAACAACCTGTTTTTATCTACTAAGTCTATTCCCTTCATTATCTTGAATGTTTCGATCATATCTCCTCTCGGTCTCCTCTTTTCAAGGGAGAACAGGCTCAGCATTGTTAAATGGAGGAGGAACCTCTCATCCACACCTAAGTCTTGGTAGGTTAGTGATCTGAGAAGACCCCTTCCTGGCCCCGCTCAGGAGCTAAAAATGGTGGGGGGAAGAAGGAAGGAAGGAAAGAAAAAGCCTCCACTAAGCCATATCTCCTTTTAAGGAAAACTAAGGGTTACCCTATCCCTCCTTCCAAGGCCCAAATAAGTCAGTTGCCGAGAGTTGCAGAAATCTACAACTGAAATGCTGTAGGAACTAATGGAAGCGTTTGTAGTAGATAAAGCTTCTGTGGATAACTTAACATTACTTTGCTGAGGAATTTGTTTACTTGGAGTTTGGTAAATTAGAAATTGTGGACTATTGATAGATTCTCTGAGTTAATGCATTTAAAAGCTAAAAAATTAAATTTCTACCTTTTTTAAATTGACTTGAGATACACTTGGATTATTTTTGAGCTTAACTGCCTTAAAACAAACAAAACAAAAACCAAACAAATTTGACTTAAAAATTTTAGGCTCCTTGTTAAGTATGTAAAATGAAAATGAGCAGTATTTAAACTTAAATTATCCTAGGACAAGCAGGCAGCATATTCTCTACATGTGGGTGACGTCATCTACGGAGCCTCGATGCGGACAGCTTTTCAAGCAAACTTGATTGAAGATTTCAAGTTTGCTAATGCTGCACCATGCTGAAAAAAAAAATTCCTTTTGCTCGAAAAAGCCCAAACTCCTACCATCACTGAACTGAAAATCAAAAATACCAAATACCCAATACAACCCGAACTAAAACTCCTAGGAGTTACGATAGACAGATGTTGCACAATGCAGCCCCAGATCAACAAAACAACCCAGAAAGCTTTTCTAACCATGAGAAATCTCCGTAAAATCAGAAAATTCTTTGACCAAGCACAATTTAGACTAATCGTCCAATCCCTAGTCTTAGGTCTGCTGGATTATTGCAACTCCCTATATCTTCCTTGTCCAGCCACTATGATAAAACACCGCCCTCAGCTTGATCTACTCACTCAAAAAATATGATCACATAACAACTGCCTTCTTAGACTCTCACTGGCTACCCATACAAGCACGAATCCAATTCAAATTCCACTGCCTGATATTCAAAGCATTACACGGCTCTTCCCCCTCCTATCTAAACAACCGCTTAAACCAAATCTCCACCTCAAGACACAGAAGAACCTCAAACCCTTTCGCCTTCCCCCCACTCAAAGGCACACAACGCAAGAAAATGTTTGACAACCTTCTGGCAACACAAGCAGCAAAAATCAACCATTCCATCTCCAATCTTATGACAATATCAGACAACCTCAAAACATTCAGAAAAGAAATCAAAACCCTACTTTTCAAAAAATTCATCCAAATATCTTAACCCCTCCTCTTTTACCTCCAGAAGATTCACCTACCTTCAGATAACCTTCCCCCAAATTACCCACCTTAACACCTTCCAATTAAACAAATACCATAAATAGATTGTAACCTACCCTCTCTAACTGCATTCCATATGTATTTTTCATACAGTTCTTCACTGTCAGTTTAATTTCCATCCTATAAATTCACATAGAATTTTTCTTTTTTCAACCATCTTTATTTTCTCTTCTTTATTAATTTCCAGGTACTTTAGTTAGATTGTGAGCCTTTGGGACAGTAAGGGAATTTTTTAAGTACCTTCTTACTTCTCATTTATAATCTTAATGTATATTTTCTTCAAACCGCTTAGAACCTAACGGATGTAGCGGTATATAAGAAATAAATTACATTACATTACATTACATTCCTGTTCCACTAGAGGGCACATCCCCTCCTCGTGGTCTTTAGTTCATTTCTTAGTTCTCCGCGGAGCCAGAAAGCCCTGTTGTTTTTCTCTCAGTATCTAAGTGCCTTTCTAGCACCACGGCTTCTTTGTTTTACTTGCGGGAGTCGCTGTGCGCTATTTTGTTCTTGCGAGTTTTTGTGTGTTTTTGACTGTTCGGCATCCAGGGGCTCCCGGGTTGCCGTGACCGCTTAGCCTCGATTGGCCACGGTCTGTTTTTTCCTTATGTCCCGGTCTCTTACCGGGTTTAAAAAGTGCTCGCAGTGTGGTCGGCTGTTGTCCATAACCGACCCGCACCGCTGATGCATTCTGTGCCTGGAGGCTGATCATCTGACCGACTCTTGCCCCAGGTGTGCCACTTTCCATTCACGTGCCCTGCATCGTCGTTGGGCCCGCATGGCTGAGCTGTTGTGGTGGAGCCGGCCCTGGTTTCGACTCCGGTCTCGGTTTCGACTCCGGTCTCAGCCTCGACCTCGGACTCGAAGACCTCGGCCTCGAGTAAGCTGCCCTCGACTTTGAAGGGACCGGCCTCTACCTCGAAGTCCTCGGCTCCGGGTAAGTCCCCTCTTCCTTCTTCAGGGTCAGCGTCGGCGAAGAAGTCATCCTCGGAGTCTCCGGCCGTTCATGGGGGGAGTGCTATCCCACCGGCCTCGACGAGACCCTCTAAGCCTTCCAAGCGTGCTTCCGCCTCCAGGGAATGCTCATCTTTGAGGTCGCCCTCGGTGGAATGCACTGCTGCACGGGACATGCCCAGCATGATGTCGGTGCCCGTGTTCCAGGATATGCTCCGGGCTATGATTTCCTTGGAGCTCTCCTTGGCTTTGGCCCACTTGACCCCGGCCTTGACTTCGCGTGTGGCGGACAAGCATGAGCATCGTGTCGAGGCCCCTCGGGATAGGGTGCATCGGTTTCGGCATCTTTCCTCTTCAGACTCCTCGCCTCTGCCCTCGCGGCGTTCCTCGCCTTCAGGGCATCCGAGGTCAAAGCGCCAGTCGGGACGTGCCTTGACCCCGTCTCGCCGCTTGGCGAAGTGGCCCCGGGACTCCCCCCCCCCCCGAGGTGGGGTCAGTCCCCGGGTGGTCGCACGACCGGGGGTCTCTGAGTTGACTTTGTCCAACCCCCGGTTGTTCAAGGCCCCCTCCCGGTCCGGGGCTCCGCGCCAGGAGGTCCCGGCTTTGCAGGGGTCCCCTTCTTTTTCCCGAGGTGTGTCTCCTTGGCGCCGTCGGTCCTCTGACCCCGGGGTCCTCCCCTCGGGAGACCTCGAAGCGTCGACGGTCCTCGACCCCGCCCCGTTCTCTCAGCGGAGCGTTGTGGGGCTCGGGTGGTGGGGATACAGATAGGGCACCTCACTACTCTCAGGAGGCTTCTCTCTCCTTTTCGGGGGCGCTTCATTCTCACTCAAGCACCCCCATGGAGGGCCGGTTGGACGGTCAGCCCTCTTCCTTCACCAGGACATGGGGAAGGTGCTCCATCTTGATCTTCATTCGGACTCCAAGTACACCAAGTAGTTTTTGGAGGAGATGGATCTGCCCTGTCCTCCTCGGGAGTCCTTACGGCTCCCTTTGAATCCGGTGCTGCGCCAGGCGTTTTTCTGGAATTTGGAGACCCCTTATGTGTGTTCCTTCCATTCCGTCCAAGATGGAGTCTCGATACTGGATGGTCCCCTGCTCGGGGTTTGAGAAGGCTCAACTTTCCCACCAGTCTTTGCTGGTGGAATCCTCTTTGAAAAAGTCTCATCCGTCCAGGGTGTCCGCGGCTGTCCCACCTGGCCGCGAAGGGAGGACGATGGATAAGTTTGGCAGACGCCTCTACCAAAATTCCATGATGGCCAACCGGGTCTTGAATTATAATTTTACATTCACTTCTTATCTCAAGATTCTGGTCAAATCCTTGCCCGTCTTTCATGGGTCTTGCCCGCTTTGCGCCGTGAGGAGTTTTGACAGCTGGTGGACTCTCTGTTGCAGCTTCGCCTGCACATGTTTCATGCGGCTTATGATGCTTTCGCGCTTTCCTCGAGGGTCTCTGCCTTTGCGGTTGCTATGCAACAATTGGTGTGGCTCCGGATCGTTGATATGGACCCTAATCTTCAGGATCGGTTGGCCAACCTTCCCTGTTTAGGCAATGAACTCTTCGATGACTCTATCGGGGCGGCTACAAAACGCCTCTCCGAGCACGAGTATTCTTTTGCATCCTTGGTGCGGTCCAAGCCAAAGCCCACTCCTCCCAAGGTCTATCGGTTGCCGCCTTGGCGGTATCTGCAGAAGTCCACGCCTGCTTTTTAGTGTCCTTCTCCTTGACGCCAGCAGTGGCAGCGGGCTCCCCCCAAGCCTCAGACCCCGGCTGCGACTAAACCCATGCCGTCCTTTTGATGGGTTGGCCGGGAGGGGGCTGGCCTCCTCCGCTTTGGGTTCTGCTCCTCTCCCTATTGGGGGCCGCCTCCGCACCTTTTATCCGGTCTGGGAAAGTTTTTAGTTGATTTGAGAAATTTCTTCTATGTTTTCAGGATTTAAAGGGTGAGACAATTTAATATCGTCTACATAAGTATATGACGTAAAGCCGATAAATTGGCATAGACTCAATAACGGCGAAAGGAAGATATTGAACAGTAATGGGGATAGTATAGATCCTTGGGGAATTCCATAGCTAAGAGAGAAAGGTTTTGAGCATGAATTATTGAAATGAACTGTGTATTGTCGGTTGGCTAGCAAAGAAAAAAACCATTGTAAGACTTGGTCACAAACGACGATAGATTTTAATCTATCTAAAAGTAAAGTATGATCTATAGTGTCAAACGCAGCTGATAAATCCAAAGAAAAAAGAATAACTGAATTGTGGTGATCTAAGTCACAGTTCTTCAACCGCCGGTCCGCGGACCGGTGTCAGTCCGCAGAAAATTTCTGCCGGTCCACGCAGGCCGGCGAGATCAATTCGGCAGTTAAATTTCCTGCCGACTGCGGTTCCTTCTCACTAATGTTCCTCCCAGTCTCAGGCGATTAAGACAGGTTGCCGACGTCGGGGTCTTCCCTCTCTGAGTCTCGCCTGTTCGGAAACAGGAAGTTGAAACAAAATAGGCGGGACTCAGAGAGTGAAGGTCCCGACGTGGCAGCCTGTCTTGATCGCCGCCCCTGCCGAGTTGCTGAAGAGGGCCGCGGAGAGAGCTGCAGGTGGAGGGAGATGGTCAACGTGTGCGAGCAAGATCCTGGGGAGCCTTCACAGTGACTTCCTCCCCTCCCACCAGCTCTCCTACTTGCCAGGGCAGTGATTTACCGGCAACTTCCTGCAGGCAAGTACTGAGAGCTGCTGGAAGGGGAGACAGCCACTGTAGGAAGCAGGGAAGCTGCTGGATAAAGGGAGAGCTGTTACTGGACTTGGAGAGAGTTAGAAGGAGAGATGCTGCTGGGAGGGGAGGAGGGAAAGGGATGGGAAGAGAAGTGAGTTAATGTTGAATAGAGGGAGGAGGGAAGGGAGAAGAAGGAGAGATGCTGCTGGAAGGGGAGGAGGGAAAGGGATGGGAAGAGAGTTCATGTCCATGTCACACCGTTCGCCAGGCTGCATCTTCGGGTTCCTCAGTGAACCTTGGCGTCTCAATGGCGTCAGGACGGGATCCCGCTTCCCAGCACATTGTGGTGACTCCTTCCTTGAGACGCTCGCTCCGTTGGTGGACCAACTCTTCCAATCTTTCCAGAGGGTTGCTCTTTCTCGCGCCTCTGCATCACAAGGTCCTGGCCTGGGGGGCTCACCTTGACAGTCTTCGGACTTAGGTCCTTTGGTCGAGTGCAGATCATCGTTGTCACATCAATCTACTGGAACTTCGGGCCATTTATCTTGCCCTGGTCGCTTTTCGTCATCTGCTTCAGGACCGGGTGGTCCTGGTGCACACGGACAACCAGGTGGCGATGTATTATGTCAATAAGAAGGGGGGCAGGGTTCCCTATCTCTCTGCAAGGAGGCTCTTCGCCTTTGGGATTGGGCGTTCCGCAACCGTTCTTCATGCGGTTTATATCCAGGGGGAGCAAAACTGTCTGGCGGACAAGTTGAGTTGCCTTCTGCAGCCGCACGAGTGGTCTCTCCATTCCCAAACTCTGCGTCAGGTGTTCGGTCGCTGGGGGACTGCGCAGATCGATCTGTTCGCCTCCCACCTCAATCACAAGTTGCCTCAATTCTGCTCGAGGATGTACTCCCCGGACTGTCTCGAGGCAGATGCGTTCCTCTTGGATTGGGAGGGCAGATTCCTTTATGCGTTTCTGCCTTTCCCTCTGATCTTAAGGACGCTTGTGCATTTCAAGTCGGCGCATGCCAACATGATTCTGATTGTTCCTCGGTGGCCTCGGCAGCCGTGGTTGTCTTTGCTTCTACAACTCAGTGTCAGGGATCCTCTACTTCTGCCTGTTTTCCCTTCTCTGCTATCTCAGAGTCGAGGTTCACTGCTGCATCCCAATCTGCAGTCTCTTCATCTAACGGCTTGGTTCCTTTCTACCTGACCCCTTTGCTTGGGTTGTCTCAGTCGGTGCAGGATGTCCTTGAGGCTTCTCGGAAGGCTTCTCAGAAGTGGACTCGTTTTGCCACATGGTGTGCTTTGCATAGTGTGGAACCTCTGTCTGCTTCGTTGTCCTCGGTTCTGGACTATTTACTTCGTTTGTCTCAATCTGGCCTCAAGACCAATTTGGTTCGTGTTCATCTCAGTGTGATTGCTGCCTTTCATCGGCAGCTTGATGGGAAATTGCTTTCTGTTCACCCTGTAGTTTCTTGTTTTATGAGGGGTCTCTTGCATGTCCATCCTCCCCTCAAGCCTCCACCTGTGGTTTGGGATCTTAATGTGGTTCTTGCTCAGTTGATGAAACCTCCCTTTGAACTAGAGAGTTGCACGGGGACAGAAATCCCACCCATCCTCTCCCGTCCTCGTCAGGATCCTGTCCTTCCCCACCCGTCCCCATCAGGATCCTCTCCGTCCCCACCTGTCCACGCCAGGATCCTCTCCATCCCCACTCGTCCCCATCAGGATCCTCTCCATCCCCACCCATCCCCACAAGGATTTACCTCCATCCACGCCCGTCCCCATAAAAAGCAGCAATTACTTCTGACAGGATCATCAATTTCACAGTTTCTTTTGTGTTTGCATTGCTGTTTTCCTTGTGGAATCTCTTTGGTGGAATCCTTTTTTTGTTTTCTGTTCAGGTAATTAACTTATAAACCCCCTCTTTTACTAAGGCTGACGTGTCCATTATATTATATGGACGAACCCTGCTTCCAAAGCCTTCCATCCCCATGGGAGTCCCGTTGGCTAGAGGGGGGTCCCTGTGGGAGTCCCGTGGGCCAGAGGGGGTCCCCATGGGAGTCCCGTGGGTTAGGGGGGATTCCCGCAGGACCCGCGATCCCTGTTCCCGTGCAGACCTCTGCTTTGAACCCATGGATAAAGCTCATCTGAAGTTCCTTACTTGGAAAGTGATCTTTCTGCTTGCACTCACGTCTGCTCGCAGAGTCAGTGAGCTGCAGGCGCTGGTGGCGGACCCGCCTTTTACTGTATTTCATCATGACAAGATGGTCCTGCGGACTCATCCTAAGTTCTTGCCTAAGGTGGTTTCGGATTTCCACCTTAATCAGTCTATTGTTCTTCCGGTGTTTTTTCCTAAGCCCCATTCTCATCCTATTGAGGTGGCTTTGCATACTCTTGACTGTAAGAGGGCGTTGGCTTTTTATCTTCAACGCACTCAGTCACATCGGAGGGTTCCTCAACTTATCTTGTCCTTTGATTCTAATCGGTTGAGATGTCCTGTTTCCAAGCGCACCTTGTCCAACTGGTTGGCTGCTTGTATTTTCTTCTGCTATGCTCAGACTGGTCTCTCGCTGTGCGGTCGGGTTACGGGGCATAAAGTCCGAGCGATGGCGGCTTCTGTCGCTTTCCTCAGGTCCACGCCAATTGAGGAGATCTGTAAGGCTGCCACTTGGTCTTCGGTTCATACCTTCACCTCTCATTACTGTCTGGATACTATGTCCAGAAGCGACGGCCGGTTTGGCCAGTCGGTTTTGCGTAATCTTTTTTCCTGATTTTGCAACTTTCCCTCCGTCCCTTTTTGGTTAGCTTGGATGTCACCCACATGTAGAGAATATGCTTCCCGCTTGTCCTGGAATAAAGCACAGTACTTACCGTAACAGGTGTTATCCAGGGACAGCAGGCAGATATTCTCGCAACCCTCTCGCCTCCCCGAGGTTGGCTTCTTTGCTAATTATCTGAACTGAAGACCACGAGGAGGGGATGCGCCCTCTAGTGGAGCAGGAAGGCACAAACATGCGTGGTGCAGCATTAGCAAACTTGAAATCTTCAATCAAGTTTGCTTGAAAAGCTGTCCGCGTCGGGGCTCCGTAGATGATGTCACCCACATGTAGAGAATATCTGCCTGCTGTCCCTGGATAACACCTGTTACGGTAAGTATCTGTGCTATATGGGATCAAGCTGACAAACACTAAGGGCTAGATGCACTGAAGATCGCTGTTGGCCTATTCTCCTGCATTGAATTATGTGCTATTGTTTGAATGCAAATGATTTACATGCAAACACAACTGACACATGAGCAATTGATACGTGCAGAGCCCTAACAGCAGTGACAGGGTAAGCAACCTCCTGTCACTACTGTTAGGGCTTCTATTTTTTTTTTAATGGCACAGATATGTTTGTGTTACACACACACACGCTGTCCCATAAAAAAAGCCCCCCCATGCCAGGCACCCCCCAGCCACTGCCCTCCCCCGAATCCCCCACAAAATATGGCAGGAGGGATACCCAATCCTTCCTGCCATGCAGAACACCCCCGTACCAGGCACCCTGGAGCCATTGCACCCCCCCCAACCCCAAAAATGGCAGGAAGGATGTCCACTGCCACTGGACACCCCATCCTGAACCTCCCCCATACCTTTTTAAAACGGAAGCAGGGAGTCTACTCTTTGGCTCCTGCTTCGGGCCTGCCAGTATAAATGATGGCCATTCTCCCTGGTGCATCATGTGATGCATGGGGAGGGGCCAAAGGTGTTAGTCAGTCAGGCCTTATGCACCTCCCTCTGTATCCAGGATACTAAGGGAAGAGCCTAAGGCCCTGATTGTTCAAGCCAATTTGTCAAGCTAATCGTGGCCTTAGGCTCCTCTCTCAGTATCCTGGATACAGAGGTAGGTGCCTAAGGCCTCAGATGCTTAAGGTTCCACTCCTTGGGAGGAGTCTTAGGCAACTGAACCAATCAGGGCCTTTGGTCCCTCCCCGTGTATCATATGATGCACCGGGAAGGCTTTTAGACAGAGAGGCCTGATGCAGGAGCCTGAGAGCAGACTTCCTGCTTCCAACGTTTTAAAAAGGTATGGGGAGGTTCGGGGGGAAGGGCATCCAGTAGGAGGAGGGAGTGGGCATCCCTCCTGCCATTTTGGGGGGGTTTGGGAGGATTGGAGTGGCTCCAGGGTGCCTGGACAGTAGGGGGCATGGCGCATGGGTGGTCTGCGTGGCAGGAGGGATTAGGCATCCCTCCTGTCATTTGTTTTGGGTTCAGGGGAACTGTGGCTTGGGGGCTACGTTTGTCGGGGGTCATTGGGAAGGACTGTCATTGGTGGTCAGTGGTGGACTTTTTCATTATTTTTTTTTAAGGACCAGATATTTTGCGTGTGTAACCCCATTTGGAATAGCCAAGCGATGTTAGTGCATCAATCGCTTGGCTATTTTGCATGGGGTTTTAGCTAATTTGCATAGCTGGTTCGGAAAATGGGCGATCAAGGGGAAAAACATGTGATGGGTCGTTTTGCGCATCGGGTCGGTAACAGTGATCATTGCTAAAGCTATGAAAAAGGTTTAACGACGATCGCTGACTTCAGTGCATCTAGCCCTAAGAAGCACATATTCGGTGGGAAGTATTTTTGAATGATGCCAGCAAAACAAGGAGCTTAGAGAACCCAGTAGGGAGATTGAAATAAGGGCAAAAGTATCTCATCTACCATTAAGAAAATGGCTGAGAGAATTGAAATACTATATTATTCTTGAAGATACAGATACAAAATGAATGAATGTCAGAAGTCAAAATATAAAATAGGGTGGGAGAGGTAGTACTGAATGATGAAGTAGAAATAATAAGAAATCTCAGAGACCTGATAGAAGAAGAGCAACCAATGAGACACACTAAGACCATGGTATACATTAAATCAATGATATAATGTGGCCATCAATGTTAGAGGCCATTGAATCAAATAGGGTAAAATTTGTGCAGGAAACTAAACACTGTGGAATCTTTATGGATAAAAATTCCAAGTATTAAGGGGAATTGAATAGCAATGGGGATATGCTGCCATCTGCCTTTTTAAAATGAACAGATGGCTAGTGAAATGTTATTGAAGGTTAGAAATGCAAACAAATTTGGCAACACAATAATAAGTGATTTCAGTTAGCCTGGTATTGACTTTGTGTCACATTAAGATATGATAGGAAGAGAAATTTGACTTTTTTATGGAGCAGCATAACTTACAGAAGAAGATATTTTAGACCTAATCCCTAGAATGGAAGCTATGGCGTAAGAGGTAAGGTACTGGGGCCACTTGGTAAGAAGAGTAGCGCAATCAAATCTGATTTGATAACTGAAGGGAGGGCATTAAGGAAAACTATTGCATTTACATTAAGGCCCCCTTTTATGAAGCCACGTTAGGGGTTTTATCGCCGGCTGCTGCAGAAAAAGCTCCGATGGCCACAATGGCCGGCAATTAAAAAAAAACAAAAACCCTAATGTGGCTTTATAAAAGGGGGCCTAAACTTTTAATAGGGTATTTAAGATAAAAGGAAGAAAACTGTAAAAATAAAAAAATACTGAAAGGAAAGTGCAGAGGTTAAAAGCAGGGCTGTGGAGTCGAAATCGAGGAGTCGGAGACAATTTTGGGTACCTGGAGTTGTGGGTACCAGAAACTGAGGAGACGGAGTCGAAGGATTTATCTACCAACTCCATAGCCGGACATGGGTGAAAAGGATCTCCAGGCTGTACCTAATCCGTTTGCTAGGTGGACTTCGCAAGACCAGGTTTATGAGGTGGGCACTTGTCTGTATCTTTCCTTGCATTTTCCTTTCCCTTCATGGAATCTTAACATCGTTTTGCAGGGTCTTGGAGAGGCCCTTTTTGAACTACTGAAGCCTGCTTTCCTTCTGGACCTTGAGATAAAGACTTTTTTGGTTGTCATTTGTCTCGGCATGGCTTATTTTGGAGCTTCAGGCTCTTTCATGTAGGGAATCCTCCATGCTGTATCTTCCTTCATGCTGAAAGTGGTATTGGCCTTTCATGTCAACCAGGAGATTAGGCTGCCCGCATTTCATCCAACAGGTTCAGAGCGTAAAGATCAGATTTTACGCAAATTGAATGTCCGGAGGGTCTTGCTCCATTATTTGAAGAGGACTAATGAGTTCAGACTGTCTGATCACCTTTTTGTTCTAACTGCTGCACCTTGCTGTGGGTAGGCCGGCATCTAAGTCCTTGATTGTTTAATGGATTTGAATGACTATTTCTGCAACTTACATCGCCTGTGGTAAGCAGCTGTTTTACTGAGTGGATGTGGAGGCACATTCTGATGCCATTTTAGGACCTTGGTTATGAGGGCAGGCTCTTCTGTCCCTCTCTAGCTACCGTTGCTTTGTTATGTCACCTAGCGTATGGAATCTGGAAGGGACGTAACAAAATGGAAGATTAGGTTTATACCTTCAATAATCTTCTTTCTGCTAGTCCCTAGAGGATTCCATACAACCCACCCTTTCTGTATAGAACAGAAGAATAACCACACTGGGTCAGACCAATGGTCCGTCTAGCCCAGTATCCTGTTTCCAAAGCGGCCAATCCAGGTAACAAGTATCTGGCAAAAACCCAAACAGTAGCAACATTCCATGTTACCAATCCCAGGACAAGGATTGGCTTCCCCCATGTCTGTCTCGATAGACTATGAACTTTTACTTCAGGAACTTGCCCAGATTTATTTAAACCCATCCACTGTGTTGCATTCCAGAGCTTATCTATTCTCCGAGTGAAAAAATATTTCCTCCTATTGGTTTTAAAAGTATTTCCCTGTAACTTCCATCGAGTGTCTCCTAGGCTTTATCATTTTTGACCAGAGTAAAAAAAAAAACCCCAACCCAAAAACAACAAATTCACTTGTACCCATTCTATACCACTGAGAATTTTGAAGATGTCAATCCTAACTCCCAATATAAACAACTGGGTATGTTTCAAAACAAATGTTCCTGAAGGGTTATTACTATTAACACATAAAGGAACAAAAACCACTTCAAACGTCTTTTAACTTTCAATGGTGCTCAGATTCCAAGATGGAGGTTTAAAGTACTCAATAGGGGCATACAGCCCGTGAGAAACTTTATATGGTATCAATCATTGCACCTAGTTGTAAAAGATGTTTCAAAGTCCTTAATCAGTAATAATTTGTAATGCTTGAAGGTCCAAAAAGTGAAAGCACTGATAATCCGAATTTTAAACTGTGTATATAAAGAACTTCCAAAGTAAATCACTTAGCTGAAACATAAAGAATGCGGTGAAATAGCTGGGTCCTGACGCGTTTCGCCACACAGGCTTCCTCAGAGAACCCGCTTGCAATTCCTTACATTCAAACTGACGTCATAGGACATTAAAAGATTACAGAAGCAACAGCAGGATTGAAAATTTGAAAACATAACTACAGTTTGAATGTAAGGAATTGCAAGCGGGTTCTCTGAGGAAGCCTGTGTGGCGAAACGCGTCAGGACCTAGCTATTTCACCGCATTCTTTATGTTTCAGCTAAGTGATTTACTTTGGAAGTTCTTTATATACACAGTTTAAAATTCGGATTATCAGTGCTTTCACTTTTTGGACCTTCAAGCATTACAAATTATTACTGATTAAGGACTTTGAAACATCTTTTACAACTAGGTGCAATGATTGATACCATATAAAGTTTCTCACGGGCTGTATGCCCCTATTGAGTACTTTAAACCTCCATCTTGGAATCTGAGCACCATTGAAAGTTAAAAGACGTTTGAAGTGGTTTTTGTTCCTTTATGTGTTAATAGTAATCCTAACTCCCAGCCATCTCTTTCAGTTGTCTGGAGTAGCCTGCTTCTTTCTGCTTCAATTACTCTCCTTATAGGCCTGAAGATTTTCCAGACAGTTGCCTGATCATGTGGGGAGTTTCTGTGACTATGCACATTACTGAAGGATTTTCTTGGGGTGCTCATTACACACAGCAGGTTAGTTCTACATTGCTCCTCAATGTTTTCCTACCCCCCCCTCCAAAAAAAAAAAAAAAAAAAAAAATTAAGTCCAAGATGCCAAAGGAAATGCCTCATTAATCTACTATGTTTTTTTGAATGTGTGGATAAATGTGATCTATTTCTACTTGCCTCTTCCTCTGGACTCCAATGTGATCTATGCCTAATAGTGATGGTCACCATAAGCCCTGTGAGTTAGTAAGTGGTTAGAAGCCCAGCAGCTACCTCCTGTGTGAACCTTTAGATTGTGAATCCATATAAAGTACTGGAGTCTGATTGGGCCCTCTGATCACCAGGCCCCTGTGCTGACTTGCCTACTGCTGCTTCTTCTTCATGTTTTTTAATAGATGATTGTACATTCTAAGGACCGGATGCTCTAAAATCGCTGTTAAAATTCTGTGGGTTACTTTGGTGCCAGTATATGGTCCAATTTGAAAATGGCGATCGATGTTGAAACAATTTCACATGCAACTGAGTTTCATGGCGATCTACTGTAATCCCATCCGATCAGTCATTAAAAAAAGCAACTGATACATGTGCAGAACTGGCAAAGGAAGCCCTGAAGCAGCCTTCTGCTACTCAACTCAAGAAAAGTAGATTTTGTTTTTTAATGGCCAGAGATGTGTATGTGTTATACACTTGCCAATTTTTTTTAAAAAAAAGTTGTCTCAGGACTTCCCCCTCCCCTAACCCGCCCCCAAAGAAGACTGCCTCCTTACCCCACATTCCCCTGAACTTTAAAAAAAAGAATTGGCAGGAGGGAAGCACACTCCTTTTCTGCCTCAACCACTCAGACCCTCACCGTGAACTCCCGAATCCCCCACATACCTCTAAATTGAAGATCAGCAGGAGGGATGCCTACTTCTTCCTGCTGTTAGGGCACCTAAGACCCCTCCCAAAGGGAAAGACTCTCTATTTTGAAGAGGCGGGCCTGCCAGCTGGAGGGAGTGCGCATCCATTCTGCCAGTCTTCTAAAAAAAAAGTACGAGAGGGGGGGGGGTTGTCGGAGGGGTGATGACCCACTAGACCAGTGTTCTTCAACCACCGGTCCATAGACCAGTGCCGGTCCACAGGACCAGCACGTGCATCAGGCCCAAAACAGTGTTCTTCAACCGCCGATCCACGGTGCGATCGATGCGGCGTTATCTTCGAGCCAGCTCCCTCTTCCTAACTGATTCAGTGCACAAAGCCACGGGCAGTGGCTCCTATGGGCATCCTGCGCCTGAACTGGAAGCCTTCCCTCTGACGTTGCAACGTCAGAGGGAAGGCTTCTAGATGAGGCATGGGACGTGCAAGGTGTAATTAGTACTATTATGGGGGTGGGATCTGGGGTGGAGATTGGGTAGAGATGGGCGGGGTCTGGCTCACAACTTAGCCCCATGCTCTTCAACTGCCGGTCCATGGACCGATGCAGGTTCACAGAATAATTCTTTTATTTCTGCCGGTCCATAGGTGTAAAAAGGTTGAAAAACACTGCACTAGACCATCAGGTTTGTGTGTGTTGGGGGGGAGGGACAAGGGGGATGGTTCACTACTCAACCAGGCTCTCACCATGGTATTTTTATTTTTTTTTACCATGAGTGTCTGAGGTTAGAGAATCTGGCCCTGAAAGTCTAAAGGATTTCATTGGCAGTTTGGAAGGTGAGAAGTGGGAAGGGGTTTCAGGGCTTTAGAAGAAACCTTATTTCTGTGCTAAAAGGTATGTTTGTCCATGGCATTTATAATCATACAAACTGTACTATTGATGTTAAGCAGGAGCAGGTAGAGAGGTCTGTGCTGGCAGTGTCCAAGTGCAATTTATGCCCAGTTTGTTTTGACCAAAAGACTATTTTAATTTTTAGCTGAAAAATGTCCACATGTTTTCACTGTAAGCCAAAAATTTGTGCTTTGTCCCATTTGTTTCTCTGTCCTTCTCCCTCCCCCCCTCAAAAAAAGAGAAGTTTCTCTTCATTCCAGACTCCGTTCCCACCCCAAGGGCTCATTCTTCAACTGTAGGCCTTTCTGTAGAATTCTTGGTGGTTGGGGCAATACCTAGTTACTCCTTCCATTCTAGTTCTACTCTCAAAATGGCTGGTGACTGAGGCTTCGTTTCTGCCCACTATACAACCAGGGATTGTAAGGTAGCCCGGGGGGGGGGGGGGGGGTATCTGCTCTCTGTATTTTAAATGTGGGTAACACAATGTTTTAATGAAAATTTCTATATGAAAACTTTAAGAAATTCTTAAAAGTGCTAAAAAATAGCTACTACTTTAATTATGTTTCACATCAATTCTAACAAAATTTCTTAAACAAACATTATCTATCAAGTAAATGAAATTTACATCTGGTGTCTATATAGGATTCTCACTAGGGAAAGGAGGTGAGCATATCATAGCGTATTAGAAGGACCTCCTATCCTATATAATAAAAGGCTAACTCGCGCATGCGCAGTCCTATTTTCGTGTTCCGTGCGCTGTAGGTCTGTGGCCGAAGGAGTGCGCATGCGCGCGAATACGTCACCACCCGATCGCCTCCACAAGCCGGACCGCAGCCAGACGACGTTATCCGTTTCTCCTGTCGCCGCCGCCGATCTCCGTTTCTCCTTTGCCGCCCACCCCCTTCTCTTCCCGCGGGTCCGAATGGCGATTCAAGCAGCGTGTACATCAGTCTCCACACGCTGCTTCGGGCCCTTCTACTGCCCTGATTTGCTCTGCCGCGTCTCTGATGATGTCATCAGGGACGTGCCAGAGTAAATCAGGGCAGAAGGGCCCGAAGCAGCGTGTGGAGACTGATAAAAGCGCTGCTGGAATCACCACCTTTGTAGTCCGGCCCGCGGGAAGGGGAAGGGGAAGGGACAGGGGCGGGTAGAGGAAACGCTAATGCTGCTGCACAGGGAACTGGTGGGGGTGGGGGGGAAATGGAGGGGAAGGGAATGCTGCTTTGGACGGACAGACAGACAGAGAGAGGAAGGGAAACACAAAGAAAATAAGAAATACACAGGGGCAGGTGCTCAGGGAACTGGTGTGGGGGGAGGGAAATGGAGGGGGATGTAATGCTGCTTTGGACAGACAGAGAGAGGAAGGGAAACACAAAGAAAATAAGAAAGACACAGGGGCAGGTGCACAGGGAACTGGTGTGGGGGGAGGGGGATGGAATGCTGCTTTGGACAGACAGACAGAGGGAGGAAGGGAGACAGAAAGGAAAGAAGAAAGACACAGGGTCAGGGAGATACACAGAAAGACAGACAGGCAAAGGGGGCCAGGGACAGAGACAGACAGAAAGGACAGCGGGAGCCGCGTCAGGAGGGGTGCGGGATGCGGCAGTGGGAACTTTTCCAATGGGTGCAACTGGGCAGCTGTCGGGAACCTCTGATCAGGGGCAGAGCAAGGTAAGAGTATCATAGGGATAAGAAGGAGGAGGGAGGATAAAAAAGGAAGGGATGCCTACTGCTGGACAGGGGGAGAAGGAAAGAGATGCTGATGGACAGGGGAGGTGAAGAAAAAATAACGGAGGACTAATGTTGGACAGGGGGAGAAGGAAAGAGGTGCTGCTGGACAGGGGGGAGGTAAAACAAAGGGAGAAGGGCTGCTGCTGCATAAGGAGAGCAGTGAAGGGGTGGTGGTGGACACAGTGGAGGTAAAAGGAAGGGAAAATGGACAGGGGGAGCAGGCAAGGGGTGGTGATGGACAGCCAAGGAAAAAGAAAGGCAGAAAGAAAGAAAGCGGCTAAGGAGAGAGAGAGAAAAAAAGACAGACACACACACATATGTTCTAGCACCCGTTAATCTAACGGGCTTAAAGAGTAGTGATCTATATATTATTCCAGGTCCGCATCCTGGATTTAATGTTGTAATCATTTATGCTCTAACCCTCCTTCCTACCATTTAAATTGATTATCCACAAGTGCTAAAAATATTAATTTATTATTCAAAAACCCACTGAGCGGTGTGAGACCAGGCAGGAAGCGCAAAGATCTTGCTCCTGCGCCGTGTCGCTCTACCAAAGCCAGCCGTTCAGCAGGAGAGCACGCTGGACCACCGCAACCTTAAAAAGGTACCCAGGGGAGGGGGGAGGTATATTCGCTCCATAAAACGCACCCACTTTTCCACCCTCTTTTTGGGGGGGGGGTGGAAAAATTGCTTCTTATGGAGCGAAAAATACAGTACTTAAGTATTTAAGATTTGCAGACCCACAGTCGCAATATAAATAGTTTCAGATAAGCAAGTGTTGCTTTTGATCAATTTATAAAGAAAGGCAGTCACTCTATTACAAATCCCCCAAGGAAGATCCATGTAGGATTGAAATGCCTCTCACCCACAGGCGTTGGGAGTTTGTATCTACATACCAGCGTTGATGGTGGCTGGTTCCACCCAAGATAAGTGTTGCCTTTTTTCTTAACAACATTATGGTTGTTTGATAAATTCTATTTGAACAAAATTTTAAAAAGGGGTTTTGTATACAGAACACAAAAAGAAGGGTTTTTGCATAATAAATTAATATTTTTAGCACTTGTGGATGATCAATTTAAATGGTAGGAAGGAGGGTTAGAGCATAAATGAATACAACATTAAATCTAGGATGTGGACCTGGAATTCATAGATCATAGGAGGTCCTATGATCTGATTATCTAATACACTATGATATGCTCACCTAGTGAGAATCCTATATAGACCCCAGATGGAAACTTCATTTAATTGATAGATAATGGTTGCTTTAAAAATTTTGTTAGAATTAATGTGAAACATAATTAAAGTAGTAGCTATTTTTTTAGCACTTTTAAGAATTTCTTAAAGTTTTCATATATAAATTTTCACAAAAAAAACATCGTGTTACCCACATTTCCTTTATATAACTTATATTGGGTAAGAAGGAATTTTAGGTCTAATCTTCTTGATATCTCTGTATTTTAAATAACATTTTCTTGAATTATAAGTAATGAAGCTATGATCTTGCACAATAGTTTATATGGTAAATAGAGTGCTTTTGATGCAAAAATTAGTCTATCTGTGGAGTTATGACATCAGCTATCCCTTCAAGTAGGGCCCCAAATTAGCCACTGTAAAATCTGTCATTAGTTGCAGTCCAATTTTGTGGAGGCTATTTCACTTGGAGGTAAAAGTCTTTTGTTGATTAAATTATATTCTGGCTTGGATATTGTGGATTTATAGTGGGATGCAGACTTCATGCTCTGACAGTTCCCAGTGACCACACTTGTTCACATTTATACAATATTATGTGGACCAAATAAGTATTGAAAAATCAAATCAATTTAAGCTCTTTAATGTCTTTAGATATCTGACAGTGGATATGTGCTCTTCAATAGATTTATAGGTCTGTCCTCAAGCAGATTGACAGACTGAAAAGCGGCAAATCACCGGGACCGGACGGGATCCACCCAAGGGTTCTAAAGGAACTAAGTCAGGAAATAGCGGGCGCAATCCAGCATATTTGCAACCTATCCTTGAAAACTGGAGAGGTACCAGAGGACTGGAAACTGGCGAATGTCACACCTATCTTTAAGAAGGGATCGAGAGGTGACCCCGGGAACTACAGGCCAGTGAGCCTGACTTCAGTTATAGGGAAGATGGTGGAAGCAATGATCAAGGACAGCATTTGCGAGCACATCGAGAAAAATGGCCTACTGCGGACAAGCCAGCACGGATTCTGTAAGGGAAGGTCGTGCCTGACAAACCTTCTGTACTTCTTTGAGGGAATAAGCAGTCAGGTGGACAAAGGGGAACCCATAGACATCATTTACCTCGATTTTCAAAAGGCCTTTGACAAGGTGCCACATGAAAGGCTGCTTAGGAAGCTGTGGAACCACGGGGTGGGCGGGGATGTACACAGATGGATCAAGCACTGGCTGTCAGGTAGACTACAGAGGGTCGGAGTAAAGGGCCAATATTCTGACTGGCGGGGAGTCACGAGCGGTGTGCCGCAGGGATCGGTGCTGGGGCCGCTACTCTTCAACATATTTATCAATGACCTGGAAACGGAGGCAAAGTGTGAGGTTATAAAATTTGCAGACGATACCAAGCTCTGCGCCAGAGTTAGGACCAGGGAGGAGTGTGAGGAACTGCAAAGGGACCTCGATAAGCTGGAGGACTGGGCAAACAAATGGCAAATGCGCTTTAACGTAGATAAATGCAAGGTCATGCACATAGGGAAAAAGAACCCGTTGTTCGAGTATAAAATGGGGGGGAGATTGCTGGAAGACACCGGACTTGAGAGAGACTTGGGTGTGCTAGTGGATCCATCCATGAAACCATCCGCACAGTGTGCAGCAGCCTCGAAGAAAGCCAACAGGATGCTGGGCATCATCAAGAGGGGCATATCAACCAGGACGCGGGAAGTCATCATGCCGCTGTATCGAGCGATGGTGCGCCCACATCTGGAATACTGCGTTCATTATTGGTCGCCGCACCTCAAGAAGGACATGGCAGTTCTTGAGAGAGTCCAAAGGAGGGCAACGAAACTGGTAAGAGGGCTGGAAAACTGCCCATATGCTGAGAGGCTGGATAAACTGGGGCTCTTCTCTCTGGAAAAGAGGAGGCTCAGGGGGGATATGATAGAGACCTTCAAAATACTTAGGGGCATAGAGAGGGTGGACAGGGACAGGTTCTTCAGACTAAAAGGGACGACAGGTACGAGGGGGCACTCAGAGAAACTGAAGGGAGATAGGTTCAAATCAAATGCAAGGAAGTTTTTCTTCACCCAAAGGGTCGTGGACAAATGGAATGCGCTCCCGGAGGAAGTGATACGGCAGAGTACAGTACAGGGATTCAAACAGGGATTGGACAGATTCCTGAGGGAAAAGGGGATCGTGGGGTACTGAGGGAGGTGCTGGGGTGTTGCATAAGTATAGACAGCTCACCAGGTCGTGCAGGTGAAAGGCCGGAGGGTTAGGACATTGTTGGGAAGATAGGACTTTGATGAGAAACCTAGGGGGCAAGGGGGCCCCTTCTGGTGATTAAGGCAGGTCATGACCTGTTGGGCCGCCGCGGGGGCGGACTGCTGGGCGGGATGGACCTCTGGTCTGACCCGGCAGAGGCACTGCTTATGTTCTTATGAATCATCCGAATAAATCCGGAACCAATACCAAACCATTCCATAGCTTGATACATAAATGTCCATTCCACTCAATCAAATGCCTTCTCTACATCCAAAGATACAGAGAAGGTCGGATCTTCCATATCTTTTGATAAATTTAACATATGTAACGCCAATCTAGTGTTATTAGAAGAATGTCTTTGAGCAACGAACCCCATTTGGTGCATTCCAATCATGTAAGGGAGAGCCTTAGCCAAGCATAGATCCAATAATTTTGCCAAAAGTTTACCATCTACATTTATCAAAGAAATAGGCCTGTAATTTGACACCAACATAAGGTCTTTATTTGGCTTCGGCAAAACTATAGTTAAGGATTCTGCCATAGTACCTAATATGCAACCTTTAGTTAATTGAGTCCGAAATAAATTTAACAAATAAGATAATAGGGTAATTTTGAATGACTTATAAAATTCCACCGTGAAACCATCACCACCTGGAGCGGATCCAACTCTAAGGGACTTCAATGCTGTTTGCAATTCCTTTATTGATATAGGCATTTCAAGATTACCTTTTATATGCTCGGGAATTTAGGACCCTTAATTAATTTTAAAAATTCAATACCATCTCTTTCTTTATTTGAATAAAGCTCAGAAGAATACGATTTGTAAAAATTCAAAAATTGTTTTAGAATATTCCCAATATGTAATTGAGTATCACCTTTTTCATCTTTAATTGCCACAATTTTTACTTTCCTTTTTTTCGCCTTGAGGTAATTAGCCAGTAATCTTCCTGCTTTATTCGAGTTTCCATAATACAAAGCTTGTTGAGAAAAATCCTTTCTTGCTAACTGAAGAAATCTCATTATATTTATATTTAACTTTTAATAGTGCTTGTAAAGTAGAATATTCCCATTTTTCAGCTAATTCTTTAATATCTTTTTCTAAATTAACAAATTCCATTTTAAGTTTTTTCCTAACATGTATTGCAAATGAAATAATTTGCAAGAGGGCATTTGGAAAAGTTGAAAGGGGACAGATTCAGAACAAATGCTAGGAAATTCTTCTTTACCCAACGTGTGGTGGACACCTGGAATGTGCTTCCAGAGGACGTTATAGGGCAGAGTACAGTTTTGGGGTTTAAGAAAGGATTGGACAATTTTCTGCTGGAAAAGGGGATAGAAGGGTATAGATAGAGGTTTACTACGCAGGTCCTGGATCTGTTGGGCCGCCGCGTGAGCGGACTGCTGGGCGCGATGGACCTCAGGTCTGACCCAGCAGAGGCATTGCTTATGTTCTTATGTCCATCATCAGAGAAGGATACTCTCTTCATTTCAATCAGGTTCCACCAGAGCTTCCTCCAAGAGAGTATCCTTCCAGTCCATCCTAGACCGCCCTTCTTCTTCAGGAAACTCAAGCTCTGCTTCATCTCCATGCCATTGAACCAGTTCCCTTGGAACAGCAGAGCAGGGGGTTTTACTCCCGTTAATTCCTTGTTCCGAAGAAGACGGGCGATCTGCGACCCATTCTGGATCTCAGGGCTCTCAACAAATTTTTGGTCAAAGAAAAGTTTTGAATGTTGTTCCTGGCATCTCTCTATCCTCTTCTCAAGCAGAACGATTGGTTATGCTCTCTGGATCTCAAGGAGGCCTATACTCATATTCCCATTCATCCGGCCTCCCGTCAATACCTCAGATTTCGAGTGGGGAATCTGCATTTTCAGTACAGAGTACTACCCTTCGGCCTGGCCTCGTCTCCCAGAGTGTTCACCAAGTGCCTGGTTGTGGTAGCGGCAGCTGTACGGAATCATGGTCTTCAGGTATTTCCCTACCTCGACGACTGGCTCATCAAAGATTCTACCTCTCAAGGGGTTATTGTAGCGACCCAACGGACTACCTGGTTTCTACAAAGTTTGGGATTCAAAATCAACTTTCCCAAATCTCAACTTCAACCCTCTCAGAATCTTCAATTCATTGGAGCTGTTCTGGACAGTGTCCAACTCAGAGCATTCCTTCCACAACAACGTCTGGAAGCTCTTCAGCTCTGTCACAAAGTGTCTTCCCGCTCTTCCATCTCAGCAAGACACATGATGGTACTTCTAGGTCACATGGCATCCACAGTACACGTGACTCCTTTTGCCAGACTTCACCTCAGAATTCCTCAGTGGACCCTGGCATCTCAATGGATGCAGGTTTGCAATTCTCTTTCATGCCACATCACAGTCACTCCTTCTTTGAAGAAGTTTCTCCAAGTTGGTGGATGCTCTCTTCCAATATTTCCAGAGGCTTGCTTTTTCACATGCCCCCTCATCAGAATGTCCTTACGACAGACTCATCGACCTACGCTTGGGGC
Organism: Geotrypetes seraphini; assembly: GCF_902459505.1. Classification (NCBI taxonomy): domain Eukaryota; kingdom Metazoa; phylum Chordata; class Amphibia; order Gymnophiona; family Dermophiidae; genus Geotrypetes; species Geotrypetes seraphini. The sequence goes on from NC_047092.1 coordinate 92,531,129, forward strand.
ACTCATCACGATGGTCTCCGTACTCAAGGCCTCTGGACCAGTACGGATTGTCAGTGTCATATCAATCAGTTGGAACTCAGAGCGATCCTCAAAGCTCTCCAGGCTTTTCAACATCTCCTTCATGACACAGTAATCCTCGTCCACACGGACAACCAAGTCGCCATGTATTATGTCAACAAACAGGGAGGGATAGGGTCTGCCTCTCTTTGTCAAGAAGCTCTGGAAGTTTGGGACTGGGCAATCCATCACAACACCTTCTTCAAAGCTGTCTACATTCAAGAGGCTCAGAATTCCTTGGCAGACAACTTGAGTCGTCTTCTGCAACCTCACAAATGGACACTCCATTCATCGTCTCTTCATCATATTTTCTCACAGCGGGGAACACCTCAGATAGAACTCTTTGCAGCTCCCCACAACTTCAAACTGCCTCAGTTCTGCTCCAGGATATACTCTCCTCACCGCCTCAAGGCAGATGCTTTTCTTCTACAATGGACAAATCTATTCCTCTACGCATTTCCTCCATTCCCTCTCATTCTCAAGACTCTAGTCAAATTGAAGAACGATCATGCCATCATGATTCTAATCGCTCCTTGGTGGCCGAGGCAACCATGGCACTCCCTTCTACTTCAACTCAGCATCAGGAAGCCATACCTTCTCTGCTCACATAGAGTCAAGGATCTCTGCTTCATCCAACCTGCAGTCTCTACACCTGACAGCCTGGTACCTTTCAACATAACTACTCTTTAGTTTTCTCAATCTGTCAGAGATGTTTTAGAAGCTTCTAGAAAGCTTACCACTAGACAATGCTATCACCAAAAATGGACTAGATTTTCTACATCTCTCATCATCAGGAGCCACAACATTCCTCCTTATCTATTTTGGATTATCTTTTGCACCTATACAACTCTGGACTCAAGTCTACATCCATTCGAGTCCATCTCAGTGCAATTGCAGCTTTTCATCAGCCTATTGAAGGGAAACCCCTCTCTGCTCATCTGGTGGTTTCCAGATTCATGAAAGGACTTTTCAATGTCAAACCTCCTCTCAAACCGCCTCCTGTGGTTTGGGACCTCAATGTTGTCCTTTCTCAACTCATGAAGCCTCCATTTGAACCAATTGATAAGGCTCATTTGAAGTATCTCACTTGGAAAGTGGTGTTTCTCATTGCCCTCACTTCTGCTCGAAGAGTCAGTGTGCTGCAAGCTTTGGTTACTGATCCATCATTCACTGTGTTCCATCATGACAAGGTGGTTCTTCGTACTCATCTGAAATTCCTCCCTAAAGTGGTCTCAGAATTTCATCTCAACCAATCTACGGTACTTCCAATGTTTTTTTTCAAAGCTTCATTCTCACCCTGGAGAATCCGCTCTTCATACTCTGGACTGTAATCGTGCTTTGGCATTCTACTTGGAACGCATCAAACCACACAGAACTGCTCCTCAACTTTTTGTCTCTTTCGATCCAAATAAGTTGGGACATCCAATTTCTAAACGCACCATCTCTAATTCTATGGTGGCTTGTATCTCTTTCTGCTATGCCCAGGCTGGTTTACCCCTTCACAGAAAAGTCACAGCCCATAAAGTCAGAGCAATGGCAGCTTCTGTATCTTTCCTCAGATCGACATCGATTGAGGAGATTTGCAAGGCTGCTACTTGGTCCTAGGTTCATACCTTCACTTCTCATTATTGTCTGGATACTTTCTCCAGACGGGATGGACAGTTGGGCCAAACAGTATTACAAAATGTATTCTCCTAAGTTGCCAACACTCCCACCATCCCATTCTGGTTAGCTTGGAGGTCACCCATATGTGAGAATACCTGCCTGCTTGTCCTGGGATAAAGCATAGTTACCTACCGTAAAAGGTGTTATCCAGGGACAGCAGGCAGCTATTCTCACATCCCACCCACCTCCCCTGGTTGGCTTCTCTGCTGGCTATCTGAACTGAGGAGACGTGCCCTGTGCACTGGGCGGGAAGGCACTCGCGCATGCGCAGTGCCGGCGACTCAAAACTTCTAGTTTCTTCAAGCAAGTCTGCTTGTGAGGCATCCGCATCGGGGCTCTGTCGGATGACATCACCCATATGTGAGAATAGCTGCCTGCTGTCCCTGGATAACACCTATTAAGGTAAGTAACTGTGCTTTATGAAATATCTTCATTTTTGCTTTAGTTATCAGATGGGATCTCCCTTCCTTTTGAATTTCCCCTATATGGCTCTCTTACCCATTTTATAATGTAGCACAGTTACTTACCATAACAAGTGTTATCCAGGGACAGTAGGCAGATATTCTCAACATGTGGGTGACGTCACCGACGGAGCCCGCTAGCGGACGTTTTCGCAAGCAGACTTGCTTGAAGACCTTCAAGCTTGCGATTGGCCTGCGCATGCCCCTCCCGCCCGACCTAGGGCATGCGTCTCCTCAGCGTGGCCTCAGTTCAGATAGCTAGCAAAGAAGCCAACCACGGGGAGGTGGGTGGGTTGCGAGAATATCTGCCTACTGTTCCTGGATAACACCTATTACGGTAAGTAACTGTGCTTTATCCCAGGACAAGCAGGCAGCATATTCTCAACATGTGGGAGACCTCCAATCTAACCAGAATGGGATGGGAGAATTGGCAATTTAGGAGAATAGATTTTGCAAAACGGACTGGCCAAATTGGCCATCACGCCTGGAGAAAGTATCCATACAGTAGTGCGAGGTAAACGTTTGAATCGAGGACCAAGTGGCAGCCTTACAGATTTCCTCGATGGGAGTCGAGCAGAAGAAAGCAACAGACGCCACCATCGTTCTGACCTTGTGGCCCGTAACTTGACCCGGCAGGGAGAGACCAGCCTGAGCATAACAGAAAGAGATACAAGCGGCCAATCAGTTAGAAATGGTCCGCTTAGAAACAGAGCGACCCAAGCGATTTGAATCGAAAGAGAGGAACAGCTGGGGAGCAGAATAATGAGGAGCTGTGCACTTCAACTAGAAGGTCAGCGCACGCTTACAATCAAGAGAATGCAGAGCCACTTCTCCAGGATGAGAATGGGGCTTCGGAAAAAATACAGGAAGAACAATGGTTTGGTTGATGTGAAACTCAGAGACAACCTTAGGCAAGAACTTAGTATGGGTACGGAGAGCCACCTTATCATGATGGAAGACAGTGAAAGGTGGGTCTGCTACGAAGGCTTGAAGCTCACTGATGGGCAGGAGTGAGAGCAATCAGAAACACAACCTTCCAGGTAAGATACTTCAAGTGAGCCCGTGCTAGCGGCTCGAACGGGGGTTTCATCAAGCAAGCAAAGACCACGTTAAGATCCCAAACCACAGGAGGAGGTTTAAGGAGCGGATGAACGTGGAAAAGGTCTTTCATGAAGCGGGAAACCACAGGATTAACAGAGATAGGCTTCCCGTCAATTGGCTGTTGAAAAGCAGCAATGGCACTAAGGTGGACTCGAACCGAAGAGGACTTGAGTCCAGCGCCAGACAAGTGTAACGGATAATCCAGGACAGCAGATAAGGAGGCAGAGGCAGATAGCGGCTCCTGCTGCCGAGTAGCACACCAGGAAGAAAAGCGGGTCCACTTCTGATGGTAACATTGGCGAGTGGACTCCTTTTGAGACGCTTCCAGAATGTCCAGCACAGGCTGGGAGAGCTGGAACGAGGGCATTAAGTCTCGAGGAACCAAGCCGTCAAGTGCAGAGACTGAAGGTTGGGATGAAGTAGAGAACCTCTACTCTGCATAAGCAGAAACAGGCAGAAGAAGAGGCTTCCTGGAACTGAGTTGCAACAGAAGGGAGAACCACGGCTGTTGGGGCCACCGAGGAGCAATCAGAATCATGGTGGCACGCATGGACTTGAACCTGAATAGAGTCTTCAGACTCAGAGGGAACTGGAGGGAACGCATACAGAAACAGGTTCGTCCAATCCAGCAAAAAAGCATCCGCCTCGAGTCTGAGAGGGGTGTAAACCCTGGAGCAGAAGCAGGGCCACTTGTGATTGAGAGGGGACGCAAACAGATCGATATTCAGAGTTCCCCAACGAGCAAACACCTGACACAGGATCAAGGAATGGATGGACCACTAGTGAGGCTGCAGAAGACGACTCAACTTGTCCGCCAGACAATTGTACTGGCCCTGAATGTAGACCGCTCGAAGAAATATGTTGCAGTGGATGGCCCAATTGTAGAGCTGCATCGCCTCCTGGCACAGGGACAGGGACCCCGTGCCCCCCTGTTTGTTGATATAATGAATGGCGACCTGGTTGTCCATGCGGACCAGCACCACTCGGTCGCGAAGCAGGTGACAAAAAGCTTTCAGGGGAGGAAAATCACTCGAAGCTCCAGCAGATTGATGTGACAAAGGCACTGGACCAAAGACTCTGAGTGTGAAGACCATCCAGATGAGCCCACCAAGTATAGGCTGACAAGTCCGTTGTCAGGACCTTCTGCGGAGGAGGAACATGAAACAGAAAACCTCTGGAAAGATTGGAAGAGAGCATCCACCAACAGAGAGACTGCTTCAACAAAGGAGGCACGACAATGAGTTGAGATACTTGGTCCCGCTCCTGGTTCCATTGGGACTCTAGAGTCCATTGAGGAATACGGAGGTGAAGTCTGGCAAAAGGAGTCACGTGAACCTTGGAGGCCATGTGCCCTAGGAGGACCATCAGGAGCCAAACTGGGGCCTAAGACAGATGGGCCACCCTCTGACATAAACGAACAAGGGCCTCTTGATGAGGCCGAGGCAAGAAGGAGCGGAGATGTACCGTGTGCATGACCGCTCCAATGAATTCCAGAGACTGGGATGGACAGAGGTGGGACTTGGGGAAGTTCACCTCGAAGCCGAGATTCTGAAGTAGCAAGATGGTCTGATTCGTCGCTCGCAGAACTTCGTGGTGCGAGGACGCTTTGATCAACCAGTCGTCGAGGTAGGGAAACACCTGCAGGCCGCGGAGACGCAGGTCCACAGCTACCACAACTAGACACTTCGTGAAAACCCTCGGAGAGGCCGCCAGGCCGAAGGGAAGAATATGGTATTGGAGGTGCAGATCCCCCACCCGGAATCTCAGATACCGGCGAGAGGCCGGATATATCGGAATGTGTGTGTACGACTCCTTGAGATCCAGTGAGCACAGCCAGTCCCCCTCATCCAAGAGGAGGTACAAGGTAGGAAGGGTGAGCATTCTGAACCGTTCCCTGACCAGAAACTTATTCAGAGCAAGGAGGTCCAGGATAAGACGCAGATCCCCCGTTTTCTTGGGTACAAGAAAGTACCGGGAATAAAATCCGATATTCCACTGGTCCGGAGGAACCTCCTCAACCGCCCGAAGGCGAAGAAGGGCCTGAGCCTCCTGCAGAAGGAGAGGCAGCTGAGACTGGGCAGAAGGAAACTCTCTTGGAGGAAGGTCCGGGGGCACGTGACTGAAGTGGAGGGAGTACCCAACGGTCGGTGGTAAGACTTTCCCACTGGGTATAGAAATGACGGAGACGACCCCCGATGGGGAGGGGGTAAAGCTCCAGGAGGAAGGGAGCCCGAAGGCTCAGACTGTAATTGTCAAAAAGACGGCCCAGGCTTCGCCAGAGCCGGTGGCTAGTCGCTGCTGCTGTTGCGGATGTTTTGAAGGAGGCCGAGAGAATGCAGGAGTAGATTTCCGCGGATACCTCCGGAGAGGAATTTTGTATTGCCGAGCCGGAGGGGTCTTCGGCTTAAGTCTCACCAGAGAAGTGAAGGACCGTTCGTGTTCCGAGAGACGCTTGGGGGTTGCCTCTATGGAATCATCAAATAGCTCATTACCAACGCAAGGGAGATTGGCAAGACGATCCTGGAGATTTGGATCCATGTCAACAATTATGAGCCAAGTGAGGTGACGCATGGCGATTGCAAACGCCGTGACCCTTGAGGACAACTCGAAGGCGTCAGAGGCCGCATGAAACATATAGAGGCGGAGCTGGGAGAGGGTCTCCTCGAGGAGACAAAATTCCTGATGCCGAGAATCCGGCACCTCCTCCCGGAACGAGCAGAGGGCGTCCACACAAAACCTGAGGTAGGACATGAAGATAAAGTTATAGTTTGCCATCATTGAGTTTTGATAAAGACGGCGACCAAATTTGTCCATCGTATGGCCCTCCCTGCCCAGAGGGACGGCAGCGTAAACCTTCGAGGGGTTGGACTTCTTCAAGGAAGACTCAACCACCAAGGATTGGTGAGAAAGCTGAGAACTCTCAAACCCCTTAACTTGGAGGGAATGGCCGTGACTGCATAGGGGGTCTCCAGGTTCCGGACAAATGTTTGCCGGAGAACCTGGTGCAATGACAAGCGCAGCGCCTCACGGGGCTGATGATCAGCACCCATTTCTGCCAGGAATTCCTGGGTATAACGGGACTCAGACTGGAGGTCCAGGTTCAAGGCCCTACCCATGTCAAAAATGAAACGAGTAAAGGAGGAGTTTCGAGAAGAAAACTTATCCTCCTGCGGAGACCCCGAGCGAGATCTGGGGGCAGCCGAGAAAGAGGGAAAAATTTCCCTTGAATAGTAAGCCAGGGCCTCGGAGTCCCGCAAATGGGAGATCGAAGAGGCTCGACTAAAGTGTCTGGGGGGTGTCGAGGAATGACCCCGTGCAAGGTGGACCTTGGAGGACCCCAGAATCCGAGGAATTAGCTGGCGGAGCCTCGGAGAAGACGGGGCAAAGGAAAATTCCTCCACCAGTTTTGAAGAAGACCCCTTAGAAGCTGGCATCTGCCTCGATGGGGAACGCAAACTAGAGTCCAACTCGAGGACAAGGGTGTGCCTGGAAGGCTTTGCGGTCGGAGACCTGCCCCGAAGGGGCGGAGAAGACTGGAGCTTTTTAGGAGGGGCAAGCCTCGACATAGTAGCGGGCGAAAAGCAGGCCCCTGTCCTGGATCCTCGAAAAGTCACAGTGACTCGGGGGATGAAGAATTGCTCGAGGGAACCTGATAAGTCTTGCGAGCACGGCCCCGAGACACGAGAGAAGGACGCTCAGGCTGGTCTGACCGAGGCTGGTTCGAGACCGAGGTCATAGGCATCAAGGTCGGGACCAGTTGGTTCACCACCGAGGAAAGCTGCGTGGTAAGTATAGCCTTAAGCATGTCCTCGAACATAGGCACCAAGACCAAAGGCTGTTGGATTGTAGGTGCAACAGTGCACTCCTTCGGGAGCGACCTTGAGGAAAGAGTATTCCCTACGTGAGGAGGCATGCTTAGAATGATGTCTCGGAGACGCTGCCGAGGCGGCACTGACATGAAACTCTGAGGTAGGCTTCTTTGCCAGCACACCTGAGGTGGAAAGAGGAGACTTACCCGAGACCGGAGTAGCAGGAGGAACCGAGGCTGGAGCCTTTGAGGCTGACGGGGACTTCGAGGCCAAGGACTTCGAGGCCGAGGCACCCAACGAGGGCGCCGAGGGCGAGCTGGAGGACTGTCCCCCAGGATCCATGGGGTCAAATAGTTGGAGAATCTTGGCCTCCCTCCGACAAAGAGCCCGTGGTTGCAAAGTCGCACAACGTGGACATAACTCAGCGCGGTGCTCCGCACCCAGGCACTCCACACACCAATGATGAGGGTCGGTGATGGAGATAATCCGGTTGCACTGAGTACAGTTTTTAAACCCGGAACATAAGAAAAAGGATGGCCGCGGCCCCACGAGGCCAAGGCAGCCTGAACAAGACCGGTGAAACCGGTCAAGAATATACGTACAGAAAAAAAGAAAAATAAAGACGCGGGCACAGCGACTTAACTGAAAGTAACCAAATAAGCCGCGGTGCAAGAGGGACGAGATCACGCGAAGCAAGGGAGCAGTGCTTCTGGCTCTGTGGAAAACAAAGAACTGAGGCCACGCTGAGGAGATGCATGCCCTAGATCGGGCGGGAGGGGCACGCACGCATGCGTGGGCCAATCGCAAGCTTGAAGGTCTTCAAGCAAGTCTGCTTGCGAAAACGTCCGCTAGGAGGCTCCGTCGGTGATGTCACCCACATGTTGAGAATATGCTGCCTGCTTTTCCTGGGATAAAATTTGTTACCTTAATCCTATCGTTCTAGTAGGTCCTGTATGTTTTAATGTATAGAAACATGATGGCAGATAAAGGTCAAATGATCCATCTAGTTTGCCCATCTGCAGTAACTATATTCTAAATGAGGTCTCACCAAAGTCTTATACAGGGATATCAATACCTCCTTTTTCCTACTAGCCATTCCTCTCCCTATCACCTCTTAACTTCATCCTGTGCTCTCTCATTGCAGAGTTTCCTTTCAAATTAAAGAGACTCGACTCATGCGCATTTACATTATGTAGGTATTTAAACAAATCTATCATATCTCCCCTCTCCTGCCTTTCCTCCAGAGTATACAGATTGAGATCTTTAAGTCTATACTCATATGCCTTATGATGAAGACCACATACCATTTTAGTTGCCTTCCACTGGACCAACTCCATCCTTTTTATATATCTTTTTGAAGGTGTGGCTTCCAGAATTGTGCACAATATTCCAAATGAGGACTCACCAAAGTCTTATACAGGGGCATCAATACCTCCTTTTTCCTACTGGCCATATCTATCCCTATGCAATCTAGTATCCTTCTAGCTTTCACCATCACTTTTTCAAACCTGTTTGGCCAGTAGTTCAGTGAATATGGGGTTGTAAAGGTTTCACAGCACTTGATTAATTGAGATTTCAATAGCAATTCATCCAGCATTACCGTTTAACTCCTGCCTCCATTATTTTGTTCATCCGATTCAGATAAGTAACGGTTATATTCATCATTTTCTACTATATGATACATCTAATAGTCTAATATTTATGTTACTTTGAGGGCAGTAAAAGGGACTGTCTATGTGCTATGATGGTCCCTCTGTACAACCAGTGCTGGCATTTTTATGACACTATTTGGTTGGTGACTGAGCACTATATATAATTTATCATTCTATTAGCACATTTTTCATGTGGCACTTGTAATTGAATGTTTTTTATTTTCTTTTTGTTGTTCATGATATTTTTTTCAAATATTTGAAGAATTAAACTTGTGGAGAGATTTTTTTGTATTTTGCACTTTAACATAAGTAATTTTAGTGTTGCTCCTGATATCTGTTTAGTTTGTTTGTAGAAACTCAAAAGTTTTGAGCCTGCCGCACCACGCATGCACGAGTGCCTTCCCGCCCAGCACAGGGCGAGTCTCCTCAGTTCTCAGTTTTCCGCAGAGCCAAGAAGTCTATCTTTGACACTTTGCGTTGAACTTCGTTTGCTTCGTGCCTTCTCTTCACCGCGGTTTGTGTTGTTTATTTTTACGAATCGTTGTGTTAATTTCTTTATTTTTTGTTCTTTTTTTTTTTTAAATTATTTTTTCGTTGACTGACTGGCGAGGCAGGCTGCGCGTCCGCAGCCTGTGGGCTTCGACTTCACAGCAGCTATCTTTTCTCCTATGTCCCGGCCAGTAACGGGCTTCAAGAAGTGTAGTCAGTGCCAACGTGCAATTTCTTTCACAGACCCATACCGCTGGTGTCTTCGTTGTCTCGGGCATGACCATAGTTTGACCTCGTGCGAGCACTGCGCTACTCTTCAACTTCGAGCCCTTAAACTTCGTTGGGTTCAAGTGGAAAAGCTGTTCAGGATGGACTCTTCAGTTACATCCTCGACCTCAATTCCTGATTCGTTCAAGACTTCAACCGGGGGTCCTCCTGCTTCCACAATTCCGAGCTCAAGTCTCATCCTCATTTGGATTGTCTTTGACCTCGGGTACACCTGCTTTATCTTCCCCTGAGCTCCCCTCAGGTCAGATACCTAAGCAGAAGGTTCCTGCTGTGGTCCTTAAGTTATCCAAGCATCAATCCAAGTCCAAACATGCTGCTACTGCCACCTTGGAACCTTTAGCCTCAGCAAGTGGTCCAGTTTCAGACTTGGATCCACAATTGCAGGCTTCTCTCCAGACTATGTTAGAGTAGCAATTTGTTCACTTACTGAGCAAATATGGTCATAAGAACATAAGAATTGCCACTGCTGGGTTAGACCAGTGCTCCATCTTGCCCAGCAGTTTGCTCATGCAGCAGACCTCTGGTCAAAGACCAGCGCCCTAACTGAGACTAGCCCTACTTGCGTACGTTCCGGTTCAGCAGGAACTTGTCTAACTTTATCTTGAATCCCTGGAGGGTGTTTTCCCTATGACAGACTCCGGAAGAGCATTCCAATTTTCTACCACTCTCTGGGTGAAGAAGAACTTCCTTATTTTCGTACAGAATCTATCCCCTTTCAATTTTAGAGAGTGCCTCTCGTTCTCCCTACCTTGGAGAGGGTGAACAACCTGTCCTTATCTACTAAGTCTATTCCCTTCAATACCTTGAATGTTTCAATCATTTCCCCTCTCAATCTCCTCTGTTCGAGGGAGAAAAGGCTCAGTTTCTCTAATCTTTCACTGTACGGCAACTCCTCCAGCCCCTTAACCATTTTAATTGCTCTTCTCTGGACTCTTTTGAGTAGTACCATGAATCAGGAGGTTCGTTTGCCTGAACCACATTTTGCTGAAGTTGGACATGAGACAAGCTTAGGCTCTGTGGCCATCTATTTGTGCTGACTCATTCGTGTAAGTGAGGCATGCCTGCTTCTAAGTCCATGATATCCAGATGGATGTGTATGGCTATTTCGTAAGCCTACATTGTCTGTGGAACACAGTCCCCTGTTTCTGTTAAGGCACATTTGACTAGAAGTGTAGCTTCATCGTGGGCAGCAGCTCGAGCAGCCTCTGCAGAGATTTGTAGAGCGGTGATTTGGTCAATGCTACACACTTTTGTAAGGTATTACAGGATGGCGTTGCTGCATGAGAGGACTCTGTGTTACTGGCCGGCGCAGTCAGCCTGGCCTAGTTCTCTGAGACTGCTTTTGTACATCCTGCTTGCCTAGTATGACACACCTATTGCACTGGAAAAAGAGATTTTGTCCTTACCTTGAATAATATATTTTCCAGTAGATAGGTGTCATTCTAGACTCCCGCCCTCTCCTTCCTGCGCCTGCCTGTTTCATTTTGTATATGCTTCTCATAGTAACATAGTAACATAGTAGATGACGGCAAATAAAGACCCGAATGGTCCATCCAGTCTGCCCAACCTGATTCAATTTAAATTTTTTAATTTTTTCTTCTTAGCTATTTCTGGGCAAGAATCTAAAGCTCTACCCGGTACTGTGATTGGGTTCCAACTGCCGAAATCTCTGTTAAAACCTACTCCATCCCATCTAAACCCTCCCAGCCATTGAAGCCCTCTCCAGTCCATCCTTCCCCAAACGGCCATATACAGACACAGACCGTGCAAGTCTGCCCAGTACTGGCCTTAGTTCAATATTTAATATTATTTTCTGATTCTAGATCCTCTGTGTTCATCCCATGCTTCTTTGAACTCAGTCACATTTTTCCTCTCCACCACCTCTCTCGGGAGCGCATTCCAGGCATCCACCACCCTCTTCGTAAAGTAGAATTTCCTAACATTGCTCTTTAATCTACCACCCCTCAGCCTCAAATTATGTCCAAGTTGTATCTTGAATGCCAGTCAGCTCTTTTGGCCCTGAGGAATATTGTCTGTTTTAACATTTACAGGGGTAATTCCTGAGCTTTTTTGATGCTTAAGTTTATGGTTACTAGTTTATTACATGTTACTGAATTTATGTTAAAAGCAGAACAGTTGTATTGTGGTGTCCCCATTTTGTCCTTACTTTACATAATTGGTTGGAGCTCTAGCAAGCTTGGGTACTAACTGCAGGTGGCAGTAGAGCTCACAGTAAAATAGGAGGGACACAGAAAAATCCGGAGTGGATTTATTCTGCAGATGGATTGTGGCCATGGGGAGATAACCTGCTTGTCTAGAACGACATATCTATCTACTGGAAAAGATATTATCCCAGGACAAGCAGGCAGCATATTCTTGACTGATGGGTGACGGCACCGACGGAGCCCCGGTACGGACAATTTTAGAGTGATTGCACTCTAAGAACTTGGAAAGTTCTAGTAGGCTGCACCGCGCACGCGCGAGTGCCTTCCCGCCCGACAGGCGCGCGGTCCCCAGTTTCTTAGTTTCCGCGGAGCTAAGAAGTCGCATTTTTCAACGGCTGTTCAAATTTTTTCTTATACGCCTTCCCGCTCGCGAAACCTTTTTGGGAGTTTTTTCCCTTCTTTCTTTTCTTTTTCTAAAAAAAAAAAAAAAAAAACCGAGAGTTTATTTCTTTATTTTTTTCTTCATTTCGGTTTTGCCCCGGCGGGGCCTACTGCCACCATCGAGGCCTCGGCCTTCGATTTGGCAGAAGCCGTTTTCACTTTCATGCCCCCCCAGCCAGGGTTTAAAAAGTGCCAGCGGTGTGCACGGCCTATATCCCTCACGGACCCGTACAACTGGTGCTTACAGTGCCTGGGTCCTGAGCATCAGGCTTCCACCTGCACCCGCTGTGCCATGTTAAAAAAACGTACATTAAAAAAATCGCCAGATACAACAGCGATTACTCTTCGGTGCCGATATGTCCGATCCTGCGGCATCGACACCGGCATCGGCCCCATCACAGTCGGCACCCACTTCGTCGACACTGCGCGATACCGCGCCGGCGTCGCAACATCCAGGTAAGCCGGCTAAGAAGCCTTCCCCGCTGGAGCGTCCTCCGGTCTCGATTGCAGCGAGCCCAGTCCTGCCGACCGTGAGGCGCCCGCGGAAGCGCTCCGCCCCTATCGAGGTGAGTCCCTCGACCTCGGGTTCCTCATCTTCGGGGCGTCGAGCAGCACCGCAGGTACCGCAAAAGAAAAAGGCGGTACCGGTGCCCTCTTTAGATGAGCGCATTGCAGCCGTCCTACAAACGCAGCTCAAGGAGCAGTTACAACAACTCCTTCCTGCTCTATTGGCACCGAACCTTCCGGTCCCGGTCCGGTCTGAGCCGCCGGTACCGGCAGTGGAGCAACCTTTATTGTCTGAATCCACTGTCTCGGTACCGGTTCACTCGGCCTCATCGATATCGATGCCAGTTCTTGCACCGGAACCGAGAGCCCAGCATCAGTCGGTGCAGACTTCGGCACTGCTGCAGTCGGTAACATCTCCCGGTACCGTATCTATGAGGTCAGGTAAGTCAGCACGCAAATCCCGACACCTAGAACCCTCTACTCCGGAGTCTCGAGACCGTAGCTCCCATATTAGGGACCCTGATCTGTGGGGTGACTCCGAAGAGCCTTTTCTTTCTGAGGGTGAGTGTTCCTCGGATGAGGATGATCCTGCTGCTCCAGATCCATCCTCAAAACAGGATTCTACATCTTTCACTTCCTTCCTGAAAGAGATGTGTGAATCTCTTTCCATTCCTTTGGAAGCTGAGTCTAAAAAATCCAAGGCCTTCCTTGATGCCCTTGACTTCGATCAGCCTCCAAAGGAATTTTTGAAACTCCCTCTTCATGACATCCTGAGGGAAACTTTCTATAAGAACCTAGAGACTCCTTTGACCATCCCAGGAGCTCCCCGTAAATTAGATTCATTATATAAAGTAATCCCTATTCCTGGATTCGATAAGCCACAGCTTCCACATGAATCTCTGCTTGTGGAATCTACACTTAAGAAGTCCACGGGAGTCAGTGTATATGCTTCTGTCCCTCCTGGCAGAGAGGGCAAAGCCATGGACAAATTCGGTAAGAGGTTATACCAGAATGCAATGTTAGCTAATAGATCTGGTAATTATGCTTTTCACTTTTCTTTTTATCTCAAGCATCTCCTTACCACCATGGCTTCCTTTGAAAGGTACCTTCCTCAGCGGAAACGACAGGCTTTCCACCACTGCTCGTCTTCTCTTTTCCAACTCCGTAAATTTATGGTAAGACCAATTTATGACACGTTTGAGCTTACCACTAGAGCCACGGCCATGTCTGTGGCCATGCGCCGCCTTGCCTGGCTTAGAGTATCCGAGCTTGATGTCAACCATCAAGATCGGTTGGCTAATGCCCCATGCCTGAGGGATGAGCTCTTTGGGGAATCCATGGACTCGACCACCCAAAAGCTCTCCGCCCATGAGACTCGCTGGGACACTCTGCTCAAAACGAAAAAGAAAGCTCCACCGGCACGACCTTTCAGACAGCAATCGGCCTATCAACGCCGTTATGTGGCTCGTCCATTGCCATCAGCTCCCCAGCAACCTAGGCGTCAACGTCAGCAACAACGACAGACTCCTAGGCCACAGCAACAGCAACCTGTGAAGCCACCTCCACAGCAAAAATCTACGCAGCCCTTTTGACTTGATTCTCCAGGGCATAGCCAGCGTCCAAACACCTACCCACCTACCTCAACCTATAGGTGGCCGTCTCACTTTTTTCCTCAGCCGGTGGGAAGTTATCACTTCGGACCAATGGGTCCTCAACATCATCCGCCACGGCTACTCTCTCAACTTTCAGACCCTGCCTGCCCAAAGTCTACCAAGAGAGTCTGCTTCGAACACTCCTCAGTCTTCCCTCCTTCTCCAGGAGGTTCAATCCCTCCTCCTTTTGAATGCCATAGAGGAAGTTCCTCTAGATCAAAAGAGACAGGGATTCTACTCCCGTTACTTTTTAGTCCCCAAAAAAACAGGAGATCTCAGACCAATTCTAGATCTTCGCGATCTCAACAAATGCTTAGTCAAAGAAAAATTCAAGATGCTTTCTTTAGCCACTCTCTACCCTCTTCTCAATCAAGACGACTGGCTATGCTCCCTCCATCTCAAAGAGGCATACACTCGCATACCGGTCAATCTGACCTCCAGACAGTACCTCCGTTTCATGATCAATCACTGTCATTACCAATACAAGGTGCTGCCCTTCGACCTTGCCTCCTCTCCAAGAGTGTTCACCAAATGTCTGATTGTGGTGGCGGCCTTTTTACGCTCTCACCACCTTCAGGTCTTTCCTTACCTGGACGATTGGTTGATAAAGGCCAATTCATCTCAGACAGTACTCCTGGCCACCAACCAGACCATCCTGTTTCTCCAACTTCTGGGGTTCGAGATCAATCTACCCAAATCTCATTTCATCCCCACTCAGAGACTTCAATTCATTGGAGCGGTGTTAGACACAGTCCTCATGAGAGCGTTCCTGCCGTCCAACCGTCTTCAAACTCTTCAGTCTCTATGTCAGCAGGTGCTTCCACAACGTTCCATCTCTGCCAAGCAAATGATGATACTCTTGGGTCACATGGCCTCCACAGTTCATGTCACACCCTTCGCACGTCTTCACCTGCGCACTCCTCAATGGACCCTAGCTACCCAGTGGTCCTAAGCGACGGATCCCTACTCACGACACATATCTGTGACATCATCTCTTCGTCAGTCTCTACAATGGTGGTTGATATCCTCAAATCTCTCCAGAGGTCTTCTGTTCCATCTACCTCCTCATCAACTTGTCATCACCACCGACGCCTCCCCTTATGTCTGGGGAGCTCATTTGAACGAATTCCAAACTCAAGGACTTTGGACAGCCCAGGAAATGAAGCATCACATCAATTTCCTGGAACTCAGAGCGATGTTTTATGCCCTCAAGGCCTTCCAACATCTTCTTTTTCCTCAAGTCCTCCTGCTGTGCACAGACAATCAAGTTGCGATGTACTACATCAACAAGCAGGGGGGGACAGGCTCTCGCCTCTTGTGCCAGGAAGCCCAGAAGATTTGGGCTTGGGCCACAGATCACCAACTTTTTCTGAAAGCTATCTACATTCAGGGAGAACAGAATTCTTTAGCAGACAAGCTCAGCAGAATTCTTCAGCCTCACAAGTGGACACTCGATCCTTTAACTCTACAGTCCATCTTCGCTCAGTGGGGCACTCCTCAGATAGACCTCTTTGCAGCTCCTCACAATCACCAACTGCCCCTATTCTGCTCCATACTCTACTCTCCTCACCGTCTGGCAGCGGATGCATTTCTCCTCGATTGGTCCAATCTGTTCCTGTACGCTTTCCCTCCTCTGCCTCTCATGTTGCGAACCTTGTTCAAGCTCAAGAGGGAAAGAGCCACCATGATTCTGATTGCTCCACGGTGGCCCACGTAACATTGGTTCTCCCTTCTACTTCAACTCAGTGCCAGGGAGCCTTTTCTTCTTCCGCTGTTTCCTTCTCTGCTTACGCAACATCAGGAGACACTTCTGCATCCCAACCTTCCGTCTCTGCACCTAACAGCTTGGTTTCTCTTGGGCTGACTTCTCAGAATACTTCTTTGTCTCAGCCCGTTCATTCCATTCTGGATGCCTCCAGGAAACCGGCCACTCTGCAATGTTACCATCAGAAGTGGACACAATTTTCTTCCTGGTGTCTTCTTCATCAACATGATCCCAGTTCCCTTGCTGTGGAGACTTTGTTGGATTATCTACTTTCTTTGTCTGACTCTGGCCTTAAGTCTACTTCCATCAGAGTCCACCTTAGTGCTATTGCTGCTTTTCATGAGCCAGTTCATGGAAAACTTCTCTCGGCTCATCCCTTGGTGTCCAGATTCATGCGGGGTCTTTTCAATGTGAAACCACCTCTTAAAGCCCCTCCTGTAATCTGGGATCTCAATGTGGTTCTTTCCGCCTTAATGAAGCCTCCATTTGAACCTTTGGCTACCACTCCTTTCAAGTTTCTCACTTGGAAAGTACTTTTCCTTATTGCTCTTACCTCTGCCAGGAGGGTCAGTGAGCTACATGCACTAGTTGCAGATCCACCTTTTACGGTCTTTCATCATGACAAGGTGGTTCTGCGTACACATCCAAAGTTTCTCCCGAAGGTTGTCTCTGAATTCCATCTCAACCAATCCATTGTTCTGCCTGTCTACTTTCCGAAACCTCACTCTCATTCTGGAGAACAGGCTCTACATACTTTGGACTGTAAGAGGGCTCTAGCTTACTATTTAGAGCGTACTAAGCCCCACAGATCAGCTCCCCAACTCTTTCTGTCCTTTGATCCGAATAAATTGGGACGTCCTGTTTCTAAACGTACGTTGTCTAATTGGCTGGCAGCGTGCATTTCATTCTGTTATGCTCAGACCGGACTGACACTGGAAGGTTCTGTCACGGCCCATAGAGTTCGAGCTATGGCAGCATCTGTAGCTTTCCTCCTTTCCACTCCTATTGAGGAAATCTGCAAGGCTGCTACTTGGTCCTCAGTTCATACTTTTACATCTCACTATTGTCTGGATGCTTTCTCCAGACGGGATGGACACTTCGGCCAATCTGTTTTGCAAAATTTGTTTTCCTAATGGCCAACCTTCCCTCCATCCCTCTTTTTGTTAGCTTGGAGGTCACCCATCAGTCAAGAATATGCTGCCTGCTTGTCCTGGGATAAAGCACAGTTACTTACCGTAACAGGTGTTATCCAGGGACAGCAGGCAGATATTCTTGCGTCCCACCCTCCTCCCCGGGTTGGCTTCTTAGCTGGCTTATCCTAACTGGGGACCGCGCGCCTCTGTCGGGCGGGAAGGCACTCGTGCGTGCGCGGTGCGGCCTACTAGAACTTTCCAAGTTCTTAGAGTGCAATCACTCTAAAATTGTCTGTACCGGGGCTCCGTCCGTCAAGAATATCTGCCTGCTGTCCCTGGATAACACCTGTTACGGTAAGTAACTGTGCTTTATCAAGGTAAGGTCATAATCTCTTTTTTTTCTGTTACATCTACTCAGGAGTCCCACAAATTGGGTTTTGTAGAAGTATGACACTCAACTTTCAGCTCCTCCTATATTTCCAGTGGAGTGTAGTACCCCTTTCAGTTTTTCCTTTTGAAATTGAACTGTGCAGAGGTGTTTCTGCTCTGCTCTGCTTAATATTTCTTATTTTCAGTTATAAGTTTGGTTTTTCTGAAGCTTTGCTGCCCTGTGACCCCATATTTGGGAATCTCTACCTGAGAAAAGGCACATGTCATAAAAAGCTGGACTGCAGCTCACAGGGCAAACCTTCAGGTGGACCTGTGGAGCAAGCCTGCTGTGTGCCACTTCAGGTTCCGTACCCCTGGGAGCCTGCTTGCCTTCTGAATTTTTCAAAGGCTTGAGTGCAGGCAGTGGGTGCCCTGAATAAGTCCCCTAGGGATATCAGCCCCCCTCCCCCTTCAGCTTGCTCTGAGGTTCCTTGGGGGTGGCAATTTCAGGGTCGGTCCAACTTGCAGCCCGATTATTTCCTGGTTTGTTTGATGTTTATTTGAAGTTTCTGAGACAGTCCTTAATCCTAGGACAAGTAGATAGCATATTCTCACATGTGGGTGATGTCATCCACAGAGCCCAGTATGGACAGAGATAAAGGTGTACTTGCACTAGTTTTCAGAAACTTTGCGACTGCCTGCACCATACATGTATGAGTGCCTTCCCTCCCAATACCAGCTCGCGGTACCTCAGTTCTTCATTTTTCAGGGCGCAAAGAATTGCTATTTTTCTGAACTCTGTCCAAAGCGCGTTGCCCTCCCGTCAACATTTATCTCTTTTTAGCCCTTCAGCAAATTTTCTTCTTTCTTTTATTTCCTTCTTCAGTCTGTGAAAAAAACAATAAAAAATCATTTTCCCTTTTTTCTTCATACCTCAGTCAGGCCTTTTGGCTCTTTTTTTCCTGACCTCAGCAGATTTTCTTCCTTATTTGTCTTTGAGTTTGATCTAAATTCTGATTTTCCCATCCATGACGATAACTTCAAGTGGATTTAAAAAGTGCTGTCTGTGCCAGCGCCCTATCTCTATCACTGATCCGCTCAGTTGGTGTTTGCAGTGTTTGAGCCCTGAGTATCGAGTGGATAGCTGTACTTGTTGTTCTACCTTGTAGAAACACTCTTTGAAGGTTCGTCACATCCAGGAGGAGAAGCTGTTTGGCTCGACCATGGACTCCGGTGATAAATCCAAGCCCTCCGTGCTGGTGGTACCAGCATTGACATTGGATGCGATTCTTGCTTCGGGCAAGCCTGCTAAGAAGCCATCTTCCCAGCAAGCGTAACAGGCCAAATGCCCACAAGAGAAGAACAAGTGGGGAGTGGGATAGACCACATCAGCCTTGGGATAGACAATCTTTATTTGTATTAATCAACTTAAAACCATAATGTATATAAAACCACATGAAAAAGTCCAAATATATAGAATGTCCTTGGAAGTCGCTGAGGCTAAAGGAAAGTTGTGAGCAGCAACAGGTTGTGGAGTTCTTTTAGTACTGGAACAAAGTGAGACTGGAGTTCGTTTGATTACAAATTTTGACTGGAATGATGGTCTGTTTGATGTGACGTGGAGTAAAACCAATGAAAATGTGCTGGTCACATGCATTGGCGATGGATCTCTACAGCTCTGGGACACAGCAAAACCTGTAGGACCACTGCAGATCTACAAGGAACATACTCAGGAGGTATACAGTGGTGATTGGAATCAGACAAGAGAAGAGCAGCTAGTGGTATCTAGATCTTGGGACCAGACAGCCAAACTGACCTATAAACCACACCCCTGTGAGAGGCCTCCATTAGGGGACTGACAGGATATTCTATATATTTGGACTTTTTCATGTGGTTTTATATGTATTGTGGTTTTAAGTTGATTAATACAAATAAAGATTGTCTACCCCAAGGTTGATGTGGTCTATCCCACTTCCCACTTGTTTTTCTCTTGTTTGACTTTACGTGGGGTTTCTGTTCCACATAACTCATCGAGAGTTCTTAGATCATCTTCACAATCTACCCTTAACGTTCCTTCCTTGAAAATTATCGGAACACGCCGTGCTTCTATCTTTTCTGTAACAGCTCCGATGACTTGGAATTCTCTTCCTTTATATATAAGACTTGAACAAGATTTGCAGAAATTTAAGAGTAGCTTAAAGTGCCTTCTTTTTAAAGAAGCCTTTAACTGAAAATATAACGATTTCTGCCATCTCCAAAACAAGATTTCCAATAGCTCTCTAATTCGACCCCACTTCTGCCAGCAATCCTCTTCTTCTACCCTCCTAATGTACTTCCTTTATATGTACTTTTTCTTCAAAAAATTGTATTTCCTCCCCTCTTTCCTATTGTTTCCCGTGGTTTTAAAAAGCAATTACCCATGTAGGTCTGATCAATGTATTATGTATAAGTGATTTCTCTAAAATCATATTTTTATTTTTTGTACAACGCTTTGTAATTTGGAAAAGTGTTCAATCAAATAATATGAATAAACTTGAAACTTTCCTTTGTTCTATATTGGCCAAACGTCCACACCATCGCTCTGATTCAGTGCAGGATGTGTTTCTTTCAGGGCATGCATTCTCTTTATGGCCACCCACCCCTCGACACTGCTATACCGATGGTACTGGCTGTTGAACAAAGAGTGCCAGTGTTAATCTTCAGAGTTTTTCCGAAGGGAGCTCAGTGACCTATTTAAGTTGCATTCAACACAGGTGCTTACATCGACTCCCTCAGTACCAGCCTACCTAAGCATAGTACTCCGAGGCAGCATGATACCGATTCCAAGTCTACAGTGAGACACCATTCTCCTTATTATTGGCACTCTTCATCTAGATGTTGCTCCTCATCAAAACATTGACACTCTCCATTGAGGCATCGATTCTCTTTATCGAAGCATCTGCGCTCTACATGAAAGTATCGATGTAAATCGCATTCATCCAGATTCAAAAGATTCTCAGCATCATCCATCATCATCATCTTCATCAGATCAGTACTGATGTTACCAAGTAAGCTCTAGATGTTCTCACTGGTCTCTTCCAAAATCTTCCTTCTACAGAGAATCACCTGGACATCACTAAGTTGATTCTGACCTCTTCTGTCGTCATGCTGATACTGAATGTGAACCCATGTTATCTGCTCCAGTATTATATGGTATTCCTTCATATCCATCTCCTCCTCCAAGAAGATCTCCTCCTGAAGGACTTCCTTCTCAGCCTCTTCCCTAACCCATTGGAAGTTGGCGTCATATGTATTATCACAATGGGACTCTCATCACTACAGACTCCTGGGTCCTCAAAATCATCAAGGAGGGTTATTCTCTCCATTTTGTAACCATTTCCCCAAACCATCCTCCAAGAGAGTCCTCTTTCAAATTTCAATAGATGTTCAGAAAATTGAAGCTCTTCTTCACCATAGAAGTAGTTCCCCCTTCTCAGAAAAATCAGGGGTTCTGTTCTAGGTATTTTCTAATTCCAAAAAAAACATGAGGTCTTTGTCCAATTTTCGACCTCCGAGCATTAAACAAGTATCTAGTCAAAAGGTTTTGCATGCTATCTTTAGAGACCCTTTACCAGGGACCCTTTGCCCACTTCTAGAACAAAATGATTGTGCTCTCTAGACTTCAAAGAGGCCTACTCACACACATCTATACATCCTGAACACAGAAAGTTTCTGCGTTTTCAAATAGCTCAACAACACTTCCAGTACAGAGTTCTGCCATTCGGCCTAGCTTCTTCTCTAAAAGTATTCACCAAGTGTCTAGTGGTCTTAACAGCAATCCTACGTACTCACTTGTTTCAGGTGTTCCATATCTGGTCGACTGGCTGATAAAAGCTACATCGCCTCAAGCAGTAGTCCTCTCAGCAACACAGTTGACAATAACTTTTCTTCAGCTTCTAGCGTTCTAAGTCAGCTTCCCCAAGTTGTAGCTTCACCCCTCAGCTGCTGCAATTCAAAGGAGCCCTACTCGACACCACACTTCTATAGGATTTTCTACCTTAGAAAAGACAAGGCACCTTACTTCATCTGTGCAGTCAGGTCTTCACTCTACAAACCATCTCGAACGACTTCATCAGTGGACCCTTGCATCTCAATGGTCTCAAGCTCTCGATCCTGTATCCAGAAGGATAACAGTCAATCCCATCAGTGGTAGATGGATTTGACAAATCTTTCCAGGGGTCTGCTGTTTCATGTTCCCCCACCTCAAAGAGTGTTCACCATGGATGCATCCATGGATGCTTGCAGGGCTCACATGAATGGTCTCAGGAGACACGGTTGATAATCTGCTCAGGAAAAGACATTTCACATCAACCTCTTAGAGCTGTGGGTGATTCGGAATGCTCTTAAAAAACCTTTCAAGAGAGTCCTTCCAACCAAGTCCTCTTTGAACTATTAAGTAGCAATGTACTACATCAACAAACAAGGAGGGACAGTTTCTCTTCCTCTGTGTCAAGACTCACCGGCCTGTAAGTTTCTCAGATCTCCCCTCAAACTTTTCTTGAAGATCAGCGTAACATTTGCCACCTTACAGTCTTCCGGAATCTTTCCTGATTTGATCGACAGATTGGCTATTCGTTGAAGCAGTTCAGCTATAACCCCTTTCAGTTCCTTGATTACCCTTGGATGGATGCCATCCGGTTCCAGGGATTTATCGATCTTGAGCCTATCAATCTGCCTGCATACCTCTTCTAGACTGACCGTCAACCCAGTCAATTTCCTGTCTTTGTTTCCGAGGTATAGCCTGTCAGCCTCTGGTATGTTGCGTATATCCTCTTCTGTAAATACAGATGCAAAAAACGTGTTCAGTTTGCTGCTATTGCTTTGTCCTCCTTTAGCACTCCCTTTATTCCATGGTCATCCAGTGGCCCCACCGCTTCCTTCGCAGGTCGTTTCCCCTTAATATATCGAAAGAACGGCTTGAAGTTTTTCGCCTCCTTGGCAATTTTTTCCTCGTAGTCCCTTTTGGCCCCTCTTACCGCCTTATGGCACCTGTGTTGATGTTGCTTGTGCTTTTTCCAGTTTTTGTGCGTTTTTGACCTTTTCCATACTTTAAAAGAAATCTTCTTGTCTCTGATCGCTTCCTTCACTGCTACAATGAGCCACGCCGGTTCCTTGTTCTTTTTCCTCTTGGATCCCTTGTTGATACACAGTATATATAGATTTTGCGCCTCGGTGACCTTGAAAAGGGACCATGCTTGCTCTAGTGTTTTTATAGCACCTATCTTTTTCTTAATTTTCTTCCCCACCATGAGTCTCATCCTTTCGTAATTCCCTTTTTGGAAGTTCAGCGCTGTGGCTGTTGTTCTGGATCGTTGTTTCACCCCCGTGTCCAGGTTGAAGCAGATCATATTATGATCACTGGTTCCCAGCGTCCCTTCTACTTCTACATCTTGTGCCGGTCCTCGTAGTCCATTTAGAGGTAAGTCCAAAATTGCATTTCCTCTCGTGTTTTCCATGACAAGTTGTTTCAGGAAGCAATCGCCCATTGCATCTAGGAACTTGCTTTCCCTATTGCAGCCGGAGATGCCTAGGTTCCAGTCTATGCCCGGGTAATTGAAGTTACCCATGATTACTACATTTCCTCCCTTGCAGTTGAGTTTAATCTCAGTCGTCATTTCTTCATCAATTTCTTCAGACTGCCCTGGGGGTCGATCTTCATTTCCGTTCCATTTGTTCCCGGAATTTTGACCCATAGAGATTCTAACTTATTCTTTGTTTCCAGCGTGTTCTCTCCGGCAGACTCTATTCCCTCTTTGACGTACAGGGCAATGCCCCCACCTTTTTGACCCACTCTGTCTCTGCGGTAAAGCTTGTATCCTGGTAGCACAGTGTCCCAGACGTTTTACTCATTCCACCATGTTTCCGTGATGCCGATGATATCAAGGTTCTCTTTTTGTGCCATAGTTTCTAATTCACCCATCTTGTTCCTTAGACTCCTTACATTCGTGTACATACATTTGAATTTTCGGCATGTTACTTTCTTGCACTTTCTTCCCTCTTGCGTCCCATTTAATCCATCTGGATTTCTGTCCTGTCCATGATCCCCTGAGTCTTCCCCGCTAACTTCTGGCACAGTATCCTCTGGGTATACTGGTTCCCGAACCATCGATTTTTGATCGAGTGTCAGTTTTCCCCTTCTTCCTAGTTTAAAAACTTCTCAATCTCTCTCCTGATGTTGCTTGCAAGAAGCCTCGTTCCGTCTCTGCTGAGGTGGAGTCCATCCTTCCTGAATAGCTTGTTCTTCCCCCAGAACGTTGTCCATTTGCGCACGAAGTGAAATCCTTCTTCCTCACACCAGTGTCGCATCCATGCGTTGACTGTTTGCAGCTCCATCTGCCTCTTGTCATCGGCCCTGGGTACCAGCAATATCTCTGAGAACACTACCCTCTGCGTTCTGGTCTTCAGCTTCTTTCCTAGCATCCGGAACTGGTCCTTCAGTACTTCCCTGCTGTAATTCCTGTTGCTCACGTTGTTAGTTCCTACATGGATCACCACCGCCGTATCTTCCTCTCCCACGCTGTTGATGATCCTATCGATGCAGCTCACTATGTCTTCTACCTTGGTTCCCGGTAGGCAGGTCACCAGCTGATCCTGCCTTCCTCCTGCTATGTGGCTGTCAACTTGTCTGATGATGGAATCCCCACGATGATTGCTGTCCTCTCTATCTTTTCTTGCCTCTCTAGGTGCAGGTCTGTGTCCCTGGTGTGTGGTCATCTCTCCAGCTGTAGGTCCGTGTCCTCCGTGCACTTCCATCTTCCCTCATCCTGGTGTTGGCTTGCACCGGACTCATCTTCTTGTGGGTTCGCTCTGCTGCTTCCAGAACTCACTGCTGTCACCCATTTTTTTCTTGTGGCTGTTCTTCTGGCGATCCTCACTCTATGTAGGTGTATCTGGTCCTGGCTGATAGTTCCACTGTTGCTGGTGATTTTCCACGGCATCCCTGTATGCCTCCTCGATGAACTTCTCCAGCTTCCGGACTTCATCCTCATTGGTTTCCTCTGTTTTGACGTTCTCTGCATTTCTGTCTTCCTCTTCCACTTCTCGAAGTGCTTCTAGTTCCAGTATTCTGCCCTCTAGGAGTCTAACTTGTTTCTTTAGGCTCTCCAGTTCTCCGCACCGAGTGCATACATAAGACCGCCTCCCAGAAGGGAGGTAGTCATACATATGGCAGACGGTGCAAAAAACTGGGTAGCTCATCTTGCTGCTCCTGTCTTTAGCTTCCATAGCTGCTGGTGTCCTCTCTCTCTCTTTCTGCCTGCTGCTGGTGTCCTCTCTCTCTGTCTGGTGCTGGTGTCCTCTCTCTCTCTCTCTCTCCTGCTTGTGTCCCCTCTCTCTCTCTGCTGCTGGTGTCCCCTTTCTCTCTCTCTCTGTCTGCTGCTGGTGCTCTCTCTCGCTCTGTCTGCTGCTGGTGTCCTCTCTCTCTCTCTGTCTGCTGCTCGTGCAGTGACTCACCCTTTCTGAAGGCCCTTTCGCAAAGGCGCTCTCGCAAAGGCCTTTAACGCGCGCCGAACGGCTGAGCGTCGTTGGCTCCTCCCCTTTTAAGGGGGAGCTCTGGATCAGTGCCTGGCTGACATCAGAGGGGTGGGCGGAGCTATCTATCGCTTCTGCCACTCACTCTAGCCTGCTCTGCTTCTCTGTTCCTCTCTTACTCTCCTCTCTCAGCTCCCGATTCTTGTCTCCTCTTCGCCTGCCTCCCGACTTTCTCCTGCCTGTCCTGCTCATTGGGCTCTGATGTTAACTCGCTGTTGGCTTCTCCCTTTTTAAGGGAGAGCTCTGGAACAGTGCCTGGCTGATGTTAGAGGGGTGGGCGGAACTATCTCTTGCCGCTGCCCCTCACTCTAGCCTGCCCTGCTTCTCTGTTCCTCTCTTACTGTCCTCTCTCAGCTCCCGATTCTTGTCTCCTCTTTGCCTGCCTCCCGACTTTCTCCTGCCTGCCCTGCTCACTGGGCTCCGATGTTAACTCCAGTTGTTTGGGATCTTAATGTGTAGTCCTAGCCAGGCTGATGAAGCTGCTTTTTGAACCACTCATCTAAAGTTTCTGACTTGGAAAGTGGTCTTCTTAATTTCTGTCACTTCCACTCATTGAGTGAGTGAACTTCAAGCATTTGTTTTTGATCCATTGTCCACAGTATTTTATCATGACAAGGTGGTTCTCAGGACCCATCCTAAATTCTTCCCAAAAGTAGTTAAGGAATTTCACCTGAATCAATCCATTGTGCTTCCAGTTTTTTTTTTTCTCGAAGCCTCATTCTCATCCTGGAGAAACAGCCCTGCATACTTTGGACTGTATGCATGCCATGGCTTACTACATAGAAATGAATAAGCCACACAGAACTTCACCTCAACTGTTGATGCCTTTTGATCCTAACAGATTGGGTTTATTCCAGACAAGCTGGTTGTTTTGGCCATGCAGTATTACAGCATTTATTTTTCTTCGTAATGGCCAACTTTCCCTCTGTGCCATTTCACTAAGCCATTCCCACATGTGAGAATATGCTGCCTGCATGACCTAGGATAAGGCACAGTTATTTACCATAACAGGTGTTATCCGGGGACAGCAGGCAGATATTCTCACATCACTGCCACCTCTTGGCTTTTTAGCTTGCTTACGGAACTGAGTTACCGCGAGCCGGCATTAGGTAGGATAGCACTCACACATGCATGGTGCGGGCAGTTGCAAAGTTTCTGAAAATTTAAAGTGCAAGTACTCTTTTACCACTGTCCGTACTGGGCTCTGTGGATGAAGTTGCTTGCATGTGAGAATATTTGCCTGCTGTCCCCGGATAAAACCTGTTATGGTAAGTAACTATGCTTATACCAGGACAAGCAGGCAGCCTATTCTCACATATGGGTGACGTCATCCATGGAGCCCAGATGCAGACAGTCTCGCAAGCAGACTTGCTTGTAGAAACGTAGAAGTTTTGAGTCAGCCGCACCGTGCATGCGCGAGTGCCTTCCTGCCCCACACAGGGCGAGTCTCCTCAGTTCTCAGTTTTCCGCAGAGCCGAGAAGTCCGTCTTTGACTCTCTGCATTTAACTTTGTTACTTTGGGCCTTCTCTCACCGTGGTCTGTATTTATTTTCTTCGCGAATCGTTGTGTTCTTTTCTTTCTTTTTAGTTAAAAAAAAAATCTTATTTTATTTTCCTTCGTTCGACTGGTGGGTCAGGCCGCTCGGCCTCAGCCTGCGGGCTTTGACTTCGCTGCGGCTATTTTTCCTCCTATGTCCCGGCCATCAACGGGCTTCAAGAAGTGTAGCCAGTGCCAGCATGCGATTTCTCTCACGGACCCACACCGTTGGTGCCTTGGGCTGGACCTTCAACCGTGCGAGTGCTGTGCTACTCTTCAACCTCGAGCCCTTAAACGTCGTCGGATTTTAGTGGAGAAGCTTTTTGGGATGGACTCTTCAGTCACACCCTCGACTTCGAAAGCGGCCTCCGTTCCACCTTCTACCAAGGGTCCTCCTGCCTCCACGACTCCAACCTCGAGCCTCATCAGACCTTCCTCGTTTGGGACGTCTCTTACGTCAAGTACACCTGCTGTATCTTACCCTGTATCCTCAGGTCAGATAGCTCAGTAGAAAGTTCCAGTGGTGGTCCTCAAGCTTTCTAAGACTTCCAAGTCGAAACACATTTCCACTTCCACTTTGGAACCTATAGCCGTAGCAGGTGGTCCGGTTTCAGATGCAAATCCATCCTTGCTGGCTTCCTTCCATACCATGTTAGAGCAGCAAATTTGTTCAGTTCCTAACTAAAATGGAACCGAAGCTGGCTTCTCTAATCCAGCCTGGCCATTCTGCAGACTCCCGCGAGGTCGAGCCTCTTCCTATCCCTCAGGCTGAAACTTCACACTCTATGCAGGGAGCAGAGTCTTTGCGAGTGTCTGGTCTGGCATCTATGCAGTCTAAGCAAGGAGTAGATTCTTTGCAAGTGCCTCGACAGGAATCCTCACACTCCATACAAGGAGCAGAGTCTTTGAGAGTGCCTCGAGATTCCTCCATCAAGCCTCCTGAGCTTCAATCTACAGCTTCTAGCCCTATCCATTCCCTGGTAGCAACGTCTGCTTCCATCTCCGGGGCGAAGTCTCCTCGATCCTCGAGACCTGCTTCTATGCACCACTCTCGTTGTTGATCAAGGCCTTCCTCGAGGCATACCTCCAGGCATAGCTGTTCTTCCAAAGAGCGCCCTTCTTCAACTAAGCCTCGATCTACACCTTCCAGCTCTTCCAGACCACCGCCTCCTCGATTGAGGTTTCCGCTTCCAGACTTCGAGGACTCAGCAGCTTCCATTGCCTCGTCCAAGTCTCCTTATTCTTTTGAAGACTATTTCCCCGCTGAGGCTTCATATTTGACCCAGATTGCCTCGAGGTCATCGAGTCCCTCTCGAGGCAAGGCATTGGCGGATTAGCTATCTTTCTCTTCTTTTCTTCGCCAGATGGCTGATGACTTGGAACTTCAATTAGATGCTAGTTCTAAATACTCTAAGGAGTATCTCAAAGTCATGCATCTTTCTCAACCTCCTACAGAGTCCCTTAAGCTTCCTCTTCACAAACTTTTATTTCAGACTTTCACAAGATGCCTGGAGACTCCTTATGCAATTCCTGCTGTTCCAGGCAAATTGGACTCCCAGGTATAAAACTCTCCATTGCAAAGGATTTGAGAATTCACAGTTGTCTCACCAGTTCCTTTACCAAAAAAAGTCCTCAATTATAATTTTCATTTTGTAACTATCCTCATTGATCTTCTCCCTAAATTTCTCAGTTATTTAGATACACAGAAGCACTTTGAATGTCATAACTCAGATTACATCTTCTCCAGTCTTCTTATGATGCCTTCGAATTGTCAGCCAGGGCGACTGCTTGTTCTGTAGCAATGCGCCACCTGGCCTGGCTTCGCAACATTGACATGGACCCTAATCTTCAGGATCGCTTGGCTAACATTCCTTGTGCAGGCAATGACTTCTTCAATGAATCTATCGAGGCAGCCACCAAGAAATTGTCTGAGCATGAAAAATCTTTTGCTTCCATTGTCAGACCAAAGCCTAAGCCAGCTCCTGTCAAGCCTTCACGACCTCCTCCAATTTTCCAGAGGCGTTATGCTCCTTACAATCGTCCGCCTCCCAAGAAGCAGCAGAATCAGAAGCAAAGAAAATTTCAACCTTCTGCTGCACTAAACAGAGCATAACCTTTACCGTTCTGTCTCTGTCCTCTCTTCCCCCTATAGGAGGTCGTGTCCATCATTTTTATCACCCATGGGAGACTATTACATCTGACCTTTGGGTGCTCTCAATCATTAGGTTCATTTCCATCTGGTTCCACCAGAGCTTCCTCCAAGAGAGTATCCTTCCAGTCCATCCCAGACCACCCTTCTTCAGGAAGCTCAAGCTCTGCTTCATCTCTGTGCCATCGAGCCAGTTCCTTTGGAACAGCAGAACAGGGGGTTTTACTCCCATTACTTCCTTGTTCTGAAGAAGACGGGTGATCGACCCATTCTGGATCTCAGGGTTCTCAACAAATTTTTAGTCAAAGAAAAATTTTGCATGTTATGCCTGACGTCCCTTTATCCTCTTTTAGATCAGAACGACTGGTTATGCTCTCTGGATCTCAAGGAGGCTTATATTCATATTCCCATTCATCCGGCCTCCCGTCAATATCTCAGAATTCGGGTGGGGAATCTTCATTACCAATACAGAGTGCTACCCTTTGGCCTGGCTTCATCTACCAGAGTGTTCACCAAGTGCCTAATGGTGATAGCAGCAGCTCTCTGGAACCATGGTCTTCAAGAATTTCCCTACCTAGACGACTGGCTCATCAAGGATTCCACAACTCAGGGGGTTATTGTAGTGACCCAATGGACTACGTGGTTCCTACAAATTTTGGGATTTGAAATCAACTTTCCCAAATCCCACCTTCAGCCCTCAGAATCTACAGTTCATTGGAGCTGTTCTGGACATTATCCAACTCAGAGCAATCCTTCTGCAACAACTCCTGGAAGCTCTACTTCAACGCTGTCATGCAGTGTCTTCCCGCTCTTATATCTCGGCGAGACACATGATGGTACTTCTAGGTCACATGGCCTCCACTGTACACGTGACTCCTTTTGCCAGCCTTCACCTCAGAATTCATCAGTGGACCCTGGCATCTCAGTGGACGCAAGCTTGCGATCCACTCTCGACATATTACTGTCACTCCTTCCTTGAAACAGTCTCTCCGCTGGTGGATGCTCTCTTCCAATCTCTCCAGAGGCTTACTGTTTCAAATGCCCACCCATCAGAAGGTCCTCACAACAGATTCCTCGACCTACGCATGGGGCGCTCATCTCGATGGTCTCTGTACTCAAGGCCACTGGACCAGTGCGGATCGTCGGTGTCACATCAATCTGTTGGAACTCAGAGCGATCTTTAACGCTCTCAAAGTTTTTCAACATCTTCTTCATGACCAGGTAGTCCTCATTATATTATATCTTATGGTGGGAAACCTTATGCCATGTTTATAAATATGAGCGAATGCACTTGGAATAATTGGGCCACTATAACAAAATTAAAGAGATTTTGGGTCCATTAGCAAAGTTTGTAAATAATTGATCTCTAGTATAAGCCTTTGATTTTTAAATGAATTTTAAATACATCCAGGGAGGGAGGGAGGGGGGGGCAAAGGGGGGGTGATATGTAATTATATTATTTGGTAGATATAAATGCTGATTATTGTATCATTTGTTCATATGTTCTATTGCACTTTATGTTTTGTTTATGAAACTAATAAAGATTTCAAATAAAAAAGAAAGGTGTGGACAATTAAAAAAAAGTCTCGGGCTAGTTGTCAGTACATTGCTGGACCTCACTTCGGGAACTGCAAGACAGCTGAACGCAGCGGGATGCATCTCCCTACTGCTCTACGACGCTGGCCCAAACAATGATGACAGCATCCCAAGGACGAGCCCCCAAGCTTTGAGAAAAGACTCTGAGAGACTTTGAGTAAAGTAATGCAATTAAAATATTTATTTACTTTTTTGGTCAAAAAAGGGTGCCCTCTGCACAGAAATTGGCAAGATGGACACACCTGACATAATACATTCATTGTTTATATAGTTTATACAATCTTTAGTTGGCCCCTCTTGCCTGTCTGCTCATTGGATTAATCCATCCGGGGTACCTCATGGTTCCCCGTTATCACCCACATAAGAACATAAGCAATGCCTCTGCTGGGTCAGACCTGAGGTCCATCGTGCCCAGCAGTCCGCTCACGCGGCGGCCCAACAGGTCCAGGACCTGTACTTGGATTTCAGCAAAGCCTTTGATACAGTTCCTCATAGGAGGCTGTTGAACAAACTTGAAGGGCTGAAGTTAGGACCCAAAGTGGTGAACTGGGTCAGAAACTGGCTATCGGACAGACGCCAGAGGGTGGTGGTTAATGGAAGTCGCTCGAAGGAAGGAAAGGTGACTAGTGGAGTCCCTCAGGGTTCGGTGCTGGGGCCAATCCTGTTCAATATGTATGTAAGTGACATTGCTGAAGGGCTAGAAGGAAAAGTGTGCCTTTTTGCAGATGATACCAAGATTTGTAACAGAGTAGACACCGAAGAGGGAGTGGATAATATGAAAAAGGATCTGCAAAAGTTAGAGGAATGGTCTAATGCCTGGCAACTAAAATTCAATGCAAAGAAATGCAGAGTAATGCATTTGGGGATTAATAATAGGAAGGAACCGTATATGCTGGGAGGAGAGAAGCTGATATACACGGACGGAGAGAGGGACCTTGGGGTGATAGTGTCCGAAGATCTAAAGGCGAAAAAACAGTGTGATAAGGCAGTGGCTGCTGCCAGAAGGATTCTGGGCTGTATAAAGAGAGGCGTAGTCAGTAGAAGGAAGAAGGTGTTGATGCCCCTGTACAGGTCATTGGTGAGGCCCCACTTGGAGTATTGTGTTCAGTTTTGGAGACCGTATCTGGCGAAAGACATAAGAAGACTTGAGGCGGTCCAGAGGAGGGCGACGAAAATGATAGGAGGCTTGCGCCAGAAGACGTATGAGGAGAGACTGGAAGACCTGAATATGTATACCCTAGAGGAAAGGAGAGACAGGGGAGATATGATTCAGACGTTCAAATACTTAAAGGGTATTAACGTAGAACAAAATCTTTTCCAGAGAAAGGAAAATGGTAAAACCAGAGGACATAATTTGAGGTTGAGGGGTGGTAGATTCAGGGGCAATGTTAGGAAATTCTACTTTACGGAGAGGGTGGTGGATGCCTGGAATGCGCTCCCGAGAGAGGTGGTGGAGAGTAAAACTGTGACTGAGTTCAAAGAAGCGTGGGATGAACACAGAAGATTTAGAATCAGAAAATAATATTAAATATTGAACTAGGCCAGTTACTGGGCAGACTTGCACGGTCTGTGTCTGTATATGGCCGTTTGGTGGAGGATGGGCTGGGGAGGGCTTCAATGGCTGGGAGGGTGTAGATGGGCTGGAGTAAGTCTTAACAGAGATTTTGGCAGTTGGAACTCAAGCACAGTACCGGGTAAAGCTTTGGATTCTCGCCCAGAAATAGCTAAGAAGAAAAAAAAAAAAAAAAAAAAATTTAAATTGAATCAGGTTGGGCAGACTGGATGGACCATTCGGGTCTTTATCTGCCGTCATCTACTATGTTACTATGTTACTATGTTACTATGTTACCTGTGTAGTAAATCTCTATCTATACCCTTCTATCCCCTTTTCCAGCAGAAAATTGTCCAATCCTTTCTTAAACCCCAAAACTGTACTCTGCCCTATAACGTCCTCTGGAAGCACATTCCAGGTGTCCACCACACGTTGGGTAAAGAAGAACTTCCTAGCATTTGTTCTGAATCTGTCCCCTTTCAACTTTTCCAAATGCCCTCTTGTTTTTTTATTTTCTGAAAGTTTGAAGAATCTGTCCCTCTCTACTCTCTCTATGCCCTTCATGATCTTGTAAGTCTCTATCATATCCCCTCTAAGTCTCCTCTTCTCCAGGGAAAAGAGACCCAGGTTCTCTAATCTCTCGGCGTATGAGAGGCTTTCCATCCCCTTAATCAGTCGTGTCGTTCTCCTCTGAACTCTCTCGAGTAACGCCATATCCTTCTTAAGGTACGGTGACCAATACTGGACGCAGTATTCAAGATGTGGACGCACCATTGCCCGGTACAGCGGCAGGATAACTTCTTTCGTTCTGGTTGTAATACCCTTCTTGATTATACCTAGCATTCTATTCGCTCTCTTAGCGGCCGCTGTGCACTGTGCCGTCGGCTTCATTGTCATGTCCACCATTACCCCCAAGTCCCTTTCTTGGGTACTCTCAGTCAATAACATCCCTCCCATCATATAATTGTACCTCGGGTTTCTATTTCCCACATGCAAAACTTTACACTTCTCAACATTGAACTTCATCTGCCATCTCTCAGCCCATTCCCCTAGTTTGTCCAAGTCCCTTTGCAATTCTTCGCATTCCTCCTTCGTCCGAGCTCCATTAAATAGTTTGGTGTCGTCCGCAAATTTTATTATCTCGCACTTCGCTCCTGTTTCTAGATCATTTATGAATATATTAAAAAGCAGCGGCCCGAGCACCAAGCCCTGCGGAACACCACTCGTGACCTTCCTCCAGTCCGAGTAGTGGCCCTTCACTCCTACCTTCTGTTTCCTACCTTCTAACAAGTTTCTGCTATTCAATATTTATGTTTCATCTTTAGGACAATTACTGCAAAATTTAAATCTAAACTTTTATATATATATATGCTGACGATATTTCTATTTTAATTCCTTTAAATGATCTAACCAATGATATTTTAAAACAAATTCATATCATGACTGAGATAGAGCAATGGACAATCAATTTTAAATTGAAACTCAATACAGAAAAGACTAAGGGCTCCTTTTACTAAGGTGCTCTAGCGTTTTTAGCGCATGCACAAGATTAGTGCGCGCTAGCTGAAAAATTACTGCCTGCTTAAAAGGAGGCGATAGTGGCTAGCGCGCGCTAAAACCGCTAGTGCATCTTTGTAAAAGGAGCCCTAAATTTTTTTCTGGCCAGCCCAAAAGACAAAATAACCAGACCATCGCTTTGTTTAAATGGTCATGACTATCCGATCTCAAAATCTATAAAAATATTGGGAGTCATACTAGATTCACATCTAACTATGGTAGAACATACAAATTTAGTGGTAAAGAAGTGCTTTTTTGCACTATGGAAACTAAAGACCATTAAAAAATATTTTGATCCTCTATCCTTTAGACTATTAGTGCAGGCACTAGTCTTATCCATACTAGATTACTGCAATATTGTTTATTTGAGAGCTCCAAAGAAAATCCTGAGAAAATTGAGAATAGTGCAGAATACGGCTGTTGGGTTGAAGAAAAATGACCATATTAGTCCTTACTACCAACTGTTAGATTGGCTTCCGGTGGAGGCACGAGTACTATTCAAATTCTCTTGCATCTGTTTTAAGCTGATTTGGGGATTTGCCCCAACTTACCATCTATCTCATTTCATGTTATATAGCCCAACGAGGATAATTAGGAGTTCCAATCTATTTGCTTATCCAAAAATTACTGTCTGCAGATACAAGACTTTCTTAAATAGGACTCTTGCATTTCAAGCAAGTAAGCAGCAGTCCTTGTGGGGTAATTGTATTGGTGGAGTCATGCTGTCTTATGGTGCATTTTGAAAAGTATTTAAGTCAGCGTTGTTTGATAAATTCATTTCCTAAATGTGGATATTACTGTTAAAACTTTACATTGAATATATTTAAGAAACTTGTATTTTAATTATTTGTATTTTGCTGATTGTCCAGCCTTCTTCTGTGTAAACTACCTAGAAATTGTTTGATTATGGTGGTATAGAAGAATAAATTTATGTTATGTTATTGGGTAGAGCAGTACAGTACTGTTCACAAACTCTCAAATCCTTCACACCTACTTTCTATCTCTCCACCCCTTATTCTTCAGATCCTGGCCATATTCACAGTTGAATAACTTATAAGGTGTCACCCAAAGTAGCTCAAAGGATACAACCTATTATATATGCCAAAACATACCACTTATTAGGGACAGTGCACCTACTACCATCAGCTATTGTAGTGTCTTATAGAAACTTAAACTCAGGAAAAGGCCTCAGAATCGGAGCCTATGCACAGTCTTGATCACAGACTGAAGTTGTCAGCGTAGTTTTTTTAGCTCCTTAGCTCCAGTCATAGGCCAAAAACCTGAGAATGTGTATTAGTATTTTTTAATTTTTATAAATATTTTTAATACTTTTTTGAATAAATAATTTTAAATCTTCTAAGTAACTGAATGTTATTTTAGTAGATGCAACTATTCCTAAGTTTTGAAAAAACTAGCAACTGAGCACTTATCTCAATCTTCTTTCATGTGCTTCAGTATTGCCTCAGTTTCAAATGATTCATTGTTTGCTGTTAGATTGCTGCCACTGCCGTTTCGTGGATACACTACTTTTTCCACTGCTTCAGGGCCAACGGCAAAATCAATACAGCATCTATAGTATAATTAAAAGAATAAAAAGAAAAGAAAAGTTATCTATATACTGATATCATTTCTTAATTCCATAGTATCAGAGAATAACTTACTATTCACAGCCGCCAGAAGTTTTTCAAACCGGGACAAGATGGCACCGGCATACATTTTATACTCACATAATAACGTGCTGACTATGAACATTGTATTACGTGCTGACGTCATTTTCCGACATTAACCCTTAAGGGAACTACAGTATAAGCTAGTTGTTTATCTAGCCATTTCCTAGTCAATTTTGGTACAGAATTAGTAAAAATGCTGCCACTCTACATTCTTATTTAAACCTTTTGGTGATAAAGATCCCAATCGAATAATCCAACGCTGTTCCCGTTGGGCTAAATATCGTTTAAAATTGCCCCCTCTGTTACTCCGGTGAACAATCTCAATGATAGTGGCTTTCAAGGAAAAGAAGTCATGATTCGCTTCAATGCAGTGTTTGGCTAAAGGAGCTCCTATCACTTGATTTTTAATATTGCTTTTATGTTCAGTTAATCTTATATTAAATCTCCGGGATGTCTGTCCAACATAAATTAACTTACATGGACATTGTAAGATATATATAACACCCTCCGATTTACAGTTAGAAGAGTGTTTAAGAGTGTATTCTTTATTATCAGCTGGATTACAAAATTTATTGGAAGTAATCATAATCTTGCACATTTGGCATGCCCCACAGCTAAAATGTCCTTGATATATCGCTCCGGCATTTCGATCTACATTTGGGAGTACAGAAGGACACAAAAGTTCTTTAAGGTTCCGTTTTCTTTTGTATGCTATCTGGAGGTGGAAATCCTGGAACACCCCTGCGATCTTTAGTTTACACTCAAGAAAAGTCTGCCTTATTCTCAATTTTTAAGAATAAGAAGAATATGTTCCTCTACAAGTGAGTTTAGGAGACAGGCTGATACATTAAAACAGCGTTTTTTACAATGTGGATATCCCCTTAATATAGTTAAAGCTGCCTACAAAAGGGCATATCAACCACAGGGACTATCTACTAGCACCTAAAATCAATACACAACGCGAGAAAGATCAGGTTATGACGTGTGTTTTGACATACTCTGAGAACTGCTATCAGACGGTTCGTTCCCTACGGAAACATTGGGATATACTAAAGATCGCAGGGGTGTTCCAGGATTTCCACCTCCAGATAGCATACAAAAGAAAACGGAACCTTAAAGAACTTTTGTGTCCTTCTGTACTCCCGAATGTAGATCGAAATGCCGGAGCGATATATCAAGGACATTTTAGCTGTGGGGCATGCCAAATGTGCAAGATTATGATTACTTCCAATAAATTTTGTAATCCAGCTGATAATAAAGAATACACTCTTAAACACTCTTCTAACTGTAAATCGGAGGGTGTTATATATATCTTACAATGTAAGTTAATTTATGTTGGACAGACATCCCGGAGATTTAATATAAGATTAACTGAACATAAAAGCAATATTAAAAATCAAGTGATAGGAGCTCCTTTAGCCAAACACTGCATTGAAGCGAATCATGACTTCTTTTCTTTGAAAGCCACTATCATTGAGATTGTTCACCGGAGTAACAGAGGGGGCAATTTTAAACGATATTTAGCCCAACGGGAACAGCGTTGGATTATTCGATTGGGATCTTTATCACCAAAAGGTTTAAATAAGAATGTAGAGTGGCAGCATTTTTACTAATTCTGTACCAAAATTGACTAGGAAATGGCTAGATAAACAACTAGCTTATACTGTAGTTCCCTTAAGGGTTAATGTCGGAAAATGACGTCAGCACGTAATACAACGTTCATAGTCAGCACGTTATTATGTGAGTATAAAATGTATGCCGGTGCCATCTTGTCCCGGTTTGAAAAACTTCTGGCTGCTGTGAATAGTAAGTTATTCTCTGATACTATGGAATTAAGAAATGATATCAGTATATAGATAACTTTTCTTTTCTTTTTATTCTTTTAATTATACTATAGATGCTGTATTGATTTTGCCGTTGGCCCTGAAGCAGTGGAAAAAGTAGTGTATCCACGAAACGGCAGTGGCAGCAATCTAACAGCAAACAATGAATCATTTGAAGCTGAGGCAATACTGAAGCACATGAAAGAAGATTGAGATAAGTGCTCAGTTGCTAGTTTTTTCAAAACTTAGGAATAGTTGCATCTACTAAAATAACATTCAGTTACTTAGAAGATTTAAAATTATTTATTCAAAAAAGTATTAAAAATATTTATAAAAATAAAAAAATACTAATACACATTCTCAGGTTTTTAGCCTATGACTGGAGCTAAGGAGCTAAAAAAACTACGCTGACAACTTCAGTCTGTGATCAAGACTGTGCGTAGGCTCCGATTCTGAGGCCTTTTCATGAGTTTAAGTTTCTATAAGACACTACAATAGCTGATGGTAGTAGGTGCACTGTCCCTAATAAGTGGTATGTTTTGGCATATATAATAGGTCATATTCACAGTTGCCCATATTTGGACACTGTTCCCTCCTCTCACATACTCGCCCCTCACATGACATGCTTAGACTATCTTTTTAAACAGTAGTCCTTATTATTAGTTTTGCTCTCTTGATACAATGTTTATTTGAGATAGGCATTGTATTCAATGTCTCAGGAATGCCTCCCCTCTCATCTTTTGAGTCAGCAATACTTCTTATATGCACACAATGTTAGACAAACTCCTTCTAGAATTTTACCATTTAGGTTTTCATTATCACTTTATTAATATACTAGGCTTTAAGCCCGTTACATTAACGGGTGCTAGAATAGAGTGTCTGTCTGTCCGTGTTTTTTTATCTCTCTCTCTCTCCTTGGCTGCTGTCTGTGTCCTTCTGTCTCCCCCCCCCCCCCGAGCAAAGCTGTCTGCCTCCAGCACACACCTCCCACCCAAAGCAGCCCCTTTTCCCTCTCCCTATCTCTCCATGGCCCCTTCTGTCTTCCCCCCAGCACACCCCTCCCCCAAAGCATCCCCCTTTCCTTCTCCCTGTCTCTCCATGGCCCCTTCTGTCTTCCCCCCAGAGTAAAACTGTCTGTCCCCAGCACACCTCCCCCCCAAAGCAAACCCCTTTCCCTCTCCCTATCTCTCCATGGCCCCTTTCCCTCTCCCTCTGGCCCCCTGAATTAATCCCCCTGCTTACCCTCCCTCCATCCCGGCGTCTTCTGGCCTGCTCCTCTTCAAAGCAGGCCGCAATCGTGGTGGCCGGCCCCAGCGAACTTCGCAGGCTGCTCACCAACCCGGAAGCACACTCCCCCCACGCAATCCCTTGCGTCAGAGGGAACGTGCCACCGAGGTCGGAAAGTGGCCCGCGAGGCCCGCCAAAGCCGGCCATGATCGCAGGCTGCCCCGAAGAGGAGGATCAGCGGTAGCAGCAGCGACAGCAGCGGTGAGTGAGGGCGGGAGGTATGGTCCAGCTTGCTTCGGGTTGGTGAGGTGAGGGCGGGAGGTCTGTTGAGCTTCCTTCGGGTTGGTGAGGGCGGGAGGAGGGGAGTGGCCAGAGTGATCATTGGCCGGGTTCTAAAATGGAACACGGCCACGGATCACACACCACGGCCGCAGTAATCACGTTTTTTTAAAAGCACATACGCCACTAACCTTTTATTATATAGGATGTTCTATAATGTTATGACCCCTTACCTTATTAGAATTATTAGTAATATCTTTATAGTTTCTCTATAGCTATTTGACCACACCTGATTAGATGTATTATTTTCAAATTGTATACCCTTTAAGTGTTCACCCCTTTTATGTTATTCTGCAACAATTAACACCATTAGAAAATATTAGTATTTTCATTTCTCACACCCTTCGTTGTTCCAGCTACAATATCTTTCTCCAGACTTAAAAAGTTTCTGGATGTCTGTTCCCATGCTCTCAGATGAAAAAAACCTCCCGTCCACAGGTAATACCTCTTTAGAAGCACCTGAGTCCCTTGGCGAGCTGATACGTTGTGGCTGTGGGGGAGTGTCTAGCTTTGGGGATCAGAGTAACATTAAGCCCTAAGATTTCCATACTGGCATCACTCCATGCCATGGAGTCTATGGGCAACTCCCCGAAGCAGCTGACTCCTGCTGAAGGTGGCGCAGGAGCTGGTCAATAGCCATTGAGGGAGGGGGGGGGGGGTTCTCTGGACACCGCAAGGCTCCTGTGGCATTTCTCTCCCGTTTCTTAGGCATCTAGGCAAGTCGCAGTTGATGCTGCAATACACAAGAACAGGTAAATTTTTTTTTTAAAATTCTTTATTCATTTTCAAATTTACAATAAGTGTAACATATATCCAAACAAATTAACAATAAATATAACACTTAATAATCATCAATGGTACAAATAATATGCTCTTATCTCCCACCCTTCCCACCCTTTCTTATCATATAATCAATACCTTATACAATATGTAACAATAAATTTGCCCTCCCCTCCCCCCCTCACAATCAAACTTGTAAATTTAAGGGAAAAAAAAATAAATAAAATGTGATCTAATCCGGTACAATACAGGTAAATTTTTTAAAAGTTTTATTAAGTGCTCCAATGCGACCTACCAACTTTCAGCCACTCGCAGCCATCTTAGATCCTTTGCTGGACTATTAATGGAACTCGCAATAAAAATTGTATTAAAAAGAAATCAAAATTTGTAGATGTCCAGAACTTTGTGTTACAGCCAAAATACTTTTTTCTTTTCTCTTTCTGTTTTTAGCTCTGGGCATGTGAAATGAGTCCAGTTTTTCTGTCTTTGTTCTCTTGCTTCTCTTTTGCTATCATAACGCTTTATTTTTATATAATATATTTAGTGGTTAAGGAAATTATTATTATTTTTTTTGTTTTTAGGAAATTTGTATTGTGAGTAATCTACTGTAGATACAGATTTTATGGAATTCCTGAATGTTGTTTAGCTACCTTGTTAGCCACTTTGAACTCAAGTTGGTAAAATGTAGTATATACCGTGTTTCCCCGAAAATAAGACACTGTCTTAAATTTTTTGGGGGGCCCTAAAATTGTCGCGATGCTGCTTTTTGGAAGTAGGTAATGATATGTCAGTCTCACAGTTGGTGTGGGGAGGGAGAGATGGAAGGGTCTGCTGCAGCATTTAGGAAGATCCCGGTACTAGTAGTGGACTTTTATTTTGCTTTCCCCTGCCTACCCCCAAAATAAGCGCTTATTTTTAGGGTAGGGTTTATATTAAGACTACCCCAAAAATCATGCTAGGGCTTATTTTCAGGGTAGGTCTTATTTTCAGGGAAACACGGTAGATGTCTTTTAATGTAATGCAAACCAGTTTCCCCTCTTATCTCCTTTCCTTATTAGAGACAGAGCCAGCATACATGCAGATGAAATTGTGTACCCAAATGGTACCAAGTTCCCTCTGCCCAAACATATACCCTTATGCTTTTACATGTATAGGGCTTGGAAATAATTTAATGAGCCATGCTTTGCATGCTTTCCCCACTGGTTCAGTTTTCTTTGTTAGAATGTATCTAGTATATGCTCAAATATTTTTTTTCTGTGAAAGGTGGGATGGATATAAAACTTTTTTATTATTTTAAAGTGAAATTCTTAAGGTTGCAGTAAGGAATTTTGTTTATGCCAGTTTTCAAAAGTGGTTTATCAGCTGCACCATTCCACTGTTACAAAGTGTTTACTTGTTTGTAACTGTTCATTCCCTCAAAGGTACTGTCAGAATTGAAATGTTCAGAAACATGCAGAATGCAGAAATAATCAGAAAAATGACTGAAGAATTTGATGAGGTAAGTAACTTTGGGTAGACATCATTTGAAAAGTATAAGCACATCACAGAGATAACTATTTACTGAACTCTTTCCTTATAATGCAGTGCACAGGAACAGCTTGGTGTGTTATTGCATGCTGTCAGTTAGCATGGAAGAGTATGTTACATGAGCTAAAATTAGGCAGGGACTATTATTTAAGATTTAAAGTGGAGATAATTATTTTGCTGTTAGTTGTTTTTGCTGGAGGATAGTCTGGCACCTATTGAAATGGTCCCTTAATCTAGATTGTATTTAATACTTAGTTATGGCTTGTCCTATGTATAAACTACTGGGAGTGCCCAAGCAGTTAATGTTGATGAGGTGCCATGTGTTAACACAAATTAATAGTTAAAATTATCTGTGAAATGTTACAATACTTTTTAGTTTGTAGGGTGTTTTGCACCTTTATAAAACAAAACTAAAACTGTATGTACTGATTTGATGATCATATCCAGTTGAATGTGTCCATACTTTAGTTCAGTGGTCTTCGCTAATTTTTAAGCGAGGGCCATTTGGAGTATAAAAGGGGTGAAGGAGAGCCAACAAATATGTTTCTACTTTGGCCCATGACACCAATAATGCTTCTTGACATTCATTCTATGGCGCAGCTGTCCTTGCAGTGTTGGCAGAGCACGGTTGACACCACTACCAAGACTCACAAGCTGCCTCAAAAAGGCTTAGGTGATATCCTATAGTTCTTTAGTACAATAAACAGAATGCCACTGTGAGTATTTGACCCTAAAGAAGAAAATGTTTTATTCAGCATGGTGCTCAAAAAGGTGCAACCAAAACAATCTTAGGTTGTACAGTTACAAATAAGTCTATTTTTACACCATTCCAGGGCCCTGGCTTGTCAGGGCTTTTGAAGGCCTATTTCTCAGACCTGATTAAAACACTCAGGCTGTTTGTGTAGTAAGGCTTCTCCTTAGCAAACTCTCAAAAAGTTCATGCTTCTGTTTCTTTCCCAAATAAAAAGCAATTAATCAGTTCCACGAAGAGAAAATAAAACTTCAGGACTTTATATTTTATAGTTCCCCAAAACCACATGCCTCTCAAACTCTTCTTTCCCAACTGTTCAGCAATAATCACAGCTGGCTATCAGCCCCTGGGAGCTAATGGAGGGAGAATTGGTGAATCCACCTCAGTATCAGCAGGTTTCAAAAAGCTCACCACAATTCCACACCTAAGATGGTTGGTAAATTCTCCCTAGAATTTTCAACTGCCTCTTGGGAGAATGGCATGGAAAAAGGAAAAATAAAAAAACTTCCAAACAGTCAAACAAACAGTCTCTTGATTGCCTTGGTTCAGGATTTCCTCTCCTCCAGCCTAACAAAACTTGCAGGCTCTGCTTCAGCTGCCACAGCACACAGAAAAATAAACATGAAAAAAAAATCTGTCTTTCTGAGGCACACACTCCTAGTTTGGTTCGATAGCTTACAAAGTTCCCACAGCTCATGGACATTTATTGAAGCTTAAAAGGTCACACAAATGCTCTGCAGTTCCCCATCACAGCAGAAAAGAAAAACTTTTAAACCAAAAATCAACTCACTTCCATGGCTTCCTAGTCAAGCTGCTCAGAAGTGTCCATAACTTCTGTTGGTTCAGGTAAATTCCCTTGCTCTGGTAGCAAAGATTCCTTTGGTCTCCACCATATCAATGTCCTCTGGTTGTGCTGATTAAACAGTCAATTACCTCAGCCTGCCTGCTCTCTGAATGATGCTCCCAGCTTTGAACCTGCCTGTGTATGCAGGAGCCACACACAGCTCTACACGGGGGAGGGCTGAAACTCAGCTCTCCTGAGCTCTTCCCCTGCTTAGCCAGCAATTTCATTGGGTTAGAGCTTAAAGGGGCCAGTCCCTGTTTCCTAGGTAGTTTTTTTTGACATGGAGTCAATTGCTGTTTATCTGTTGTTAGTTAGCACAGAACCCTGTTTAGTCCCTGGCTCTAACTCTGACTCAGGGTAGGAGTTCAGTTCTGACACAGGGGCTTCAGTACTGCACTGATCAGCTTTGGTGGTCTTTAAGTGTGTGTGTTTAAGTGTTTGACTGGCACAAGGCTAGTATTAGAGCTGGACTTGTGACAATTCCTACCAAAACACATGGCCTTTGTTTCACATGCAGAACACAGATAAACCCTATGTAAATGCAGGACCATAAATTAAAGTCCTAATAAACACAAACGAAACTCTATGATACCAGATTCTGCATGCAGTAAAACACCAGAGAAATAGAAACAAATGCATTTCTTACTGAACAATGCAAAATATAGACAGCAGATGTAAATTCTCAAAACTGACATATTTCAATCATTAAATTGAAAATAAAATCATTTCCTCTACCTTTGTTGTCTGGTGATTTTATTTTTCTAATCATCTTTTCTCACTGTCTGGTTGTACTTCCTTCTGTCTGTGCTCTTAACTGTGTTTCTATGGCCTCCTTATCCATTTGCTGTTTTTCTCTCCTTCACTTTCTGCCCTACATCCATCTTTATATATCAGAAAGACTGACTTCAATGAGAGTACTATCTACAGAGAGTGATCAGTGCATGTGTAGTACGCTCAGAGATATGAAACTCCAAAAAGGAAGGCTGAAAACCACCTTTGCGATAAGAGTTCACCTTCCAGTCATTGCAACTCATGTATATCTGATCACTCTCTGAGACTTGATGGAACGATATGTCTAATGCTGTTTCAGTGAATTCAAAAGTATTTCAAAAAACTCTTTATCTTCATATATTTAAATCCATTAAAGTTCATAGTATGCAGATGAATGATGTCAAAATTGATTAGATATAATGAACAGTTCACTTAGCTTATAACTGTAATTAGAGGGGTCCCAATGCGGCCCCGTTTCGAAATCTGCTTCAGGAGACCCGATAAGGATTATTAACGGTACTTCATACAATGAGTTGAAAAATCCCAGTTATGCAATCGTGTCACTGCTGAATATCCATGCTTACTATGATTTCCTTGTCTGAAAAACAAAAAAGTTTATAAGCCTACGGTGTGGATTAAACTCTATACCCACACTCTAATGCGCTGTTGCAGTTCTTACTTGACAAAACATGGGGGGAAAAATGCATAATGTAATACATATCACTGCTGAATGTCAAAGC
The DNA here is from genome assembly GCF_902459505.1 of Geotrypetes seraphini. Taxonomy (NCBI): domain Eukaryota; kingdom Metazoa; phylum Chordata; class Amphibia; order Gymnophiona; family Dermophiidae; genus Geotrypetes; species Geotrypetes seraphini. Next base: position 92,575,115 of record NC_047092.1, read on the forward strand.
TTACTCTAAAGGTTTAAACTGAAGAAAGAATGCTATCTTCTGCTGCATTTTTCAAAAGAATCAAAAGGAGGCTCTCTTTACGTTTTATAACGTGATGACGTCAACTCAAGGCTGGAAAGAGCGTAGCAAGCTTTTGTAGCTGTCAAACCGAGGCAGTGGTAAAAGAAGGAGAAAAATACTATAATATCAAACCTGGTCCAAAGAGTGTAAGAGCAGCTGCTAGGAAGGAGAAGTGATGGAACCCCAGACTGCACTGTGGGCTGCTCAGAAGGAATCTGCAGGCTGCCATTGGCTTGCAGGCCTTGCATTGAAAATCATTGCACTAAATTTGTCCTTTTTTGGTATCGACCAGATACTTTTGTTTGTTTCATTTAAATATATTTCTAGAGCAACAGGTGTGTCATGCTGGATAAGCGGGTAATCTCCCCATAGCCGTGAGCCCTGCAGAAGGAATCCACTCTACTGCTACCTACAATTTTTCCCTTCTGTACGCAAGCCTGAAGGAGTATTTCTGTTCTGCTCTGCCTTTTTCTTTTAGTTGGTTTTTCGCCTATTTTTCAAAGTGCTCACAGCTTTCTGATTCCAGGGTTCAGCTCTGTCTGTGTGGAGAAGAAGCAGACTGCGGTCTGTATCTGACAGGCCAGTTCCTTGTGGTACCTGTTAGCCTGCCAAGAGAAATGTTTTTGCAGCTCAGGGCCATCCCCGGTTAGAGTGGCTCACCTACCGCTTGGTAGGGGTTTGAGCGCAGGCTGTCAGGCATCCATAGGGGGCTCAGCAGTGTCTCACAGGGTGCAGGCTGCTTTTTTGCCTTTCCCTCCTCCTTGTTTTGCGCATCTTTCGTTCTGAGGGGGTGGGGGCTTAGTCAGACGCCGTGTCCAACTGTGATAGTGTTGGAGGAACCTTCATGAGGCAGTGATTTCTTCTCCCTTTCCAGCTACTACTGAGGAATGAGGCAGGCTGCAGCATATTGACAGCACAGGTAAGTAAGGATGTTACAGCCTGTGAGGTGCATCGGTGGGGTGCGGTGGGGTTGTCAGAAATTCTAAAAGTTGATGGTTTCTGATTGTTCCCTTATGTTCCCCCATCCCTATAATTCTAATTTTGCCAGTTTTTGTTTTCTTATTTTACCATTTATTTAGTGTTTTATGGTGCTAAAGGCCTGCCAGCAGCCATTTTGGATTTTAGCAATCTTTTTTTTTTTTTTTTTTTTTTAAAGTCTCCTGCCATTTAAAACATACTGGTTTTGTTTCAATACTGGTAGGTATAGAGTCTTTGGGCTCTTTTATCCTTATTGCTTGGCAGGACTGCACATACTGTGCACCAGAGGAGCATCCTTGTGCCACACCACAGTAATTATTGCCCAATTGCTAATATTCCATAGTGGAAGCAACAGTTTATCATCAACTACAAGATTTTGTGAGTACAGTTGACTCCACCTAAGTGCACGTCGGTTAAGCACACGCTTCGGTTATCCGCAGCCTACCACCAATGTCCTGTTTGTTTTATATTCAAATCAATGGACGTAAACTCCGGATAATTGCAATTCTGATAAGCACACAATCCGCTTATGCGCACTAAAGTTATAGGTCCCACCTCTATTTGTTCACGTTATGTTCACTCCAATTAAAAGTAATCATGTTCTCATGTGGATTAGCCTTGTATTGCGGATCAGCAGTCTAGGCCTGGCCAGGTGTTCGAACTTTCGAAACTGCACCATGGCGTCACGTGGACAAAAGTCATTGTCTTTGGCTGAACGTGTCCACCATGCTGGACAAAAGTCATTGTCTTTGGCTGAACGTGTCGATGTCTTAAAGAGACTTGACCAATGGGAGAGTCAGGTCTCTATTGCAAAACATTAATGTGTTCATCCTAGCCAGATTTCTCGGATTTACAAAAAAAAAAAAAAAAAAAAGAAAGCCATATTGAAAGACTGGCAAAACAACAGCAATCCTACCAGAAAACGGAAAAGAATTGGGAAGGCTGGAGACGTTGAACAGACATTGCTGCGATGGTTTGCTGAAACTAGAAGTCGTCAACTGCCAATCAGTGGGCCTCTGCTGATGGAGAAAGCAGCACAGCTATCTGAAGAACTGGGCATAGAAGACTTCAAAGCAACAAACAGAAGGCTAGAGAGATAGAAAGTTCGTAATGGCATAAAATTTAAGAAGCAGCATGGCGAAAAACAAGACATGGATGAGTTTGGTGCAGAAAGATGGGTCATGGAAGTGTTACAATCAGTCATTGGTGGATATGAACCATGTGACATTTTCAATGCCGATGAGACGAGCTTGTACTGGCGTGCCATCCCTTATGGAACATTGGCTTTCAATTGCAGTGAAACTGTAGGCTTTAAGGTGCCAAAGGAAAGATTGACATTGCTGCTCAGTTGTGATATGGACGGCAGTGAAAAGCTTGAGCCACAGGTGATTGGGAAGAATAGAAATCCTCGGTACTTCAAAAACATTAAACGCCTGCCTGTTGAATATGAAAGCAACAAAAACGCATGGATGACGGTAACACTGGATTGAATGGTTGCAGAAGCTTGACAATCTGATGAGAAGGCGTAGGAAGCACATTGTAATGCTGTGTGATAACTGTGCAGCACACAGCAATGACATGAGACTAACCAATATCAAACTTGTGTTTCTTCCACCAAACACGACCTCTTTGATCCAACTGATGGACTAAGGGATAATCGCCAACTTCAAACGTCATTACAGGTTGCTTGTCTTAAGATATGTGATAGCGGTGATTGATGCAAGCATGGAATCCAGCCCCTGAGCAGCTGAGCTTACGAGGAAAATGACGGTGCTCGACTCTCTTCACATGGTACAGGAGGCATGGAGTCGAGTCTCATCATCAACGATTTCAAATTGCTATCAACGGTCGAGCTTCATTCTCGTATCTGATGAGCCAACTGAAGCTGAGACTTCGTCCATTGAATTCCCAGTTGGACTCTCGCCACAAGAGTTTGAGCTGTATGTCGCCGTTGACAACGATGTGTCCACATCATCTGACAGCACTAATTCCAATATCTGTACAGTCATAAAGGACACTGCAGACAACCAAGAGTCTGATGAGGAAGGAGATGCTGCTGTGGTCATCATGACTAATGAACCACCTGCAGAGATTATTTCCTTCTCGAACGCGCTGAAGTCCCTACACACACTGCATTGTTATCTGTAGATAAATGGATGTCACGACTATGTACAGTTTTACAGCATCATTAGTCAGATACACAGCCTGAATTGTGCAATCTGTGTGCAGAAAACAATGACTGATTATTTCAGTAGAATGTTGGTTTAAAAAAAGGATTACAGTGTATTGCATTAGGCAGAACAGTGCTGTTTCTATAACTGAACCGTGTTAAATTGTATTCGATGTGTTGTTTTTGCTGAATAAAAGTTTTATTGCATTTGACTACAGCGTACTGTGGTTTTTCATGACTAAAAAGTGGTACTTCGATTAAGCGCACACTCTGTTTAAGCACACATGGCGATCCGGTCCGGAGGCCTTGCACTTAAGCGAAGTAGACTGTAGTACCAATATTCTCCACCCCCATCAGACAGCTTTTCGTAATCATCATAATATTGAAATAGCATTATGGACTAACAATATATATTCATAAAGGATTGGACCATTTTAAATCTGTACTGATGATCTCACTAGATCTTTCGTCGGCATTTGATGTTTCTTACTTGCCTGGTTAGGTGAAATAGGTATTACTGACATAGCTTTGAATTGGTTTAAATTATATCTTTTAAATATAGATGCAATATTGTTAAAATGGGTGATTTATTTTATTTTTTAACATTCTTTATTTTCTAAACTTCAAAAGTGCAATGCACAAATATATATATATATCTATATATATCATATAATAAGTTAATAAAAGCACATTCAACTTACAAATATGCATAACCAACCATTTTCTCCCCCCCCACCCAATGATTATTCAATAAAACACAGAAACATAGACTATCCCTATTCAAATGGTGATTCCAAATGGGTGATTTAGAGTCAAATTCTTTTGAAACGGGAGTCTATCTCAAAGATCGATTTTGTCACCTCTCCTATTTAATATTTATCTAGCACCACTCTTGACACTGGGACAGTCAATTGGACTGACCATGTTTGTATACGCAGATGACATCCAGCTACTTTATACTTTTGATTCTGGCTTCCCAAATGAAATTTCACTTCTCAATGAGAGTTTAGACCGTATTGCGAACTGGTTACAAATTCAGAAATTGAAACTTAATACGGAAAATCAACATCAATAATTTTTAGCCACCGTGACCCAATAGTTTTGCCGCTACAAATTAAACTAGGACACACCAATTCTATCTATGACCAGTACAAAAACATTAGGGATAATTCTGGAAACAAACTTATCATATCACTCATAAATCTCAAGGGTAGTGAAAAACACTTTCTTTAAATTACATCTGATTAGATCGATTCACTTTTTGTTATTTCCTGAGGCTTTGAACATTGTTATGCAACAAATCGATTATTGCAATTCTCTTTATGCTGGTTTATGTCAGAAGGACATTCAAAGATTGCAGATAATACAGAATACAGCTATCGGAGTAATTCATAATCTTTGTAAATTTGATCATATATTATCATTCATGAAAAATGGTCATTGGCTTTCTGTAAAATACCGTATTGTGTACAAATTACTTCTTATCACTTTCAAGGTATTGAGTACAGAGGAGCCACCATATCTAGCATGTCTATTGAACTCATATGTAGTGGGCAGAATTTTGAAATCCACAAATAAGCAATTGCTTATAGTTCCATCGTACAAAGATATTCTACATGAACATGTAAGAGACACTGTTTTCTCCATTAACAGTTCAAAGTATTGGAATTCGATACCATTGGCACTTAAATCAATAACTTCTGTTGATAGGTTTTCAAGTTTTCCTTGAACTTATCTTTTCTTCAATGCATATTCTCAGGTTTAATGGTTAGTGCTATTGATAACTTGGAAAACAGAAGAATATCTCCAATGTTAATCTCTCTCTTTGCTAAAACTTTTTTTGTATTTCTCCCCTTAAACCCTAATTTTATGTATTATGTATAGGTTATTTTTGTATACTGTATTGTTGTTTTATGATGTTTTAGCCTGGAAGCTACCCTGAAGGTTTCCCCCTAGGGTGGGATAGAAATTTTTAAATAAACTTGGAAGTAGAGGCAGGATCATCCGGCTTGGCTGCCCCTTTGCGTTCTTGGGCCATGGAAAGGGTGGCTAGCCTTGTGGTTCAGGCTTTTTTCTTTTCTGGACCCCGAAACAGCGGCCATTCTGCACAGAAAGGCACGGAAGCTGCAGAGCCAAAGAAATGCAAGTTAGTAATCTTCTGGTGATTCCATGTTGCCTGCTACTGTCTTTTCCCCTGGATGTATCAATTTTATGTGAAAAGCTTTTCAGGGAAGCCGTTCCACCAAAGTTAAGGCTTGCAATGCTTCAAGCACTACAGCCGCTGACTAGGGCTTTGGAGACCTTTCTGACAGGAATATGGATGATAAGTCTTTCACTGTTCCCTTATTGTCTCAAGATAACTCTTCCCTGTCTGAGGATGCTGGAATACAGTCTGGCCCTTTGGATCCCATGATGACTTTCGATCATGGGGATGATCCCACTGTTCTGCACTTATTTAAGCCCTTGGCTCTGCTGGATCTCATGTCTGAGTTCCTGCAAGAGCTAAATTTGGATTCCCAGCTGGTCCCTTCTGCTACTTTCTCTCTTATGAGTGGAGTGAGGGTTCAATCTTCATTTCCCTGGCATCCTAACACTAATGTCTTAGTCACAGAGCATAGGGATTCTCCAGAGGGGTCTCTCAAATTAGTAAGAGCCATCTGTCACACCTGTGCCCTCAAAGAGTGTTACAGGCAGTCAGGTAATGACACATTGCTCCAATCTGGCGTGGTCCCCCTGGAACTAGGGGAGTCTCTCAGGATTTTACCCCTAGGCAACAGCCTAGAATTGCTTTTTCAAAGGTCTTTCAAAGAATACCATTTAGTCAGAATGTCCTTAATGAAGAAATATCAACTTTATTTGGCCACTGGTCTCAAAATCATAGTCCATCACAAGTTTCAAGTCAAGTATAGTAAACATCACCAAAAGAAAAGATTCCTCAAAATAAACTTTAACTCTGTTGTCAGCTCTGGACTTTAGTAGGCAAATTAGATACAGTCCTCTTCACCGGAGTCTTAAGGTTAGGTATACTTTATGCAGGAAAAAGAATACAATCCTTTAGCTTAAATGCTTCACTGTTTTACAGCAGCTGAAATAAGCAGCTCCCTATTCCTGAGCTGCAGGATGGGAGTTTATGGCAGTAATTAATAAGCCAGCACTACTGGGCTGCTGGCATAGGTAGCAATGAGAAAGAGACAGAATCATTTACACTGCTGTGAAGCAAGTTCTTTAGCAAGGCACACAGACAACTTTGTAGCCTTTAGGCAGGAGACAGCAAATACTGGTTCTCAAAGATGAACTCAATCCAAAACTGGGATGGTTTTTAAAGAGAAAACAGCAGTTTTACACTCAGGGATTTTCAATACGTTTCTGAGAAACATGCAGGCAAAATGCAATTAACAGGCTGCTATAGTAACAGCTAACAGCTGGTGTTCTCACATGGAGTTCTGTGAACAGTGAGTCAGAGTAACCAACAGGCTGAGTTTCCTGCCCAGCGTTTGACTCAATTTAATCACTGTTTGATACACTGTAGGATACTGTCCCCTTTGCTTAAAGCACAGAGAAAAAATATAAAAAGCTTTAGAGTCCAAAATTAACCTCTCTGGTAGCCCACATAGTCTGCTTACCAGAGAACCCCCCCCCCCACAACCATGGAAAACATCCAGTATAGACTCACGTTTGTTTGAAGCCACTTTCATTTGCTCTGGCAAATCTCTGCTGCTCTGAGGAAAAGAATCCTGAAGGACGGTTTCCTTCAACTTGCTCATCTCTCATTTCCCAATCAGGGCTGCTTGCCTGGTCTGGGGTAAGCTCAGTCCCGTTCAGATCTTCCTGTCTCTCCTCCCATCCTATCTGCTCTCTGCTGAGCCTCACTTTAAGCCTCACTTTAAGCTGAGGAAAAAAAACACCCCACCCTTGGCTTCAGTGGAGGAAAGGGCTTTCCTTCCTTATCCTGGGATGTTTCTCTGAGGGAAAACTGTCTTCCTGCTTTCTGCCGTACAGGAACTGAGTAATAGTAGGACAGAGATTTCCTGCTTTTCTTTGGCACTGCCTTAGGTAAGGTAAACCTTTCCTGTTCTGATTCAGTCTCTTCTTCACAGCTCATAGGGTAGTCAGCTAAATTATTGTCATGGGCTCTGACCTGGTCTGCCTTTCTGCACTGGGATTTGTATGATTTCCTATATTTCTCTGTGATAAACCATGGGATTGCTGTAGGTTTGTCACACATGTCTCGGCTGTATCTTATGGCACAGGAGTGCTATGAGCTATTTATTCAACCTAAATTGGATTCCTTGGTTGTACAAGTCACTAAGCATACCTCTCTTCCGAGTGAGTGTGGTACAGTGCTAAAGGATATGTAGGATTGCCAAGTGGATGTAGTTCTTAAGAGACTTTTTGAGGCCTTGGTGTGTCCTTTGTGATTTGTGCCTGTCTTTCTAGACTGCATACGTACTTCAGAATGCAAGGGCTAGGAGTCCATGCCTCAGCTGCTCTTGTCTTGTGTGGATTATGTGGTGAATGCTGTCTATGACATTTGTGTCATGTCTAATGCTTCATCTTATTCAAATTCTGCCCACTAAATGCTCTGGCTCAGGCAATGGGCTGGGGATTCTACACAGATGGGAAAAGGGGGCAATGTCTGGAAAGCAGTATATACTAATGCTCGAAGTATGGGAAACAAGATTCTGGATCTAGAAGCTGTGATGGAAGAAGAGAAGTTGGATATAGTGGCAATCACGGAGACGTGGTTCACAGAGAACCATGACTGGGATGTAGTTATACTGGGATATAATCTGTTCAGGAAAGACAGGTTAGGAAGAAAAGGAGGGGGAGTAGCATTATATGTTAAAGATCATATTAAAGCTACACAATTGCAGGATCTGCAGGGCAAAGAAGAGGCACTGTGAATCAATTTGGAAAGAGGGAATGGGAATATATTTACATTGTTGTGATATATAGGCCTCCTTCACAGACAGAAGAAGTAGATAGAGATTTAATAGTAGACATTCAGAATAAATCTAAAAAAGAGGATATCTTGCTAATAGGTGATTTTAACATGTCGGATGTTGATTGGGGTATCCCTATTGCAGGGTCTTCTAGAAGTAGGGAGGTCCTGGATTCTCTACAAGGAGAACTGTTCCAGCAGTTGGTAATAGAACCCACACAAGATGGGGTCATACTAGATTAATTACAGTACTTACAAATGGGGAAGGTGTTTCTGATGTTACAGTGGATGATCACCTGGCATCCAGTGATCACTGTATGATATGGTTTATTGCAAAAACTTTTTATTGGTCAAAAGCACAATCAAAAACCACCAGACACAGAACATAACAGAGACCACATTTTGATACCATAAAACCCTCCCCACCACCCAAAAATAACAAAAAAAACCACCTTAAGAATAATTAAAGGCATAGTGCAGTAGAAGAGTACTTAGCACACTCCATACTAAAATGAACTACACAATCAAACATTCTATACATTGCTACGAGCATACCCGGTCAAAGAGGCCCAGAAAGGCTCCCAAGTGATTTGTAATTGATGGCCCTTCACAGAGTCCAAATCAGTAACGTCACAACGTTCCATCCTCAATTGATAAATCATCAAGGATCTCCATTGTGCCAAAGTAGGAGGATGAACATCCAGCCAATGAACTAAAATTGCTTTTTTCCCAAACAATAAGACACGCTTCAAGAAAAGACGTGGGCCTCTCGGAACTGGATGAGTCAAGGCCGAAGTAGTGAAGAGCATCTTTGGATGAGGCAAACAACGAGTGTTCCAAAGCTGAGCAATGTGATGATGTAGAATCTTCCAAAAACGCAAAATAACAGGACAAAAATAAAACATATACCCCAAAGTTGCATTTATTCCCCCACATTTAGGACAACAAGAATCCTGACGAAGCGCAGCATGATATGCTCTGGCAGGTGAAATATAAACCCTCATAGCAATTTATATTGCAATTCAAGTAAGGAAATAGAAACCCAGGACTGCTTAAAAGACTTCAAAGTTCCTTCAAGCAATTCTGCAGAAATAACAGTCCCCAAATCAACAGACCAATGCTCACTCAAAAAAACAAAATCAAAACCAGGGGCCTCTTCCAACAAAAAATTATGGTAGAATCGCAAAGGAATCATAGATTGGGCCTCCAAACAAAAAGCTTCCTTCAAAGAATCAAAAACAACCTTAGTTAAAGTTACAGATGGTAAGGTGCGTACATAATGTCGCAACTGCAAATATGGAAAAATATCATTGGGCAGAAGCCCATATTTCTGAACCAAAGTTGGGTAGGAATGCATCTGGCCCGCTGAAGTAAGTATATGGTGTAAATAAACTAAGCCTATATCTGACCAAGAATGGTATGGTTTAATATTAAGATGGGTATAGAGAGGGCTCATTCAAAAGCAAAGGTTCTAGACCAGTGTTCTTCAACCTTTTTACACCTATGGACTGGCGGGGGGAAAAAAAATTATTTTGTGGACCGGCAAACTACTAGGACTGAAATTTAAAAACCCCGTTTCCACCCCGTGTCCGCGAGCTCGGTCCTTGCAAACCATCTGATTCCATCCGCACAAGCCTCAGTTATGATTTTATACTGAATGTATTTTATTAAAGTATAAAAAGAAACAATATTCTGTACAATTGTCATTTTATAAATACAAATAATACAGAGCAAGGATCAACAAAACCCCTGTCTCCCCTCGCCTTCACATATATCCCCTCTACTATCAAGAAAACTGAATAAGCCAAATTATTACAGAATGCTACACAAAAATATCATGCTAACAGAATACCGCAGTCACACATAGCAGGAATAGGGTTAGAGGAGTGCAACTAGGGCAACTGCCCCCCTGGTCAGAGAGAGCCCTAAGCTACTGCCTGGACTTTGCAGTCTACAGTTATGTCTAACACCAGCTCTAGCAACAAACGGAACTGCACCCACCTATCTCAACAACCGTCTAAATCATAACAACATATCCAGAACAAGAAGAACCCAGACCACATTCTCCTATCCACCACTTAAGGGAACTCAGCGCAAAAAAATGTGCGATGGCCTCCTGGCGATGCAGGCAGCAAAGCTGGACCCCTCCATCCTCAACCTGCTGACAACTACAAATGACTATAAATCAATCCGAAAAGAAATCAAAACTCTGCTTTTCAAAAAAACTATACAACCTTCTTATTCCCCCCTTTCGCTTCCTCCGCCTTCCACACAAACTACCAGCTAACCTCTCCCTTCTACTTGTATCCCCCCTCTGACCCTATCACGAAACCAACCCTAACCAACCAAACCTCTTCCTCCCTTCTATTCAACACCCTTACTCTGTAATTCCCTTGCATCCACTATATAAGCGTCCCCTGCATCTACTATGTAATCATCCCCTAAAAGACAACTTCTTGGCAATGTCCAGCCATCTTATACTGTAAATTGTAACTTCCTGGAAATGTCCAGCTACCTTATACTGTTATTTGTAAATTCCTGGAAATGTCCAGCTATCTTACTCTGTAATCCGCTTAGAACTGCAAGGTACAGGCGGAATAGAAGTCACTTATGTAATGTAATATATATTTCAAATCTGATATATTCTAATCACAGAATAGAAATAAAATTATTTGTTTCTACCTTTTGTTGTCTCTGGTTTCTGCTTTCATCTTCTTTTCACTCTCTTCCTTCCAGCATCTGCCCTCTCTGTCTCTTCAATCCAGCATCTGCCCCTTCCATCTATTGTCTGATCTCTCCCCCTTCCATATGGTATTTGTCTTCTTTCTATGCCCCCCTCCCCTTTCCATCCAGCCTATGCCCCTCTCTCCTTTTTACACAATTCAGTCCAACTTCACTGCTCTCTTCATTTTATCTCTCCTACACCAGATCTAGCATCTTTGTCCCTCTCAATTTCTCTGCTGACCCCCTTCCCATCTTATTCCTGTCTCTCCCCTTCCCCTCCTCTAATCTCCCTGCAAGCCGTTTCTTTCCTTTTTTCTTCTCCCTTCCTTCCTCCCCCTGTCCAGCAGTAACTCTCTTCCCTTTCCTTTCCCTCCTCCCCTCCCAGCAGCATCTCTCCTTCTCCCTCTCCAGGTCCAGTAGCAGCTGTCCCTTTTTCCACTTGAACAGCAGCTTCCCAGACTCCTTTCCCTCCTCCCCTCCCAGCCGCATCTCTCCTTCTCCCTCTCCAGAACCAGTAGCAGCTGTCCCTTTTTCCACTTGCCCAGCAGCTTCCCAGACTCCTTTCCCTCCTCCCCTCCCAGCAGCATCTCTCCTTCTTCCTCTCCAGGTCCAGTAGCTGTCCCTTTTTTTTTTTTTCACCATGCCCAGCAGCTTCCCAGACTCCTTTCCCTCCTCCCCTCCCAGTAGTATTTCTGCTTCTCCCTCTCTAGGTCCAGTAGCAGCTGTCCCTTTTTTTTCACCATGCCCAGCAGCTTTCTCCCCTCCCAGCAACTCTCCTTACTTTCCAGCACTGCGATTCAGTAAGGCAGCCTCGGGTCCTTTGTTGGGTCACACCGCCTCTGAGGAAAGCGGAAGTTGCATCATCAGAGGCGGCCCGACTCAGCAAAAGCTCCAAGGCTTCCTTCCTGAATCGCTGCGCTTGTAAGGAGAGCCGCTGGGAGGGGAGAAAGCACAGTCTGAGGCTCCCCATTATCTCTCCGGCCCTGCGCAACTACAGCTCCTCAATCTTGCCGGTCCTGTGCGGACCGGCAAGAAATTGAAGATGTTGATCTCGCCGGTCCTGTGCGGACCAGCAGGAATTTTCTGTGGACCGGCACTGGTCCGCAGACCGGCGGTTGAAGAACAGTGTTCTAGACTTTAAAAAAAACTAACTTTGTTCGGATGGGGGTTTATGTCAAGGAATTATCTGGGTGGGAAGGTCTGGAAGGAGTGGAAATGTGGTGGTCAAAACTGAAAGGAGCGATTAAAAGGGCGACAAATCTTTGTGAGGAAGGTAAATAAAAGTAAGAGGAAAAGAAGGCCGCTTTGGTTCTCAAAAGTAGTAGCTGAGAAGGTAAGGAATAAGAGGTTAGCTTTTATAAACTACAAAAGATCGCAGAAAGAGGAAGACAGGCCAAAATATCTGGAAAAGTTAAGAGAGGCTGGTTGTGTAGCAAAGATGCAAATGGAGGAAAAAATAGCTGCCACGGTAAAATGGGGAGACAAGACATTTTTTTAGATATATTAGTGATAGGAAGAAGTGCAAAAGTGGCATTGTGAGACTCAAAGGTGAAGGGGAGGAATATGTAGAAGCTGATAAAGGCCGAATTGCTTAACTATTTCTGTTCTGTGTTCATGGCTGAAGTGCCAGGAGCGGAACCGCAGAGGACAATCGTGCATAGTATTGGAGGAGTAATAGACCCTGATCAATTTTCAAAGGGTTGTGTTCATGAGGAGTTAGCTAAAATAAAGGTAGACAAAGCGATGGAGCTGGATGGTGTACATCCAAGGGTGCTGAAGGAACTTAGGGAAGTTCTAGTAACTCTGCTGAATGACCTTTTCAATGAGTCTCTAGAGTCGGGAGTGGTACCAGAGGACTAGAGAAGTGCAGATGTGGTCTCTCTCCATAAAAGTAGAAGTAAGGAAGAAGTAGGGAATTAGAGGCTGGTAAGTCTGATTTCTGTGGTAAGCAAATTAATGGAAACACTTTTAAAACAGAGAATGGTCAAGTTTCTGGAATTCTGTGGATTACAGGATTGGAGGCAACATGGATTGACTAGAGGTTGGTCTTATCAGACATATCTGATCATATTTTTTGAATGGTCATATCTTCAGCTTCACTTGACTATAAAGGCTTGTATTTCAAATCTTGGAAGTACCTCATGGTTAAGGTGACAATACGTCCCGTTTTCAACGGGACAGTCCCATTATGGGACCGACCATCCTGTTGTCCCTTTTTCAGGGACAGCGTCCTGAAGCTGTGCGCGGGGACAACAGACCGGCGATCGCTTCCCCTCCTGCACTAAAGGCTGCCTCCCTCCTTCCCTCCCTAAAGCTCCAAAATGGTCAGGGGGGCCTGCCAGGTCCGAAATCACTCTCGCTATTATCAGGGCCGGCATTAGGAGATGGCAAGGGGGCCCTGTGATCCAGGCAGCTCACTTAGTTGCCATCAGCCCTGCCTTTGGCTGCGCCGGTAATGCTAGACTGCACAGTAAAACCAAAGAGAGAAGCCGCGGGACTTTTCCACTTGTCTGCATCGCTCGAAGTTCTGCCGCTCTTGATCCCGCCCCCCCCTCTGAAGTGACTTCCTGTTTTTGAGGAGCGGATCGAGAGCGGCAGAACTTCGAGCAATGAAGGCAAGTGGGAAAGTCCCGCGGCTTATCTCTTTGGTTTTACCGTGCAGTTTAGCATTACCAGCGCAGCCGAAGGCAGGGTTGATGGCAGCTAAGAATCGCCTCCAGTCTCACAGCAGCACTAGAACACTTGCCTCTAAATTAAGCTACCCTGTGGGTAAAGAGGGAAAGTACTGGAATGGGATGTGAGAAGATGGTGGGTTGGTTGGCTCAGGAAAGGGAAGAAAGCTGCTAAATCAAATAAAGAAGAAAAAAAGGAACACAGGAAGATGCTGGACATGAAGGTTGTAGGGTGAAGGAAAAAAAAACCAGACATGAGGAGTAGGAAGGCAGGTGGGAGATGCTGGACACAAAAGGAGAGAGAAGGAAAAGGGAGAGGAACGAGAGATACCAAGTCCATGGGAGGGAGGGAAAGGAAAGGAGATACCAGACCATGGAGGGGGAGGGAGAGATGCCAGAGCATTGGGGGAAAGAGAGGTAACAAATGCCAGACCAGAGGGAAAGGAGGGAGATAGATGCCAGGGCAAGGGGGAGGGGAGGTAAGGAGATAGAGATGTCAGACCATGGGGTGGAGTGGGGAGGAAGGAAGGAAAGGAGAAGAGAGAGATTCCAGAGCATAGGGAGACAGAAAAATGGAGAGGGGGGAAGCTGAAATGAATCATGTAGAAAGAGGGAAGATACCATATGGAAGAGAGAGAGGGCGGGCACTGGATGGAAAGGGCAGAGGGCAGAGAATGGAAGGGGCGAGGCAGAGGGTGAACAGTAGATGTAAAGGGTAGAGAGAGGGGTACAGACACTGAATGGAAGTGTGGAAGAGAGAAGGGACAGACGCTGAATGGAAGTGTGGGGAGAGGAGGGACAGACACTGAATGGAAGTGTGGGGGAGAGGGGGCAGACTGAATGGAAGTGGGGGAGAGGGGGAGCAGACGCTAGAAGGAAGTGGGGAGGAGAAAGAAAAAAGGGCACAAGCTGGATTGAGGGAAGAGGTTAGAGTTAGATACTGGAAGGGGTGAGGGAAAGAGGTGGCAAGCTATAGGTAGACACAATGAAAGAGGGAAATTGAGGACTGAATAGTAAGAAAGAATTTAGACATAGGCAGAAAATAAATTGAGAAGGAAGAACAGGAGGAAGGGAGCCGAGAGAGAGTTGCCTGAGCAGGGGGGAAAGGAAGAGACAGATACCAGACCTGGGAGGAGGAAAAGAGGAAGGAGACAGATACCAGGAGGAGGAGGAGGAGGAGGAGGAGGCGAGAGATAAGCTAAAATCTGCTAGGAGGGAAGGGAGGAAGGTGAGAAAGAGGCAGAGAAAGTGTGGGGGGGGGGGGTTGTAAGCAGATTAGAAAGACTAGAGATAGAAAGGCCTGGACTACAGGGGAAAGACAGGAAGCAGATGCAGGACTATGGGAAGTTCAGACAGAGGGGGAGAGACCCTGGTGAAGAACAGGGAGATTTAAAATCATAACAGAGGAAGGAGAGAGAGGGAGACCTGGAACAAAGGTACAAATGAAAACTGACACTGGATCTGGGGAGGGCAAGAGGGAAAAGAGAGAGAAACCTGGACCCAAAGGGGATGGGGTTGTATTGTGAAAGAAATGTTGGATGCGAAAGAAAGAAAGATTGGATATACAATCAGAAGGAAGTGCAACCAGAGACTCATGAAATCACTAGACAACAAAGGTGATTTTATTTTAAATTTAGTGATCAAAATGTGTCCGTTTTGAGAATTTATATCTGCTGTCTATATTTTGCACTATATTTGTCTGTTTTTCTATAGTTACTGAGGTGACATTGCATATTTTAAATTCATCTGCCTTGACATCTTTGAAAAAAATCCGAAACTCGTAAATGATAATTAACATTTTCTCTACATAGTGTGTTTTGTGGTTTTTTTAAATTTTATGTTTACCATTATGAATTAATAAGATATTGTGTGTACATGAAAAATGAATGGAAGAAATTGGGGTCGGGGCTAGGGTGGGATTGGGGCGGGTCTAGGGTAGGATTGGGGGCGGGTCTGAATATTAATAGATGTCCCGTTTTGATGAAAAAAATAAATGGTCACGTTACTCATGGCACATGTCTGCTGGTAAAGTTGTATCCTCAGCTGAATTACCTACCAGCCCTGCAGCAGTATGGAGCCAAACTTTGTCAAAAATTTTTGTTTGTGAATTTTTTTGCCTTCTTTGCTGACCTGTAGAAATGGAAGCACGTTCGCAAAAGATTTCAAACATGGCACAGAAACTTGCTCCAAGGTGTTGTACCAAATTCCAAATTTCAGACTCCTAGGTAGTTTCCTTCTGCCGCAGTGCTTAAGCAAAGTTTGCGTTTTAGGTCACACGAGGCATGGGAGTGGATCGATTGCTTTTGTTCAACCACCCCTAGCTCCTGACCAAATTGAGATAGATCCAAAATTTTTTTCAGAATTTCATTTGAGACCCTAGACAACACCCCTCCTGGTCCACTTGACAATGAATGACCCTAAAGCAGTTGGGGGAGCATGTGAAGACCGTAGCATTGGAGGTACAAAACTTTGCTGCTGGCTACATCAGGGGACTGGAGGAGCACAGGGACAGGCTCCTGAAGCACTTGGAAGAGTTGAAGCTCCAGAAAGAGACTGCACTGCACTTGCAAAAGGCGCAGCAGGAGCACTATGGCAGTGAGGAAGAGGGAGCTGGCTCAAAGATAACACCGGGAGCGGCATAAAACGGCAGGGAGGAGCAGGGCAGAAGATAAGGCACAGCATGGAGGGAGGGAAACCACAAAGGTAGGGGGAATGATTTTATTTTTGAATTTAGTGATTGAATTGAGTCTGAGAATTTACATCTGCTGTCTGTATTTTGCACTTTTCAAGAAGAAATGCATTTGTTTCTTTTTCTCTGGGGTTGTACTTCATGCAGTCTTGCATCTCAGGATTTGTTTGTATATAAGAACATAAGAACATAAGAAGTTGCCTCCACTGGGTCAGACCAGAGGTCCATCTCGCCCAGCGGTCCGCACCCGCGGCGGCCCATCAGGTCCACGACCTGTGAAGTGGTTTCTGAATACCTCTACAACCTACCTCAAGTTCTATCTGTACCCCTCTATCCCCTTATCCTCCAGGAACCTATCCAAACCCTCCTTGAACCCTTGTACAGAGTTCTGGCCTATCACATCCTCTGGAAGTGCGTTCCATGTGTCCACCACCCTCTGGGTAAAAAAGAACTTCCTAGCATTTGTTCTAAACCTGTCCCCTTTCAATTTCTTCGAGTGACCCCTAGTGTTTGTGGCTCCCCACAGTTTGAAAAATCTGTCCTTATTTACTTTCTCTATGCCCTTTAGGATTTTGAAGGTTTCTATCATGTCCCCTCTAAGTCTCCTCTTCTCCAGGGAGAACAGACCCAGCATTTTTAACCTGTCAGCGTATGAAAAATTTTCCATACCTTTTATCAGTTTAGTCGCCCTCCTCTGCACTCCCTCGAGTACCGCCATGTCCTTCTTGTGGTACGGCGCCCAGTAATGCACACAGTACTCCAGGTGCGGGCGCACCATTGCGCGATATAGCGGCATGATGACTTCTTTCGTCCTGGTTGTGATACCCTTTTTGATGATGCCCAGCATTCTGTTTGCTTTCTTTGAGGCTGTCGCACACTGCGCCGATGGTTTCAGTGATGTGTCCACCATCACCCCCAGGTCCCTTTCAAGGTTACTCACCCCTAGTAGTGTTCCCCCCATTTTGTAGCCGAACATCGGGTTCTTTTTCCCTACATGCATGACCTTGCATTTCTGTACGTTAAAACTCATTTGCCACTTGTTTGCCCAGTCTTCCAGTCTCGTTAGGTCCCTTTGCAGGGCTTCACAGTCTTCCGTGTTTCTAACCCTGC
Source organism: Geotrypetes seraphini (assembly GCF_902459505.1). NCBI lineage: Eukaryota > Metazoa > Chordata > Amphibia > Gymnophiona > Dermophiidae > Geotrypetes > Geotrypetes seraphini. Next base: position 92,592,460 of record NC_047092.1, read on the forward strand.
TGCAGAGTTTGGTGTCATCAGCAAATTTGATAACCTCACATTTTGTCCCCGTCTCCAGATCGTTTATAAATATATTGAACAGTAGAGGTCCCAGCACCGACCCCTGCGGAACTCCGCTCGTGACCCATTGCCAGTCTGAGTATTGGCCTTTTATTCCAACCCTCTGTTTCCTGCCTGCCAACCAGTGTTTGATCCATCGGTAGATATCCCCTTGCACCCCGTGATTCCACAGCTTTTTATGTAGCCGTTCGTGAGGTACCTTGTCGAAGGCTTTTTGGAAGTCAAGGTAAATGATGTCTATGGATTCCCCCTTATCCATCTGGCTGTTTATTCCCTCAAAGAAGTGCAGCAAGTTCGTGAGGCACGACCTTCCCTTGCAGAAGCCATGCTGGCTCGCCTTCAGTTGTCCATTGTTTTCTATGTGTTCGCAGATTGCATCCTTTACCATTGCTTCCATCATCTTTCCCGGAACCGAGGTCAAGCTCACAGGCCTGTAGTTTCCCGGGTCACCCCTTGATCCCTTCTTGAAGATGGGCGTGACATTTGCTATTTTCCAGTCTTCTGGGATCTCCCCAGTTTTTAGGGAGAGGTTACATATTTGTTGAAATGTCTCTGCTATTTCGTTTCTCAGTTCTTTTAGTACCCTTGGGTGGATGCCGTCCGGGCCTGGTGATTTGTCACTCTTTAGTCTGTCTATCTGTCTGAGGACATCCTCTTTACTTACCTCTAGTTGAATCAGTCTTTCGTCGTGTTCTCCGTTTATAAACACCTCGGGTTCTGGGATATTGGATGTGTCCTCTCTGGTGAAGACTGACGAGAAGAAATTGTTTAACCTGTCAGCTATCTCTTTTTCTTCCTTTATCGCTCCTTTCCTGTCTCCATCATCCAGTGGTCCCACTTCCTCTCTGGCTGATTGTTTCCCTTTCACATACCTGAAGAAGGGTTTGAAGTTTCTTGCTTCTCCTGCCAGTCTTTCCTCATATTCTCTCTTTGCTTTCTTGACCTCTTGATGGCATTTTTTCTGGTGTCTTTTGTGTTCTTCCTGGTTTTCCTTTGTTGGTTCCTTTTTCCATTTCTTGAAGGATGATTTCTTGTCGCTTATCGCCTTTTTAACTGCAGTTGTTATCCATGCTGGGTTTCTAGTTCGATTTTTTTTGCACCCTTTCCTAAACCTTGGGACGTACAGGTCTTGTGCCTGTATTAGTACTTTTAATTTTTGGTCCTGTATTTGCATAGGGGTTATCTGTGTTCTGGTAGGAATGAATGTTGAGAAGCATACACTGTGCTTTGTGTAGTTTAATTTTGTGGTTAACCATTCATTATGTGTTGTTAATAAAATTATATGAAAAATGAATGGAAAAAATAGTGTTACACTTAGTATTATTATGGGGACGGGTTTGGGGCGGGCATGGGCGGGGTCTGGCCCACGGCTTAGCCCGGTGTATGTCCACAAAATAATTATTTTTATTTCCGCCAGTCCATAGGTGTAAAAAGGTTGAAGACCACTGCTCTAGACCAAACAGAAAGAGGTTTCTTAAGTAAATATGAGCATAAAAGCTGATACCAGCTGGAAGCTTCATGACCTTGAACCCCCACAGTAAATCATATAACAGACAAAAGAGTATTAAGCGATGAGAATCCAGCCTTAATAGCATGCTGGATTTGTAACCATTTAAAACATTGTGAAAATGGTAAATCGAATTTCTGTTGCAAACTCTGGAAAGTTACCAAAAGTCCTTGACACATCACATCTTGCAAAGTTCTAATACCTGTTTGCATCCAGGTTTTACAAAGAATTCTAGATCCATTGATGGTAATCGCAGGATTCAGCCATAGAGATATTTGTGTAGAACTTTTCTTATTTATTTCAATTTCTATCCCGTCCTCCCGGTAGCTCAGAACGGGTTACAAGCCAACATTCACAATGGAAAACATTTTGGACAGTACATGACTATACAGCAACTTAAGTACGGTACATTTTGGACAGTTCAAAGACTATAGAGCAACTTAAGTACAGGAGAGTGCAGAAAAGAGGGGTTGGAGTAAGAAACAGATCATTCAAAAAAAGATAAAACTTGCCACGTAGATTTAAAAATTTAATTGTCTCTCTCCCTCTCTCTCTATATCTATGTGGAATTTGTATACCCATCACATGGCTAAATTGGAGCAGTGACATCAAAGCAGACTCTAAGGCCCGGATTCTGTTTAGGACGCCCCGTCTCAGAAGCCAACGGGTGGACCTTTATAGAATCGGGCCTAAGGCTGCCTAAAATAAACCTGATTCTGAAACTGACGTCCATGTTTCAGATGCCAGTTAGACAATCGGGTTATTATAGACGCGGCTGCTACACTTATCGCAGAAAGGGATCTCCCTGTCACGGCTGTGGATGCCAGTCCCCCCCCTGAACAAATGCGGCAGGATGCCTAATCCCTCCTGCCCAGAACTCCCCCCATCTGTCCTGAATGAACAAACACATTGTACGCATCTCCTTCTGGCCTAGGGAGATGCATACGGCCGCCCATGTTTGCCTAAGGCTACCTCTAGCCGGGCTTGTGGGCCTCCCTATGCTCCCATAGGTGCCTCCAATGTAGGCGGCCTGCCTGGGGAGCTTTTTTTTAAAAAAAATAAAAAGTAAATAAATAAACGTGTGTCCTGATTTGCTGGTTAGACAGCTGTAGGATGCCTACAGCTGCCTACAATCGGGACGCAGTTTACAGAATCTGGGCCTAAATGTAGTCAATCAGGCACTTGTTCATATAATTCTGGTAGTATCCAATACATTCCTGGTCTCAATATATAAACACGGAGGTATAATTTAAAATTGGGAAAGTTGACGCCCCCAACTCTTTAACTTTATGTAATGTTGCTAGAGCAAATCTAGGTGTTTTTCCTAACCATATAAATTTAGTAAGTAATCTGTTTATAACATTCTTCCGAATAAAGGATGGATAAAATACTCATATAATATTGTATAACTAGGGCTCTATCATCATTTTCACAGTGTGAACCCTACCCCACCTGGAGAGATACAAAGGGCATCATTGTTCACACAATCCTTGTATTTTAGAAAGAAGACCTTTTTTATTAGTTGACATAGTATTGCTCACATTTTGCGAGAGCATTACTCCTAAATATTTAATGCCCTTAGGTTTCCAGATAAGTGGATTTCACACAGTGGACATTTAAAGGTAATACCTCAGATTTACCTCTAGTTGATCTTATATCCCGAAGAGGTTCCAAAGGCATCAATCAATTGTAGTAAAACTGGTACAGATGTTTCTGGTTCTGTAAGATATAATAAAAGATTGTCGTGAAAAGCCGAGATCTTATACATACTATTTCCATAAAATATTCCCTTAATACTATTTGATTGTTCAATGGTCAAATAGTAATGGGGAGAACGGGCATTCCTGTCTGACACCTCGATAGAGATAAAACTTTTCAGTAAGAGTATTACCATATTTCCCCATATATAGGCCGCGGCCTATACATGAATTTTACAAACCCTTGTATGGGGCGCAGCCTAGTTAAATGGGGGGGGGGGGGGGGCTATGTAGCAATTTAAAATCATCCTCCCATCCCTGATACCTTTTTTGGAGCCCCCTCACTGGACGGCAAACGGCTCTTATTTCTAGCGGTGCAGGACAGCCGCAATCTCATAGGCATCCGTCTTGCCCCCACAAAACTTGCTGAGTGGCTGACGTTAGTCCCGCGAGAGCTGACATCGGCCATTCAGAAGGCAGTGCAGGGGCAGATCGGATGCTGAAGAGATCGCGGCTGCCCTGTACCTCTGAAGATTAGAGCCCTCCGCCGTCCAGTGAGGGGTTTTTGAAGGAGGGACCGGGTGGGGGGAGGGGGATGAAGGAGGTACCAGCGAAGGGGGTGATTGAAAAAGGCAGGGGTGGTACTGGAAGATAAGCCATAGCTAATACCATGCGGTGGCTTATCTTCCTATAGGCTTATATTCCTATAGACTTATCTGACCTATGTTTTTAAACATAAGTCGCCCTTTTCTACAGCCTATGCAGAGGGGCGGCCTATATGCGGGGAATATGGTATTAATACATATTTTAGCATTGGGATTGCTATATAACGTATTAATCATATGCATGAAACCTGTACCCATACCAAACCACTGCATCACTTTATACATAAAGGACCATTCCACCCAAGGACACAGAGAAGGCTGGTTTTTCCATTGTCTTAGTTAAAGATATAAGTTGTAGTGCCAGATGGGTGTTATAATAATAATAATAAATTTTATTTTGTATACAGCCATACCCGGAAAGTTCTAAGGGGTTCACAACAATTAAATTGAAATACAAACAATGCAAATCATTAAAATCAACAAGTTATATGCATATAATATAAGAAAAATACATACATGCCATAAAAAGAGGGTACAACAATCTTTTTTATGTTTAAATGTATTTATTAATTTTCAGTGTGCCAGCAAACATTAACAACAAAACCAATCAGAACATTTACAATTATGCACAATTAAGAACTTCACCCCTCTTCATTCCCCTCCATCCCCCCCAACACAAACAAAAGGAGATTCCCAAGGAAGGGAAATAAAAACAGTCAAATTATAAGTTCAGTAGTCGACTTCTGGCTAGAGGAGTAAGACTCAACCAAAAACGCTCCCATATCAAACAGAATCTGCAGCCCAGACCAGAGTCCAAGTCTGAAAAATGCTGCCTCTCCAGTGAAGCATGTATGATCATCAGTGATCTCCATTGACTGTAAGTCGGGGGTTCGCTTGTCAACCATTGGGACAAAATTGCCTTCTTGCCCAGTAATATTCCTCTAGCCACAAACGCTGAAAGTCCTTTGGGCTTGGGAGAAGCAATAGTATAGAATCCAAATAGTGCTCTGGGAATCGGAGTCCACCGTCTACCCCAGAGAGATGTGGTGTAGAGCACTGTTCTTCAACCGCTGGTCCACGGACCGGTGTCGGTCTGCAGAAAATTTCTGCCTGTCCGCACAGGGCCGGCGAGATCAAGTCGGCAGTTAAATTTCCTGCCGACTGCGGTTCCTCCCGACTGAGGTTCCTCCCAGCCTCAGGCGATCAAGATAGGCTGCCGACGTCAGGGCCTTCACTCTGTGAGTCTCGCCTGTTAGGAAACAGGAAGTTGAAACACAATAGGCGGGACTCAGAGAGTGAAGGTCCTGACATTGGCAGCCTGTTGTCAATGTCAATGTCAATGTGAAGGTCCCGACATTGGCAGCCTGGTCGCCGCCCCAGCCGAGTTGTTGAAGAGGGCCGCGGGGAAGTTGCAAGTAGAACGGAGAGAACTGCAGATACAGGTGCAGGTGGAGGGAGATGGTCAGCGTGTGCGAGCAAGATCCTGGGGAGCCTTCACAGTGGCTGTCTCCCCTCCCACCAGGAGGGAAAGGGATGGGAAGAGAGTTAATGTTGGATAGAGGGAGGAGAGAAGGAAAAAAGGAAGGAGGGAAGGGAGAAGGAAAAAAGGAAGGAAATAGCTGGCAGGGAGATTACAGGAGGGGAAGGGGGTCAGGGTGGAATGGAGAGATCAGATGAGGGAAAGGGGAGAGAGAGGAATGAGAAAGTAGAGAGACATTGATGCTGGAAAGGGGGTCAGCAGAGAAATGAGAGAGGGATAAAGATGCTAGATCTGGTGTAGGAGAGATAAAAATGAAGAAGGCAGTGAAGCTGGAATGAATGATGTCAAAAAGGAGAGGAGGAACAGGCTGGATGGACAGGGAAGAGGGGCATAGAAATAAGTCAGATACATATGGAAGGGGGAGAGGGCAGACATTGGATGGAACGGGCAGATGCTGGAAGGAAAAGAGTGAAAAGAAGATGAAAGCAGAAACCAGAGACAACAAAAGGTAGAAAAAAATAATTTTATTTCTATTTTGTCATTAGAATATAAAAGATTTGAAATATATATTCTGCTAGAGACATAACTGGGGACTGCAATATTATGTTAACATGATATTTCTATGTAGCATTCTAACTTGGCTTGTTCAGTTTTCTTGATAGTAGAGGGGATATATGTGAAGGGGAGGGGAGACAAGGGTTTTGTTGGTCCGTGCTCTGTATATTTGTATTTATAAAATCACAATTGTTCAGAATATTGTTTCTTTTTATACTTTAATTAAATACGTTCAATATAAAATCATAACTGCGGCTTGTGCAGATGGGATCAGATGGTTTGCGGGGACTGAGCTCGCGGAGATGGGGCATAAACAGGGTTTTTTAATTTTAGTCCTAGTAGTTTGCCGGTCCACAAAATAATTCTTTTATTTCTGCCGGTCCACGGGTGTAAAAAGGTTGAAAAACACTGGCGTAGAGACCCAGGCGCTGCCAAAACTGAAGAATACTAGGGCAAGACCAGAACATATGTCCCAATGAAGCATGCAATTGAGTACATTTCAGGCATTGATGTACCTGGGTGATGCCCATCTGATAGGCTCGCATAGGTGATATATAAAGGAGGAGTACAAAATTAAGCTGCAATTCCCAGTGAATTATATTAGTGGATGCTTTCCTCAAGTTTTTCACCACTTGCTGTACCTGACGAGTGGAAAGCTCACACTGGAGATCCTCTGCCCAAGCAGCAGCTAATATTGTAAAATTTGGGCCTGGTTGACAGTCTCGAATACCCACATGATGAAAACGGAGAGGAATCAGTTGTGCTGATAAACTAAACATCTCTGAAAGTGCCTACTGGCAAGTGTCCATCAAGTGACAAATAGGTAGGGAGTGAACATAATGTCTGACTTGTAAATATGCAAAAACATCCGTTCCAGAAAGTCCAAATGTATGTTGCAAAGAAGCAAAGGAGGCCAATTGACCCCTGTCAGTAAACAGTTGGAAAACATATCGTAAACCAGAGGTGGCCCACCGCTTAAAAGAGACAGATTGCATTCCCAGTAGAAAATTCCCATTTCCCTGAAGTGAGAGAAAAGGAGAAATCTTATGCGACAGTTTCAGACAACCACACACCCAGCGCCATGTCTGCTTCACAGGGGCAAATATAGGATAATGTGCCGCCACAGAGTGGAGGGTCGGTATTGTGACATGTAGAAAATAACTAATATGATAAGGGGATAACAGTGACCATTCTAATTCAGAAACAGAGAAATAAGAGGTACCCCGAAATCAATCATTAATATGCCTCATTTGGCAGGCCATTGCATACCAATGAATATTTAACAATCCATATCCTCCCTTATCTTTAGGAAGGCAAAGCCTAGCAAAGGTCATATGGGGTTCCCCCCCCCAAACATATCGTTGAATCGCTCTAGTAAGTTGAACCCTATGGGCTAGAGACAGTAAGAGGGGAAGCACCTGAAATCGGTATAATCACTTTGGGAAAAGTACCATATTGTAAAGGGCCACCCGTCCTGCTACTGATAAAGGAAAAGTTTTACAAAGTTGGAGCATCTGTAAAGTGTCCTCCAGCAAAGAGGGTACATTGTAAGTATATAAGGTAGAGAGATCCCTAGGTATCCATACCCCCAAGTACTTGATAGATGTCTGGGCCCAAGAGAACGGAAAGTTACCCTCCTAAGTGTCTGGTATTGTGGAAGGAATAGCCAAAACCGTAGATTTTTGATAATTAAGGGCAAAGCCAGAATAAAATTTGAACTCCTCTAAGGAGTTCAAAAGGTGGGTAATGGAGCGCTGTGGTTGAGTCAGTGTAAAAATCAAGTCATCTGCAAAAGCTAGTGCCTTGACCGTCAGACTAGAAAACGCAATTCCCACTACATCTGGATCGTTAATTATCCCAGGACAAGCAGGCATGATATTCTCACATGTGGGTGACGTCATCTACGGAGCCCCAGCGCGGACAGCTTTTCAAGCAAACTTGATTGAAGTTTCAAGTTTGCTATGCTGCACCACGCATGTGCATGCCCCGGCCTTGACCTCGGCCTCGGGATCCTCGGCTTCGCCGCGTCCCTCGACATCAAAGCCTACGCCTCCGACGAAACCTGCCTTGGGTAAGTCCTCTCTTCCATCCCCGACTCCAGGGTCGACAAAGAAGTACTGTGTGCAATTTTGGAAGCCACATTACCGCAAGGATGTACTGAGACTGGAATCGGTCCAGAGAATGGCCACCAGGATGGTCTCTGGACTCAAGGAGCTCCCATACGAGGAGCGATTAGGGAAGTTGCAGCTCTACTCACCCGAGGAACGTAGAGAGAGGGGAGATATGATCGAGACATTCAAGTACCTCACGGGTCGCATCGAAGTGGAAGAGGATATCTTCTTTTTCAAGGGTCCCGCGGCAACAAGGGGACATCAGTGGAAAATCAGGGGCGGGAAACTGCACGGTGACACTAGGAAGTTCTTCTTCACCGAAAGGGTGGTTGATCGCTGGAATAGTCTTCCACTTCAGGTTATTGAGGTCAGAAGCGTGCCAGATTTTAAGGCCAAATGGGACAAACATGTGGGATCTATCCGCAAAGATAGGTAGGGAGGGTCATTGGAGTGGGCAGACTTGATGGGCCGTGGCCCTTATCTGCCGTCTATTTCTATATTTCTATGTTTCTAAGCTGATCTTGTACCAATTGGTTTGCAACCCCTTTGCGACCAATTTCCCTCTGATCCGATTCACTAACCTCTGTCCCGATCATTTACAGCTCCGATCTGATCCTCCCATGCAAATTAGTAAAACCCCATGCAAAATAGCCAAGCGATTGATTCACTAACAATTGCTTGGCTATTTTGAATTGGGTTTTACTATTGAAAAACCTGACTGCTGCAGACTTGTTGGTAACTGTGTTTCCGACAGGTCTGCTGATTTTTTGACAGGTCTGCTGATTATTTTCCATGGCACAGATATTTTGCATGTGTTACACATGCAAAATACCTGCCCCATAAAAAAAGTTAATAAAAGACAGGCAGGCCTGTCAAAAATAGTGCCCCCCATACACAAATATGCCCATCCCCGAAGAAAATGCGCCCCCCCCCCCAAAGAATAAAGCAGGAGGGATGCCAACTCCCTCCTGCCATCGGCATTAAAAAAAACAACACACATTCCCGATGCTGCCCCCATCATTCCCCCCCCATCCCGTACGAATATGGCAGGAGGGATGCCAACTCCCTCCTGCTGTAGCAAACCCACTCTGCCATCAGCCAGGCCCGTCCCCATTCCCCTACTCAATAAGTTGGGAGCAGGAGGGGTGCTTATTCCCTCCTGTGGGCGTTAAGCTCTGCCCCAGTGCATCACATGATGCACTGGGGTGGGGCCTAACGCCCACATTCATGCGGAGGAGCCCTACGGAGCATGAGGGACTGAGCACCCCTCCTCCCAATTTTTGAAAGGTCCAGGGAGGAGGGGGTCATGGTCTGGTGGCAGGAGGGAGTGGGAATCCCTCCTGCCGTTTGTTCATTGGGGGGAGAGGAAAAGAGTGGGTGTTTGGCAGCGAGTGTTTAGCAGCGGCTATTTCTTTCTGCAAAACCCCCAGTTCAGCTAAAGATACTTTGTTTCTATAGGCCGAATAAGCAATAATATGACCCTTAATGGTTGCTTTAAATGCATCCCAGATTGTTTAAGGTGATATCTGATCTGAATTATTCAATTGAAAAAATTCCTGGATTTACCCTGAATTTCCTCTAAAAATTGAGGGTCAGTAAGTAGAGCATTATTAAAATGCCAAACAGGAGAGCAGTTAGATATCAATTCTACTTGAATAGTGATCCAAATCCCAGCATGATCAGAGAGAAGGATATCATCCATTTCTGCCTGAAGAATTTGATATGACAAATGATTTGAAATCAAGAAATAATCAATCCTGGAGAAGGACTGATGAACATGAGAACAAAATGTGAATTCTCTATCTGTTGGATGTAGAATTCTCCATATGTCTTTCAAACCACATGTTATCCCAGGACAAGCAGGCAGCATATTCTCACATGTGGGTGACGTCATCTACGGAGCCCCAGCGCGGACAGCTTTTCAAGCAAACTTGATTGAAGTTTCAAGCTTGCTATGCTGCACCACGCATGTGCATGCCTTCTCCCTCCACGTGGTCCTCAGTTCTGTTTCTTCCGCGGAGCCAGAAGCCCTGTTCGTTTTGTGCTCCGTGCTTTTTTGCCTTCTGCCACCGCGGCTGATTGATTTTTCTCGGTCGCTGTGCTTGGTTTGTTATTTTCTTTCGTTCGCGTGTCTGTCTTCGTCGAAAAAAAAAAAAAAAGATTTTGTTCGGCTCCGGGGGCTCCCGGAAGCCGCGGCAGCAGGACCTCATTCGTTCCCGGCCGGTTTTTGAGTTCATGTCCCGTCCCTTGACGGGCTTTAAAAAGTGCACCCGGTGCGATCGGTTGCTCTCTATCACCGATCCCCACCGGTGGTGCCTGATTTGACTTGGTGCAGATCACCCCACTGACTCCTGCACTCGGTGTTCCACGTTCCAACCTCGTGCTCTCCGCCGCCGGCATGCCCATATGGCGGAGCTCTTTGCTGTGGATTCCGCGGCGGGAAAGGCCTCGGCTTTGGTCCCGGCCTTGACCTCGGCCTCGACTCCCTCGACCTCGCCGCGGCTGACTTCCTCCTTGAAATCGACCTCGAACCAGAATCTGGGTAAGTCCTCGCTTCCTTCCTCTGCTCCAGGGTCTTTGAAGAAGCCATCCTCGGGATCCTCGACGGGGGCGAGTGGGTCGTCCTCGGCCCCGCCCCGGGCGTCGAAGTTGGGTGCCCCGCGGGAATACTCGTTGCCGAGGTCGCCCTCGAGGGAGCACCCGCCGACTTCGGATATGCCATCTATGATGGCTATCCCCGTTTTTCAGGACATGCTCCGGGCGATGATCGCCTAAGAGCTGTTCTGCGCCTTGGCCCACATGCAGCCGGCTTCGGCCTCGACAGCCTCTGCCTCGGCAGCCTCGGCCTCGGCACCGGTGGTCCCGACCTCGACCCCGACCTTGCCCTTGACCTCGGTAGTCGACCAGCCTGAGCGGAGTGTGCGGCCTCGGGACAAGGTGCGCAGGGTTCAAGTTTCAAGTTTCAAGTTTATTAGGTTGCTTGTTAAATCGCTTAATCAGATTTCTAAGCGATGTACAATAAAATATACATGTAAGGAAACAACAACATAACATACAATTTCAATTATAACGTAAACAAAGGGTAAGAGGGAAAGAAATACATTTTTTTTATAGTAAAGAAAGAACTTACAGGGAGAACACATAAGGAGATTAAAAAATGGGTAAAAAATAATTAACTAGAGTAACACTGTGTAATAAAATTTAATTAATTTGCAAATGCGTCTTTAAACAAAAAAGTTTTTAATTCGCTTTTAAATTTCTCAAACACTTTCTCCTCCCGTAAAAACATGGGAAGCGCATTCCAGACCTGGGGAGCTGTACATGAAAAGATAAATTGTCTTCTTGTGTTAATTACTTTTAACGTAGGAATTGATAAAAGGTTCCGTTCACTAGATCTTAAAGTTCTTTTAACAGAGTATGGGATAAGTAGTCTGAATAAAAATGCTGGAGTCTTATTTTCTAATGTTTTAAAGATAATAGTACATAATTTGTGTGTAATTCTGTGTATGACTGGCAGCCAATGAGCCTTTTTAAGGAGTGGTGTCACATGATCGAATTTTTTAGATTTTGTTATTAATTTAATGGAAGCATTTTGAATAATTTGTAAACGTTTAATTTCTTGTAACGTAATTCCTGTAAATAATGAATTGCAATAATCGATTTTAGACATCACCAGAGAGTGAATAAGAATATTAAGTGCTCTAGGACAGAGGAATTTAGAAATGGATCGAATTTTCCGCAATCTATAGAAGGTGGTTTTAACAATACTACTAATGTGATCATGATAATTGAGTTTATTATCAAAAATTACTCCTAGAATTTTAGTATTTTTAACTAATTGAAGAGGAATATTTTGAATCATAATAGGAGTAACTAAAGAAAAGTTTTCCTTCCAAGGAAACAGCATGATGTTTGTTTTTTTGATATTGAGAGCCAACCTGTTTTTGTCCAGCCAATGATGAATTTGCTCCAGTTTCTCATTAATTGTCAAAATTTCATTTATGTTGTTATTATTTAGGGGGTACAATAATTGAATATCATCGGCATAGGCAAAAACATGAAATCCTATAGATTGACATAATGTCAAAAGAGGTGCCAAGAATATATTAAAAAGTAAAGGTGAAAGAATTGATCCTTGAGGAACCCCATATGATGTTTGTGAAATTGAAGAAGAAGAATCATTAAAGATTACTGTAGATGTGCGATTACTGAAGTACGATGTAAACCATGCTAGAACATGGTTCGCCGGATTTCCTCTTCTTCTTCCTCGTCGAGGTCCTCCCAGGGATCCTCGCCCTCGGGTTGACCTTGGACGAAGCATCGGTCCCGCAAACCTAAGCACCCTCGGGGGTCGCCTCGGCGGCGGGGTCGTTCTTCGCCGGTGAGGAAAACGAAGTCTCTAAAGGTCTCGGAGCTCCGCCTGGATAACCCGAGGCTTGTGCGTTTCTCTGAGGGAAGAGGATCGAGAGACTCCTCCCCGAGGAGGATGGAGCTTGCCTTGGTGCCTCGTACCCTGGGGACTTCTCCGAGGGGTTCCTCGGGGCATCGGAGGTCGCCTACCCCGACGAAATCCTGTGGTGTGGCTTCGTGGGGCTCGGAGTCTGGTACCGGTCGGGAACCCAGGTATTCCCGTGAGGCTTCCCCATCCTTCTTAATGGGCCGGGCCTCTCGATCTCCTTCCCCTACCTTGAGGCCCTCCTCTTTCTCGAGATTTGTCATTGACATGGGAAAGGCTTTGGACCTCGACCTGTTGTCTGGGTCCCAATATTCAAAGGAGTTTCTGGAGGAACAAGATTTGCCATATCCTCCACGTGAGTCTCCGCGTCTGCCTTTAAACAGAATTCTACATCAGGCATTCTTGCGGAACATGGACTCCCCTTATGCTGTCACGGCGGTTCCCTCGAAAATGGAATCAAAGTACCGCACGGTCCCCTGTAAGGGCTTCGAGAAGGCGCAGTTGTCCCACCAGTCTTTACTGGTGGAGTCGGCTCTGAAAAAGTCCCAGCCTTCTCGGGTTTCGGCTGCGGTCCCGCCCGGGCGTGAGGGGCGGATCCTAGATAAGTTTGGGTGCCGCCTCTATCACAATTCGATGATGGCTAACCGTGTGCTTAACTATGCTTTCACCTTCTCTTCCTACCTGCGACAGATGGTGAAGGCGATGCCCCGTTATCACGGGGTTATGCCGGATTCGCATAAGAGAGACTTTGGCGAGTTTATGGAAACCTTGTCTCAGCTGCGCTTGTTCCTCTTTCACGCCATCTATGACGCTTTTGAATTGTCGTCACGGGTCTCCGCCTTTGCGGTGGCGATGCGCCGTCTGGCGTGGTTGCGCACTGTGGATATTGACCTGAATTTGCAGGAGCGCCTGGCCAATTTGCCATGCGTCGGCTCGGAACTTTTTGACGAGTCTCTGGAGGCGGCGACTAAACGCCTGTCCGAGCATGAGCGCTCTCTCGCCTCCTTGGTCCGTCCTAAAGCCAAGCTGGCGACTCCAAAACCGTATAGACCTCCTCCGCGGCGTTATCCGCAGAAGTCTACGCCGGCATTCTCCAGGCCTCCTCCCCGGCGTCCACCTCAGCAGGCCAGGGCACCGCACCAGAAGCCTCCAGCGCAAGGGGCGTCAAAGCCGGCGCCGTCTTTTTGACGTGCTGAGCGGATGGGGGCGGGCCCCCTCTGCGCTCTCGCCGACCCCGCTTCCAATCGGGGGTCGGCTAAGGATTTTTCATTCAGCCTGGACTCTGATCACTTCGGACGCTTGGGTACTCCGTGTCATCTCGGAGGGTTACTCACTAAACTTCATGACTACGCCGGACGCGTTGCTTTCCAACCGAGCGCAGCTTCCTCTTCTTCTCTCGGAAGCCAAGGCCCTCTTGAGCCTTCGGGCGGTGGAGCCGGTTCCCCCCGAACAACGGGGACAGGGGTTTTACTCCCGTTATTTTTTGGTCCCGAAAAAGACCGGGGACTTGCGCCCCATTTTGGACCACTGGAAGCTCAACAAGTTCCTTGTCCGGGAGAAGTTCCGTATGTTATCGCTTCCGGTCCTGTACCCACTGTTGGACGAGGGGGACTGGATGTGCTCCCTGGACCTGAAGGAAGCTTATACCCATGTTCCGGTGCATCCCGCCTTCCGCAAGTTTCTACGGTTCCAGGTGGGGGAGTTGCACCTTCAATATCGGGTCCTCCCCTTTGGCTTGGCTTTGTCCCCTCGAGTCTTCACGAAGTGCATGGTGGTAGTCGCGGCAGCCCTGCGTTCTCAGGGTCTGCAGGTCTTTCCCTACCTGGACGATTGGCTGATCAAGGCCTCTTCCAAGGAGGGGGTTATCTCAGCGACCCGACAGACTATCACCTTCCTTCAACGTCTGGGGTTCGAAGTCAACTTTCCCAAGTCCCAACTGTGCCCTGCTCAATCCCTTCAGTTTATCGGGGCCGTGCTGGACACGGTTCGCCTCCGTTCATTCCTCCCCCCTCCTCGGTTGGAGGCCCTGCTTCGACTGAGCTGCCAGATTTTGCTGCAGCTCTCAGTATCAGCTCAGAGTCTGATGATTCTGCTCGGCCACATGGCGTCGACAGTTCATGTCACGCCGTTCGCCCGCTTGCACCTGAGGCTTCCTCAGTGGACCCTGGCCTCCCAGTGGCGTCAGGATCGGGACCCGGTCTCCAGTCCTGTACAAGTGACTCCTTCCTTGAGACTCTCGCTCCGTTGGTGGACCAACTCTTCCAATCTTTCCGGGGGTTTGCTCTTTCTAGTCCCTCCGCATCCCAAGGTCCTAACCACGGACTCTTCGGAGTACCCGTGGGGGGCTCATCTTGACGGTCTGCGGACTCAAGGTCTATGGTCGGCGGAGGACCGTCTTTGTCACATCAATGTGTTGGAGCTTCGTGCCATTTTTCTGCTGCTCGAGCGTTCTGCTACCTGCTGCACGATCAGGTAGTCCTCGTGCGGACGGACAACCAAGTAGCCATATACTATGTGAACAAGCAAGGGGGAACGGGCTCTTGGTCCCTGTGCCGGGAAGCCCTGCGCCTTTGGGAATGGGCGGTCTCCCAGAACATCTTCCTCCGGGCGGTTTACATTCAGGGAGAGAGGAACTGTCTGGCCGACAAACTCAGTCGTCTTCTCCAGCCGCACGAGTGGTCGCTCAACTCCCGTGTTCTGCAAGAGGTCTTCGCCCACTGGGGGACTCCTCAGGTGGATCTGTTTGCCTCTCCGGAGACCCACAAACTGCCTCTCTATTGTTCTCGGATGTACTCCCCGGACCGTCTCGAGGCCGATGCCTTTCTTCTCGACTGGGGAGGGAGGTTCCTCTATGCGTTTCCTCCTTTCCCTCTGATCTTGAGGACGTTGGTACATCTCAAATCGACCAGAGCCACTATGATTCTCATTGCGCCTCGTTGGCCTCGTCAGCACTGGTTCTCCCTGCTTCTTCAACTCAGTGTCAGGGAGCCTCTGCTATTGCCTGTTTTTCCCTCTCTGCTGTCTCAGAGTCGGGGGTCACTGTTGCATCCCAATCTTCAGTCCTTACATCTGATGGCTTGGTTCCTTTCCCCTTGACTTCGCTTCCCGTTTCTCAGTCTGTACGGGACGTGTTGGAAGCCTCGCGTAAGGTTTCGACTCGGCTTTGTTATTCTCAGAAATGGACAAGATTTTCCTCCTGGTGTTCCTCCCACCATCTGGATCCGGGTTCGGTCCCGGTGTCTTCGGTTCTGGAATATTTGTTGCATTTGTCCCAGTCCGGGCTGAAGACGACTTCCATTCGGGTGCATCTCAGCGCTATTGCTGCTTTCCATCGGCATCTCGAGGGTCGGTCTCTCTCTCTTCATCCTCTGGTTACTCGTTTCATGAGGGGTCTTGTGAATGTTCATCCTCCTCTGAAACCTCCTCCTGTAGTTTGGGATCTTAATGTAGTTTTGGCTCAGCTGATGAAGCCTTCTTTTGAGCCTATCGACAAATCTCATCTTAAGTTTCTCACTTGTAAAGTGATCTTTTTGCTCACGCTCACGTCCTCTCGTCGGATTCGTGAGTTGCAGGCTTTGGTTGCGGACCCGCCTTTTACTGTGTTTCATCATGACAAGGTGGTTCTCCGCACTCATCCTAAATTTCTACCTAAAGTTGTGTCTGATTTCCACCTCAATCAGTCCATTGTTCTTCCGGTGTTTTTACCAAAGCCCCACTCTCATCCTGGCGAGGTGGCGCTTCACACGCTTGACTGTAAGAGGGCGTTGGCCTTTTATCTTCAGCGCACTAAGTCTCATCGGAAGGTTCCTCAATTGTTTTTGTTCTTCGATCCTAATCGGTTGGGACTTCCTGTTTCCAAGCGCACCTTGTCCAACTGGTTAGCTGCTTGTATCTCTTTTTGCTACGCTCAGGCTGGTCTCACGCTCCACGGTCGAGTCATGGGGCATAAGGTCCGAGCTATGGCAGCTTCTGTGGCCTTTCTCAGGTCTACGCCGGTCGAGGACATCTGTAAGGCTACCACTTGGTCTTCGGTTCATACTTTCACCTCCCATTACTGTCTGGATACGTTGTCCAGAAGCGACGGCCGGTTTGGCCAGTCGGTTTTGCGTAACCTGTTTTCTTAAATTGCCATCCTCCCACCTGCCCTTTTTTTTTGGTTGGCTTGGAGGTCACCCACATGTGAGAATATGCTGCCTGCTTGTCCTGGGATAAAGCACAGTTACTTACCGTAACAGGTGTTATCCAGGGACAGCAGGCAGATATTCTCACAACCCGCCCTCCTCCCCGGGGATGGCTTCTTTGCTGGCTATGGAACTGAGGACCACGAGGTGGGGATGCGCCCTCTAGTGGAGGGAGAAGGCATGCACATGCATGGTGCAGCATAGCAAGCTTGAAACTTCAATCAAGTTTGCTTGAAAAGCTGTCCGCGCTGGGGCTCCGTAGATGACGTCACCCACATGTGAGAATATCTGCCTGCTGTCCCTGGATAACACCTGTTACGGTAAGTAACTGTGCTTTTCCATCTATTGTAGCATGCTCTTGTCTGATATACTAGAACAGGGGTGTCCACATTTTTTGGGCTTGTGAGCTACTTTTAAAATGACCAAGTCAAAATGATCTGCCAACAATAAAATTTAAAAAAACACAAAGCCCACTGTATGCAGAGAAAATGTTAATTATTTATATTTCTCGGTTTTTTCAAAGAGGTCAAGGCTTTATGCAATGTCACCTC